>NC_066639.1:14857671-15183296 GCF_025201925.1 Gopherus flavomarginatus
TGATCGTGCTGGGGGCTCTGTCTGTCTCCAGCACCCCAGACCCTCAGCTACCACCACCACCTGGGGCCCCCGATCGATTCAAGCTTCATGGAGTGGTGAAAACCCAGCTCTTGCTCTCTCTCGGTAAAGCCTCCTGACCCTGACTTGTGTGATTCTCATAGACTCATAGATTCTAGGGTCAGAAGGGACCAATGTGATCATCTAGTCCGACCCCCTGCACAATGCAGGCCACAGAACCCTACCCATCCACTTCTATAACAAACCCCTAACCTATGTCTGAGTTATTGAAGTCTTCAAATTGTGGTTTGAAGACCTCAAGCTGCAGAGAATCCACCAGCAAGTGACCCATGTCCCACGCTGCAGAGGAAGGCGAAAAACCTCCAGGGCCTCTGCCAATCTGCCCCAGAGGAAAATTCCTTCCTGACCTCAAATATGGCGATCAGCTAAACCCTGAGCATGTGGGCAAGACTCACCAGCCAGCACTCAGGAAAGAATTCTCTGCAGTAACTCAGATCCCATCCCATCCAACATCCCATCACCGACCACGGCATACGTATCTGCTGATAATCAAAGATCAATTGCCAAAATTAGATTATCCCATCATACCATCCCTTCCATAAACTTATCAAGCTTAATCTTAAATCCAGATATGTCTTTTGCCCCCACTACTCCCCTTGGATCACTGGTAGTTTTCTAACCTTGACTTTTATAATCAAGTTTAAGTTAGATTTAATATTATAACCCTCTGGTTGTTACCCAGCAATAAATAAATTTCATGATTAAGCTGGTTGCGTCTCTCGCTTTTTTCCCCGCGAGGGTGTTTTTTGGTTTCCTCATTCGCTCTGCAGCAACGCTCCTCCTACCTAAGCAGCGCTCAAAAATCCGGTGGGGTTTGCTCATTGAGTGGGTCACTACCATAGCGTGAAAGTGGAGATAGGGACGTGCTGAACCGGGGACACATGAGGGTGGCAGTTTGGAAGTGCTGCTCAACCCAGCCTGCTCAAACATGCACTATTGCAGTGCGGTGCCCATGGCATAGGAAGGTGAGAGCTTGGAGGTGCTGTTCGACCCAACCTACAGAGTCCAGGAACATATAAGGGATCAGCTTGGAAGCGCTGATTAACCCGGTCCTTTCTGTTAATGCGTGTGGGTGTCCGTCTGGTTCTGGGGCTCGAAGAACCCAGCCCTGGGGAACCTCGGTTCTGCAGGATAGCTCCATTGGGAGGGGGCATGCAGAAGGGAAAAGTAGAAATCCTTATGAAAACACACGTGACACAAGCAGCCCATTGATAGGCTTACAGAACCATCCTCCCCCCCAGCATCAAAGGCTCGTTCACCTGCACATCTACCAATGTGATATATGCCATCATGTGCCAGCAATGCCCCTCTGCCATGGACGTTGGCCAAACCGGACAGTCTCTACGCAAAAGAATAAATGAACACAAATCAGAAGTCAAGAATTATAACATTCAAAAACCAGTCGGAGAACACTTCAGCCTCGCTGGTCACTCGATTACTAAAAGTCACAATACTCCAACAAAAAAAAATGTCAAAACCAGACTCCAACGAGCAACTGCAGAATTGGAATTAATTTGCAAAGTGGACACCATTAAATTAGGCTTGAACAAAAACTGGGAGTGGATGGGTCATTACACAAAGTAAAAACTATTTCCCCGTGCTAATTTTTTCCTCTTACTGTTACTCACACCTTCTTGCCATCTGTTGGAAATGGGCCATCCTGATTATCACTACGAAAGTTTTTTTTTTCTCCTGCTGATAATAGCTCACCTTAGTTGATGAATCTCATTATACTTGGCATGGCAACATCCATTTTTTCCATGTTGTCTGTGTGTATATATCTTCCTACTGTATTTTCCACTGCATGCATCTGATGAAGCAGATTTTAGTCCACGAAAGCTTATGCCCAAATAAATTTGTTAGTCTCTAAGGTGCCATAAGTACTCCTCATTCTTTTTCCTAATAAATGAGCATACCTCAAAGTAAGGGGCAAAGCTGGTAACAAATTGGTGGAGAACGCGGGCAGCACGTGACCCTAATCACGTGGTACTTGCTGAGTAGTTGCTGCGGAGTGGGGAAACAGGGGCACAGACCTGAGCAAACTGCCTCTTCCTTTTTCAGACTAAGGTCCTTTAGTGAGGTCTCAGAATATTTGGTAACATTCTGTAACTTTTAAGTTAGGAACCGTGCTGAGAACAACAGTAGGACCCTGCCATAAGGAGCTAAAGAGTCGTGCTTTAAAAGTAAAGATTTTAGAGCAATACTGTGGCTGCGTGAAAGGGCTTTTGATGCAGATCATCAGTGAGATAAGGGAAGTAGAGATGGCTGGGGAAAAAACCTTGACTGCTCGCTTGAGAAGAAAACCAACAGATTAGCGAGATGGGTAATGAAGAAGGGGAAATGTCCCTGGAAAAGCAGGTACTTTAAGGGTGACAATCCCCTGATTGAAGTGCGTCTGAGCTTTGAACAATATTGAACAACTTTTAAGGCACAGGGTAGCGCAAAGGATGCAGCTGCTGCTTGGGCATTATTTTATGCATGTCCAGACATGGCTGAAATGGTAAAGGGAAGGCAGGAACTGGAGCTGGAGAAAAAGCAGTTACAATGGCATTTGAACAAATGTGAGGCCGACGGGTGTGAATTATTAGCAGAAAAGCTTCAAATGGTGACTGAACTTAGAAATATGCAAGAGGAGAGAGACACGGCCAGCGGGGATGCAGAACGGTATAGGAAAGAGTGAACAAAAAAATTGTTAGAAGAAGCAAGAACAGCAACTCGCTTCCTTGCGGATGAGAATAAGGCAACAGCAGGCCATCAGAAGTGCCAGGCAGAGATTAGTAAATTGCGTGCCCAATTTAGCGCCCATAAGGGGGTGGTAGCGGCTGCAAGGTTGAGAGAGGATTGCAGTTTGGAGCCCCCTGGGAAATAGAGATACCCCCTGATGCTGACCCCAAAAACCCATTCAACCCTGATTTGCCACACAGGCATAACGTTGCCCCTGTTTCCACAAGGGAGGTTAAACACAGTTTCAGGAGCTGATCTTCCCACAACGGAGCTGGTTATGGATGTAGTAAGGTGGTCTTCTAGTCAGCTCAAGGCTATTGCCGAGAGACTGGGGCCACTGAGCCGTGACCCAGCCGTTGTATGGCTGGCCCGTGTTTGGCAAATGCACCCCTCTGCTAATGGCATGGGCTTAACCCAACTGGCTCAGTCATGCACTTCTCCTTGTGCTGCAGATGCTCCGGAGCTCTTGGGAGCGAGCGGACAGCCGCTCGACCCCGGGAATGGATGAGAAGTGCCCTGAAAATATTCCTGCCCACTTCTCCCCTCAGGAATCTACAGATAATGGAAAAGCAGAAACCAGGCCAGGCCCCCAAACCTTACCTACTTCAAAAAAAGACGCTGGTAGCTCTCTCTGGTTCGTTGCTCCAGCCAGAAGAGAATGGGATTATCATTTCCCATTAATCGGGGACCCGAATGGACTGAATTCTCAGACAAAAATGACCCTGGGGGCTGTGGGTATAGAACATCTAACCTGGAATGAACTAGCTACAAAACCCCAATAATTAGGGGATTTGCCGCGAGAGGCAGGCATCTTAAAAAGATAAATCGGCAAAAAGACTATCTCAGAGCCCGTACAGGCTATCACATCTGTGAATGATGGTCCTCACCCTGCCAGTCACTCTCCCAATTATAACCCCCCTCCTTCCCACAACCCTGGGCAGCGCCGACCCAAGGAGATTCTGAGGAAGGAGCTGGTGTATTTAGGGGAGGATATGGGAAAAGATGATCGCCAGCCCCTCAGCATCCTGGTTAATGCTTTGTCTCAGGTCACTCAGAGGACAGAGTTAATGCAAGGAACCACCCCCCTCGGCCCACTGCCCCGGTACCGAGCACGTCCCCCACGCCCACTCCCTGTCGAAACCAGATCCCTGCCCCCTCTTCCGAGTGGAGGCTCTCGAGGGAGTCGACCGAGCAGTAAGGGTGCCCGGTCCCCATGGGCCTCCCCAGCTGATCGCAAGACTTCAGTGCGACGTATTGGGGAGACCCACTGTGAGGGCTATAGGGATATTTGCCCAATTGCGCGTGGACAGCGGAGCATCGGTAAACGTTCAAAGCCCCTGGTGGCTCTCCGGGTTATCAAGGAAAGAACTGCAGACACCTGGGTGACCCAAGGACATCAGAAAAAATCACTCAGAAGACGCAAACTGGGACAACAGAGCTGATGCCTTATCCAAAGCTGCTGCTCCTGGTTACCACACTAGAGATGCAGGCCAAGTAGAACAAACAGAGGCGGTAACTATCTGGGGAAAAACTTTAGGTAAAGGAAGAGATCCCTTGGGCTTAAGATACAGAAATCTGGTCCTTAGGCAGGACAGAGAATGATCCCACAGGAAACGACAGGATTGAGCAGGTTGGAGATGTCTGGTAGGCAGCGGATGCAGGTGGGCAAAGGCCCTGGATAGTCTCCAGCCAGGTATAGGGGGGACCTGATTCAGTTAGTGCATGAACAAGGGCATAGAGGAAACCAGGATACTTTAAATAGGGTTAAATATACAGGGTGGGGGCCACGCATGAAAGCGGATATAGATCCGTGGTGTGATAATTGTCTGCAGTGCGCCATGGTTAATGCTGAGCGCTAGGTTTGAAAAAATGGATTGAGGCACCAAAGAATAGAGGGTCTCTGGTCCCGGATTCAGACAGATTACAAAGGCCCTTTACCCACCACCAGTAGAGGGAATAAATATGGCCTGGTAAGATAGATTCCTTCTCCAAATAGGTGGAAACCACCCCTGCTAAAACCAACATGGCCTAGGTCACTGCTACGCAGCTCTTTAGCGTGGTTTTCTCAAGGATGGGAATTCCCAGAGCCATTGATTCAGATTTGGGATCCTATTTTGGGGAAGATGTTATGCAAAGAGCTAGGTATGGCTTTCGGCATTAAGCCCCGTCCCCAGGAAGCTGGACACCTGGAGTCCTCTGGCCAAGTTGAATGAACCAATTGCTCGCTAAAGGAGGCTTTGAAACAACAAGTAAGAACTCAGGGAGGGATGGGAAGCTACCGATAATCTTAATGGCTTGAAGGTTGATCCAGGCTACACTCCCTTTGAAGCTCCAAATGGCCCACTCAAGGATTGAACTCACAACCCTAGATTTAGCAGGCCAATGTGCAAACCAGTGAGCTATCCCTCCTCCAGAAAGCCAAATGGCCATGCCTGGAAGTTGGTGGTCGGGAGTGGAACTGCCCATCGGCTGGGAAGGGAAGGCGTGAATGGGTACAAACCTTAGCGGAGACGACAGTTGCGTTACACAAGCGAGTGAGTACACAACTAGGCAAGGTACAGCAAAACACGGAGGAAAAAAAAAGGCTGGGAAAAACCTTCTTTCATACGGGAATTAGGCCAAGCAGTGATGCCTGGAAGGTTTTCAGCAGAGGAGCACTCGGACGCACACCTGGGATGGCCCCTGCTTCATTGAGAATTGGGCCAGCCCCCGGGTTTATCAGGTAGAAATCCTGAATGGAAACAATGGGAAACCCTGGTGGAAATGGTTTCATTCCTCACAGCTCAACGAGTGGAAGGGTAAAACATCTGACCCTCAAGGAGGAGTATAACTGTTTCCCCCATCCTGCCAGCCACCTTTCTTGGCTAGCAAGAAGGAATGGCTTGAGGTCATTGGAAACTATGCGTTGAGTGGGTTTGTCAGTGCCAAACCCGCTGTGAAGTCAGGAACGGCCAGAGAGTGTGGGAGTTTGTTCTTTCTTCTCTGCCCCCTCACAGGAACACAAGCCATGACATCCCATGGCTGTCCCAGCCCCTCGCTGTTCAGAAATGTCTGGAGTCTGATGGTGTCCCGGCTCTCTGCTGAACCTGTGATCCTTCTGAATCCCTGGAGGCGCATGCCAGCTGGAGCCCAGGAAGTAAAATTGCTGGGCCACACGTATGGATTCTACGGGCATGGGAGCAACCCCCTGGCCCTGCAGCGTCACTACCAGTTCTACGCTGTCAGCAACTCCTCGGGTCGCCCCTGGGAAAGCATTGCCAATTGCACGCACAGTGCCACCGGGGAGTCACTCATGTTTTGTTATGAAACTAAGACCACCCCAGACTCCGTCCCATTCTTCTGCAAGCCAGTGTGGTCTCGAAAGGGACGTACACCGTCAAACACAACCCGTGACAGCCTCCCAGGTGGTGGAAGGTGCAGGATAGTCCTGGTTTCCTCCGCTGTTTGGGGAGCTGTGATGGGTTCAGTCACAGAGCCAGCCTTCGGACTGTCATCTGATGTGCTGGAATAACCTTTTAGCCCATTTTCCCTGCCAGCTTGGGACTCCAGAACCCTGCCTTGTTGAGCCAGACACACGAGCCTGCTGCAACACAGAAGCGGGTCTGGTCTACACCCCCAAGGCTGAAGACTATAACCAAAAACTGCTCAGCAGTTCACCTATCTCCAGCACCCAGACACCCAGCTCCCAATGGGATCCAAACCCCAAATAAATCTGTTTTACTCTGTATAAAGCTCGTGCAGGGTAAACTCGTAAATTGTCTGCCCTCTATAACACTGATAGAGAGAGATCCACAGCTGCTTGCTTCCCCAGGTATTAATCACTTACTGTGGGTTCATTAATAAACAAAAGTGATTTTATTAAGCATAAAATGTAGGATTTAAGTGGTTTCAAGTACTAACAGAACAAAGTAAGTTACCCAGCAAAATAAAGCAAAAACACAGAAGTCTATGCCCAATACATTAAGAAACTGAATACAGGTAAAATCTCACGCTCAGAGATGGCCCAATAAGCTTCTTTCATAGACTAGACTCTTTCCTAGTCTGGGCCCAATTTTTCCCCTTGGTACAGTCCTTGTTAGTTCCAGCAGGCAACAGTCAGCAGTGAACGAGCTGAGCGGCGAACAGCGGAGGCTAAAAGAGGGAGTTTGCCTGGGAATTCGCCTGGGGAGAGCCCACTGAGGCTTTTATCCTGCGGGCTTCTCTGAGTAGTTGCTGCAACAGCTGAGGAAGTTCTTGGAAGGAAGGAAATATGGAAGGTGAGCGTTCAGCTGTTGTGATCTGCACAGGATGTGCCAGGTTTGCCTTTCTTCCACAGGACAGAAGCGACTTTGGCCATACAAAGTGCAAGCTGGTCTCCATATTGGAAGAGAAGGTTCGAGGTCTGGAGAAACAAGTATCGATCCTGTGTAGCATAAGAGAAAATGAAGATTTCCTGGACAGATGTCAGGATATGCTTCTATGGGTACAACATTCTGAAGAATCAGAGCAAGCTGTGCAGCGGGGACTGAGGGACGGTGAAGAAATTTGGCAGCATGTGACCTCCAGAACAAGAAAGAGGCGTGTCCATGGACCAGCAATGGAGATACAGGTGAGCAATGTTTTCATGTCCTCTCCACAGATACTAATGCGGAGAGCGGAGTAGATGGTACGTCTGAGAGAAGGGAGCAGAAGGAGACTCCACCGATTGGAAGGCACGAGATGCACTCTCCTAGGATGGGGGTTCCACGACCACCGCTCCCAAGAGAAGGAAGTAGGTGGTGGTGGTTGGGGACTCCCTTCTCAGGGAGACTGAATCATCTATCTGCCGCCCCGACCGAGAAAACCGAGAGGTCTGCTGCTTACCAGGAGCTAGGATTCACGATATGACGGAGAGACTGCCGAAACTCATCAAGCCCTCAGATCGCTACCCCTTCCTGCTTCTCCACGTGGGCACCAATGATACTGCCAAGAATGACCTTGAGCGGATCACTGCAGACTACGTGGCTCTGGGAAGAAGGATAAAGGAGTTTGAGGTGCACGTGGTGTTCTCGTCCATCCTCCCTGTGCAGGGAAAAGGCCTGGGTAGGGAGCGTCAAATTGTGGAAGTCAACGAATGGCTACGCAGGTGGTGTCAGAGACAAGGCTTTGGATTCTTCGACCATGGGATGGTGTTCCATGAAGGAGGAATGCTAGGCAGAGACGGGCTCCACCTAACGAAGGGGTGGAGCCATCTTCACAAGCAGGCTGGCTCACCTAGTGAGGAGGGCTTTGAACTAGGTTCACCGGGGGAAGGAGACCAAAGCCCTGAGGTAAGTGGGGAAATGGGATACCGGGAGGAAGCAGGAGCAGGAGAGTGCAAGAGGGGAGGACTTCTGTCTCAGACCGAGAAAGCAGGACAATCAGCGCGTTATCTTAAGTGCCTAGACACAAACGCAAGAAGCCTGGGAAACAAGCAGGGAGATCTGGAAGTCCTGGCACAGTCAAAGAACTATGACGTGATTGGAATAACACAGACTTGGTGAGATAACTCACATGACTGGAGTACAGTCATGGATGGATATAAACTGTTCAGGAAGGACGGGCGGGGAAGAAAAGGTGGAGGAGTTGCACTGTATGATTGCTCAGAGCTCCAGAATGAAACTGGAGAAAAACCTGTTGAGTCTTCGGGTTCAGTTTAGAGGCGAGAGCAACAAGTTACAAACACAGGCCATCACACCTGGTGGGAGACTTTGCTTGGGTGGAGCCCCAAGTGCACCAGGGTCTTTTAAATATCCTGCTTCACCCCATTGTGGACGGACGGAGAAAGGGGAGTCGGGGGACGGGCGGACAGAGAAAGGGGGATGGATGGATGGATGAGCGGGCAGAGAAAGGGGCATGGGGGGGAGGAATGAATGGAGAAAGGACAGCTGGATGGCTACACGGTGATGGATGGGGATAGACGGGACCTACTGGGGCACGGCTCATGCTGTTCTGACACCCACAGCCTCTCGCGTCACCCCCACCCCAGCTCCTTCTATCTGACCCCTGCTCACAGCTGGGCCTGTGCAGAACCAGCCCCTAGGGTGCTCCCTGCCACAGGCGGAGAGGAGAGCCCCCTTCCAAGCCCCACCGCCCCATTCAGCTGCCGTGCCCATCCCCAGTTTGGGGCAGCACCGAGCGCAGGCCCCCTCACTCCCCCAGGGTGCCCCATGGCAGGGTCCTGTGGGTTGAGGGGGCTGCCCAGAATTACCCTGGAGCGCATAGGGGCTGGGCTCCCCCTACTCTGCAGTGGGGCAATGGGGGGCAGCCCCAGAGGTAAAGGGAGAGAGATTGCAGCTGTGGAGTCCACATGCACCTGCCCAGTGTGCACACCCCCTATAGAGCCATTGGGGGCCCCCACACACACCCCTATGGAGCCAGCAGGGGGTCCCCCACACATACCCTATGGAGCCCAGGGGCACAAATGTACCTCCTATAGAGCTGGGGGGGCCACACATGTACTCCATTAAAGCCAAGGGGCCCCCATACTCCCTATAGATCCAGGGTCCCCCATGCACCCCTAAATAGGTAGGGCCCCCCACCTCTACAGAGCCAGAGGCCCAACACACACACCCCAATAGAGCCAGAAGGGGCCCCCACACACACCCTTATAGAGCCAAGGCCCCTCACACACAGAGAGCCGGGGCTGTGCACACCTCCACTATGGATCCAGGGAACACACAAACTCCCCTCTAGCACCAGCAAACAGACAGACGCCTGCACACACCCGTATAGAGCCAGGAGACACACACTGTACATCAAGCTATTCATAAGCCGAGTGGGAGGAGACCGTCTCAACCCACCAAGAAAAAGTGTCCTACACGAAAGCAGCTCAGCGTAACTCAGTGGTTCCCAGACTGGGGTTCGTGAACCCCTGGGGATTCATGAAATGTTACAGGGGGTTCTCGGGAAAAAAAATCCCTAATGGTGGACAGAGCTGTCCCTAGGGACCCCAGGCAGCATGGGGCCGGCAGCCTGGACTTCCAAGAGTGAAGCAGATCAAAGCAAGCATCTCTATCCCACTGAGGAGATTTAAACTTCAGGGACTTATATGAAACGGAAAGGGAGGTGGGTATTTTTTGCTGTTTTTAAAATGAAATAAGCAGCTAGTCTTGTTTTTAAAATGATTATGAAGAACAAATTTAAGCTTTGTTGTAACGTGCGTTGTTTGCCTGGACTGCTCAAGACCCGAATGCCTGTGTGGGAGGAATTCTTTGAGCTGGCTTCTTAAATACCTTCCTGCTGTTTCACATCTGTTACTCCTTGATGAAACCTAGGAGCCTTGTCTTATAAACAGGCTTATTCGAAGTGATACAAGCTACGACAGTGAGATCTTGGAAGAGTTTTCATAATATAATAAAAATACCGTAATGATAAATAATCATCATAAATAATGTGTAATAAGCATGTCATAAAAACAAATTTGATAGTTCTAAGATCACTGCTTTTATAATTTATACTCAGGTAAAGGAGAAAACCCCTGGAAATGTTCATTTTTAGGAGGGGGTTCGCGAGACTTGCCATTTTAGTGAAAGGGGTTCCTGGGTTGTTAAAGTTTGGGAACCACAGGTGTAACTACATCTAGGAACAGAGAACGCAGGCCAGACCTCCAGGCTGGGGAGCAGGGACTCGGGAAAAGATTCAGGGGTTGGTGGCAGAGAATTGGCTGAACACAAGCTCCCAGAGCAACGCTGCAGCCCAAAGAGCTAACGCGACCTTGGGGTGTATAAACGGGGGAATCTGGAGTAGAAGCAGTGAGGTGATTTTACATCTGGATTTGGCCCTGGTGCGGCAGCCGCTGGGATCCTGTGTCCAGTTCTGGTGGCCCCAATTCAAGGTGGCCCCAATTCAATGCAGAGGGGATCAACGAAGAGCCACGAGAATGATTCAAGGGTTATAAAACCGGCCTTATTCATGATAAACTCCAGGAGTTCCAGCTATTTAGCTGAGAGAGACTTTTCAGGGTGACTTGACCCCACTTTGTGGGGGACAAATATTTAATCTAGCCGAGAAAGGTGGGTAGATCATGACCCAACAGCTAGAAGATGAAGCTAGACATATTCAGACAGGAAATAAGGTGGAAATTTTTAACCATGATAGAGTAATTAACTACGGGGGAGAATTTGCCAAGGGTCACCGTGGATTCTCCGTGATTGGCAATTGTTTTGAATCCAGATTGGCTGTTTTTTCTAGACGATCCGATAATTCCCAGAGCAGAAGGCCGTTCTCCGGCCTGGCCTTGAAGTCAATGAGCGACGGGTCTCTCCTCTGCCAATGAGGCCAAGTATCCGGAGAAGCCGATTGACCAGCGTGTTGCTACGCTGCTGAGGTGTCTGACTCAAGCATCTTGGGTTAACCACGGGCCTTGCGCTCAACAGGACAGCATTTCTCCATTGGGGGTGGGATGCGACCACTTCTGAATGCCACCCCAACCTGTTCAAAAATTTCAAGGACTACTCCAGGCATCCCTGGGCAGAATTAATGTTGATCAATGGAAAGCAGCACACACTGGAAAACATAATCCCAACTATATGTATAAATTAGCTGTTACCACTCAAGAAAGAGATCTTGGCGTCATTGTGGATAGTTCACTGAAAACATCCGCTCAAGGCGCAGTGACAGTCAAAAAAGCCAACAGAGCATTGGGAATCAGTAAGAAAGAGATAGATAATAAGACAGAAAATATCCTATTGACTCTATATAAATCCATGGTACACCCATATCTTGAATACTGCATGCAGATGTGGTTGCCCCATCTTAAAAAAAGAGATATTGGAATTGGAAAAGATTCAGAAAAGGGCAACAAAATGATTCGGGGTCTGGAACGGCTTCCGTATGAGGAGAGATTAATAAGACTGGGACTTTTCAGCTTGGAAAAGAGGCGACTAAGGGGGGATATGAGAGAGATTTATAAAATCATGACTGGTGTTTAAGTAGATAAGGAAGTGTTACTTACTGCTTCTCATAACAGAAGAACTAGGGGTCACCCAATGAAATGAATAGGCAGCAGGTTTAAAACAAACCAAAGGATGTATTTCTTCACACAACGCTCAGTCAACCTGTGGAACTCCTCGCCAGAGGATGTTGTGAAGGCCAAGGCTATAACAAGGGGTCAAAAAAAACCTAGATAAGTTCATGGAGGATGGGTCCATCAATGGCTATTAGCCAGGATGGGCAGGGAGGGTGTCCCCAGGCTCTGTTTGCCAGAGGCTGGGAGTGGGCAGCAGGGGACGGAGCACTTGGCGACTGCCCGTTCTGTTCATTCCCGCTGGGACACCTGGCATTGGCCACTGTCGGCAGACAGGACACTGGGCGAGACGGACCTTTGGTCTGACCCAATGTGGCCGTTCTTATGTTCTTAATCCTACTCCTTTTGGGGGGGGGGAATTGGAAGGGGGAAAGGTGGGAAAACAGGGGACACACCAAGCCGCTGGCATCCAGTTAGGGTGGCCCCAGCTTCCAGCATCTCTACAGTTGTCTACGGCTCAAAGCACCGGTCAATGGCCGCCATTAACACCTCCCACCACCAATTCACCCTCCAAGCTTGGCTCCACCCGGCCTTCCCGAATGACTCTTCTCCCAGAGAGGAGCCCAAGCCCCCATCAATCTGGCACAAAGGGCGGGTGCCCCCAGCGACGCCGAGGCTGAGCTTTGGCGGACGGGTGATATTTATGCAGCGAAAAGAAATGCTCAGGCTACCCCGGGGGCCGAGACAAGACAGATACTCAGAACCCAACAGCGACTGCCTGATGCGTCGCTATCTATTGGGCATTCGGGGCATGGGACCCGGCAGCCACGGTAGGGCTGAACACATCACCGCATAGTTTTTGTGAAGCACGGGAAGTCCTGCCTCAGAAGGCCAGACTGACAGCTTCCCTCATAGCCCCCGGATTGATCCCAGCCCCCTCTCCGAACCCAGGCGGAGTGTCCCAGCCCGGAGCACCCAGGCCCCAGCCGTGACAGGAGGTTGCAAGGACTCCCTCGGCTTTACGCACGGGGAGAAAGCAAAATCTCAACCCAAACGAAATGAAAACCGAACGTTGCGACAGTGCAGATTGCATGGAAACATATCCCAGCTGAAACTGCCGACAGCACAGACACCGCTGCTCGCAGCTCCTGGCACGACACCCGGGCCAAACGATTCACACAACAGACCCACCAGCGAGACCAAAAGACACCTCCAGAGCTGACGAGGCACCGTGGCCTCCTGCCGCAAAGCGGCCAAAAGATCACCCCCACTCAATCGAAGGACTGAGGTGTATGATCCGTCGGGAAATAGATCAAAGGGGTCAGCCAGGGTGGCACCTAGCAATTACGAGCCAGGGAGCCTAATTTCAGTCCCAGGGAAATTCGTATAACGCTAGTAAAGAGCAGAATGATCAGACGCAGAAATGAACACGATTTGTTGGGGGGAGTGTCAAAGGGAAAATCACGCCTCGCCAATCTACTAGAATACTTTGAAAAAAATAATCTACCCAGTTCCAGTTCACAGGGTTAGAGACTGGTACCACACTGGCCCTGGGGACGGACACACACACACACACTGCAACCTACATCCCATGCAGGGGACCATCCCTCCTTCCCCTGGCAAAAAACCCCCACAGTGCTCCGGTACCAATTGGCTGATGCTCCCCCCCCACACACACACACACCGTTGCTCTGAAAGCCAATGGGAGCGTGGGATACACAGGGGGCATCTCTGATCTGGGACCCATGGCTAGCACATGCTCCCCCCCACCCCAAAGGCCAGAGCAATGCAGGCTTGTGGGGTACAACTCATATCAAGGGGACCAGCGCCCCCAGAGACCCCACAATAACACACCCACACACACAGCCCCAGTGCCTCCAGAGACCCTACAATAACAGCCTCAGCACCCCCAGAGACCCCACAATAACACACCCACACACACAGCCCCAACGCCCCTAGACACCCACAATAACACACCCGCACACACAGCCCCAGTGCCTCCAGGGACCCCACAATAACACATCCACACACGAAGCCCCAGTGCCCCCAGAGACCCTACAATAACAGCCCGAGTGCCCCCAGAGACCCTACAATAACACACCCGCACACGCAGCCCCAGTGCCTCCAGAGATCCTACAATAGCAGCCCCAGCGCCCCCAGGGACCCTACAATAACAGCCCCCATACATCCCCCACCCCACCCCTCCCTCCAGCCCAGACCGGGGCAGGCCCCCAGCTCTCTCCACCAGTGGGGCAGGCTGGCTGTGTTAATTGGCTTTAGCGTTTAACCCTGCACTCCCCAGGCCGCACTCTCCCCCCCTCCCCAGGACACGGCAGAGCCGCTTATCGAGACGGACAGGTGTGAGCCAGCCTAATCCCCCAGCACACCACCGGCAGCCAGCTCCCTCCACCCACTGGCAGAGCAGGATCGGCCCCTGCCCTCTATTCCCCCCCCCGGTTGCTCTGCGCCCTCCCCCCAGAGCAGACAGCTTCCCCCACTGACTCCCCTGTCTCCTGGCCCCAAGCCCCTTCTCCGCTCCCCCCCGCAACCGGGGAGTTAGACTGTTCCCTCCCCAGGGTGTGTTGGGGGGCCTCTCCGCCCAGGCGGGTACCAAGAGCACTCGACAGGTACAAGGAGCAGGGACACGCCCTCCCCGCAAAAAAACCCAAAACTTGTTTTCTACTGGGGAAAACTGGCAAAACCAGTGAACAACCAGAAATCACCTAGCATGTCAATGAAAAGGACCCAGGAGTCCTGGCTCACAGCTCCCTAACCACCAGACCCCACTCCCCTTTCAAAGTTGGGGAGAGAACCCAGGCGTCCTTGCTCCCAGCCCCCGCTGCTCTAACCCACCAGTCCCCACTCCCCTCCCAGTGCCGGGGAGAGAACCCAGGAATCCTGGCTCCCAGCCCCTTGCTCTAACCCACTAGCCCCCACTCCCCTTTCAGAGCCAGGGAGAGAACCCAGGAGTCCTGGCTCCCAGCCCCTCACCCCCGCTCTAACCTCTAGACCCCACTCCCCTTTCAGAGCCGGGGAGAGAACCCAGGAGTCCTGGCTCCCAGCCCCACCTCGCTCCAACCCAACACACCCCAGAGTCCTTGCCCCAATCCCTTACCTGGCTCTGTGGTCCGGGCGACCCACGGACACTGTCTAAAATATTCCAGGCCCCAGATGGGGCTGTGGGGGGAGGAAATCCCAAAAAAGGAGGCGAGTGAAGAAATAGCAGTTGGGGGGAGCAGAAATCCTAGTCCAATCTTAGGGGGCAGTGCTGGTCCTTGGGAGGTGCCCAGGGTAAAGGGGGTGCCCATGCAGCAGAGCTCCAGGTCCTGCAGGGCTGGCCTCTGGCCGTGGGGTCCCCCTGCGCTGGCCGGGCCCCCCAAGAGCGGCAGGTCGGCGTGGTGTGTGTGGACAGGGCTGTCAGCACCTGGGGATGGGGCTGGAGGTGCGGGGGGGGGGGGGTTAACACCCATAATCCTCACCCTGTGTCTTTGCTGAGCTAATCAGCTTATGGGGCATGGGGGTGGGGGGAGCTGGGACAGGCTGGGGGGGGGGGCAGGAGCACGGGGGTGGCCGGTTCCCAGCCGAGCCAGGCAGACGGTGCCAGGGGAGCGGCGCGAGTAGACAGGGGTGCCTGGGGGGGTGGATGGGGTGCTGGGGAGGAGATGGTGCAGGAGGGAGATGGGGCACTGAGGGTATGTGGGGGTGCCCGCGTCTATGGGGGTGAGTTGGGGCAATGGGGGCTGTAGGCGGGAATGGGGGGTGCCAGGCGCAGTGGGGCTGAGATGAGGGTGCCCGGGAAGATGGAGGATCAGTGGAGGCACACACAGAGGGTGCTGGCGGGGAGCCGTGGAGCCAGCTGGGCTTGCAGGTTGTGGGGGACGTGGGGCTGCGCGCACTGGGCAGGTTGGGTGTGGAGCTGTGTGTGGGGAGACCAGGTTGTGTGTTGGTGTGTGTTAGAGCAAGCTGTGTATGGGGGGGTGGAAAGCAGGTGGGAGGGGTGTAGAGGTTGTGTGGTATGTGCGTAGAGGTTGTGTGCGGAGGGGTGTAGAGGGTGTGCGTTGGGATTTGTGTGTGGAGGGCGTGTGTGTTGGGATTTCTGCATGGAGGTGGTATGTTGGGATTTATATGGAAGGTGTGTGTTTATATTATGTGTAGAGATTGTGTGCTGGAATTTGTATGTGGAGTGTGTGTGTGTGTGTGTCTGCGCGCGCACATAGAGGCTGTGTGTTGGGATTTGTGTGTGGAGGTTGTTTGTTGGAATGTGTGTGTTTGTTGGGATGTGTAGGGTGGTGTCTGTGGAGGGTGTGTGTAGGTTATTTGTAGAGGTTTTGTGTTGGAATTTGTATGTGGAGACTGTGTGTGTGTTGGGATTTGTGCAGAGGTTGCGTGTGTGTGTCTGTGGAGAATGTATGGTGTAGGGTGTGTGCAGGGATTTGTGCATGGAGAGTGTGTGTGTTGGGGGTGTGTGTATAGGTTGAGGTTGTATGGATGTGGGTGTGTAAAGGCTGCGTGTTGGGATGTGTGTGTGGAGGTTGTGTGTTGAGGGGGTGTTGTGTGGTGTGAGTGTGTTGTGTGTGTATGCAGGTTGTGTGCTGGGATGTGTGTGTAGGTTATGTATTGAGGCGCGCGTGTTGTGTTGTGTCGGTGTGTATGCAGGTTTTGTGTTGGGGTATCTGTGTAGAAGTTGTGTGTTGGGGGGTTTAGACGTTGTGTGTTGGGATCTGTGTGGAGGCTGTGTGTTGGGGGTGTTGTATGTGTAGAAGTTGTGTGGAAAGGCTGAGGGGTGAGTAGGAGCGCACGGGTTACAGTGTGTAGAGGACGAGTGTCCATGCCCACGTCAGGGGGAAGGGAGGGAGGGTGTGTGTCCAGGGTCCCGGTGTGGGAGCTTGGGGGCGTTGCAAGAGGGAGGGTGCACGCGCCTGTGCAGTTCTGTACGGAGGGTGCGCAATGGGTTGTGTACCGGTGCTGGGGGGTCTGTGTGTGGTTGTGGGGGGCTGGGCGGGTGCAGTGTGGGCACAGTGCGGGCACCTGTTCTACGGGAAGACAAGCAGGGACGGGGGGTTGGCATGTGTGGGACAGGTTGGGGGGGTTGCGGTCTGTGCATTGGGTTGCGAAGAAGTATATGACAGCTGATGTGAGATGGGGGAGTTGTGTGTTTGGGGGGGTGTGAGGGAGGAAGAGGGGTATCTCCATGGATTGGCTGTTCCCTTCCACCCCCGTTGGCAGGGAAAGGGGGCACAGGGGGAAGTGGGGGGCACGTCAACCATAGCTGGCTGAGAGGGAGCTCGGAGGACCCCGGGTATGGGCTGAGCTGTCCCAGGGAGGAGCCCCTGGCGCTAGCCCCACTCCCGGCAACGAGGTGAGGCAGGCGCGCGCTCCCATGGCGGGAGGGTGCCTGGGTGAGTGAGGGGTAGGGGGTCCTGTGGGGCAGAGGGGATGCGGAGGGAGCAGAGCCTGTGGGGCAGGAGAGCAGGACTGGGAACCAAGGGTCAGAGACTAGTGGAGGAGGCCGGGGAGCGGAAGGGGAGTGACTAGCACCGGCCACCCCCCTCCATCAAGGGGATAATGCCCTACTACTGCTAGTTGACGGAGCAACGATTCATTTTAATCCGGCTCAGTGTAAACACGGCCATCCAGAAGCAAAGAAAGTGGATCAGATTTCGGGGGGGGGAGGGAGGGGAGTGTCTCCGTCCTGGGAAGCTGGGACCCTGAAATCGGCCTTGCTGGCGGCTAACCAGACGAATGTGACGACGCGACCCAGAGGCTGGGTGCTGAAGACGACTCCCCGCCGGAAAGACACCGGCGTTTTCACCGGCGAGAGGCGTTCGACTACATCTGCTCCGGGAGCGTTTGGGGGGGGGGGGGGGGGAAATCGCATGGGACGGGTCGGATGGTTGCCAAGGTCCCATGTCCGGCCTTGGACATCCGCACCGGGATAAAAGAAACCGTTTTTTAGCCCCGGGAAATGGAGCCATTGACCCGGGCCAGCCGCAGGTCTTTTCCCCGTGTGGACGTGCCCAAGGGGGCCGGATCCCGGCCTGGCCCCTCTCATGAGTTCCCAGAATTTGGGCATCACCCTCCCCCGGTGGGCACCAAACGTATCCTCTGCGCTTTCCGGGTGCCTACCGGGGCAGAGGCGGGAGAAATCCCGGAGCTGCGTCTCCGGCGCAGGATTCGCCTGGGGGGCTGTGCGTTAGAGGAGATGGGCACGTCGCGCCGAGTGGCTCGTCGAGCGAGCACCGGGCACCGATTGGGGGGGGCCGGTCCCACAGGGGAAGGGACCACAGCACGGGATGGTGGGCAGAAAGCCAGCCCCAAGGCACCCGCGCAGGGGGGAGTGGGGGGCACCGCAGGGTTGTGTAAGCCGCGTTCGCACAAAAGCAGATTAGAGCTAATCATAGCGGCCTGATCGCCCTGCGCTGCCAGGGGGAGGGGCAGGGGGGCAGCAGATGGCAGTGCCCAGCCTGGGGGAGGAGCTGGGCACGGGGGGTGGAAGCCCTCCCCATGGCAAACCCAGCTCTGCCAATCACCGCACAGGCTCCGCTACTCTGGGCAGGCAGGAGGCGGGACGCCAGGGTAGATGGGCCCGTGGGGCTGAGCCGGGCAGCAGGGAGGAGGCGGGACATTGGGGTAGATGGGCCCGTGGGGCTGACGCAGAGCAGCAGGGAGGAGGCGGGACGCCGGGGTAGATGGGCCCGTGGGGCTGATGCAGAGCAGCAGAGAGGAGGCGGGACGCCGGGGTAGATGGGCCCGTGGGGCTGAGCCGGGCAGCAGGGAGGAGGCGGGACGCCAGGGTAGATGGGCCCGTGGGGCTGAGCCGGGCAGCAGGGAGGCAGGACACAGGGATAGATGGGCCCAGGAGGCTGCTCCCATTGGGTGACCCCCATTGCTGCCCTTCCCAGAGGAGGGCACGGGAGCGAAGGGCTGGCGGGCCAGGCCCCCCAATCACGGCACGGGATCTGCTGCAAAACCCAACTCTTCTTTATTTAGAAAAATAACCAACAGCGCCCCAACGGGGGGGGCAATAACTTAGAGCAACACAACATGGTGCTGAGGGGGGGCAGCCGGGGCCTGCTGCCCCATGTGCCACCCTGGCACCAACGCAATATGTGAACTGGGCCCCTCGGGCAGCGGGGAGGCCCCTGGGACCGGGGTGGGGGGGGAGAGTCTGTGCCCAGGGGTTGCAGGGTGTGAAGGCATCAGGACGCCCCGCGGGGACCCAGATTCATCTCCACACGCCACCCCCCTTGCTGGCACGGGTACCGAGCTGGGCCGCCTTCCGCCCGCCCTTGGCAGGGCCATGGGTCTTCTCGGGGCCGGGCCGGGTGCTGGACGGGCGCCGGGGGGGACCCACCTGCGGGAGAAGGGGGGGAGGGTGAGCCCCAGACCGTGGGGGAAGAGTGCAACCCCTCAGGGTGCCAGGCGCCCGTCCACCTCAGCGCTCTGCCCCATAGCAATCCCCACAGCACCCAGAGGCTATCACCCACAGAGCCCAGCCTCACAGCCCCCCACGGTGCCCAGCACCCGCAGAGTCCACCCCCAGCGCCCCCCAATGCTGACAGCACCCATCCCCTCCAGCCCATGGCAGACTCACCTCTCTCCTGCCGGCCTCGGGTAGTCTGGGGTCGAGGTTCCTGCGGGCGGGCGGGTGCACGTGGCCCCCGTCGCCCTTCACGTCGGGCCTGAGGAGCAGCAGATAGGAATGGACCTCTTGGCCAAGAGAACCCAGGAGTCCTGGCTCCCAGACCCCCTGCTCTAACCCACCAGCCCCCACTCCCCTCCCAGAGCCGGGGAGAGAACCCAGGAGTCCTGGCTCCCAGACCCCCTGCTCTAATCCACCAGCCCCCACTCCCCTCCCAGAGCTGGGGAGAGAACCCAGGAGTCCTGGCTCCCAGCTCTCCCCTGCTCTAATCGCTGGACCCCATTCCCCTCCCAGAGCTGGGGAGAGAACCCAGGAGTCCTGGCACCCAACCCTCCCCCTGCCTAGCCCTAAACTGAGCTGACAGGGCTGTAGATGGGGGGATCCCCCTACGCCCGGACCCATATCCTAAGTTTTGTGTTTCTGTGTCAATGGGGAGGTGGGGAGAACTGCAGCAGCTAGGGAACTACGTCTCCCAGCATGCAAGGCAGAGTGGAGCAGTGCAGTCTGGGAGTTGTAGTCCCCTTGGGCCGCCCTTGGGGTGTAAGTCCTGCCCCCAGGGGTCCCTAGGAGTGGGGTAGAGCCCTGGGGCGGGCACAGTGCCAGCCTTACCCGCTGCTGTCGCCGGAGCGCAGGTAGGCGAACAGCTCCTCGGAGGAGGGCGCCACCCGGCCCTTGGCCTGGTACAGCCGCAGCAGGCGGGAGACCTCGGCCACCTGCCGGGGGGACAGGACGCCCCCCTCACCCCCTGCCGAGAGAGATGGGGTGAGCCAGGGCAGGGGGAGGGACAGCTGGCCTCAGGGCAGTGCTAGGGGGCGCTGTGTGGCAGGGAGCGGGGCGGGGAGCTCAGCAGGGGGCGCTCTCCCCTGGCAAGTACGGCTGATGCTAGGGGGTGCTGTGGGGTGGGGGACTCAGCGGGGGCGCTCTCCCATGGCAGGCAGGGCTGATCCCAGGGTGGCGCTAGGGGGTACTGTGGGGCAGGGAGAGGGGAAGGAGAAGCAGAGGGCGCTCTCCCTTGGCAGGCAGGGCTGGCCCCGGGGCGGCGCTAGAGGGCGATGTGGGGCAGGGAGTGGGGTGGGGGCTCAGCAGGGGGCGCTCTCCCCTGGCAGGCAGGGCTGGCCCCAGGGCACTAGGGGGCGCTGTGGGGCAGGGAGCGGGGCAGGTAGCTCAGCAGGGGGCGCTCTCCCCTGGCAGGCAGGGCTGGCCCCAGGGTGGCGCTAGGGGGCGCTGTGGGGCAAGGAGCAGGGCAGGGGGCTCAGCAGGGGGCGCTCTCCCCTGGCAGGGGGCTGGCCCCAGGGCGGCGCTAGGGGGCGCTGTGGGGCAGGGAGCTGGGTGGGGGGCTCAGCAGGGGGCGCTCTCCCCTGGCAGGCAGGGCTGGCCCCAGGGCACTAGGGGGCGCTGTGGGGCAGGGAGCGGGGCAGGTAGCTCAGCAGGGGGCGCTCTCCCCTGGCAGGGGGCTGGCCCCAGGGCGGCACTAGGGGGCGCTGTGTGGCAGGGAGCGGGGCGAGGAGCTCAGCAGGGGGCGCTCTCCCCTGGCAGGCAGGGCTGGCCCCAGGGCACTAGGGGGCGCTGTGGGGCAGGGAGCGGGGCAGGTAGCTCAGCAGGGGGCGCTCTCCCCTGGCAAGTACGGCTGATGCTAGGGGGTGCTGTGGGGTGGGGGACTCAGCGGGGGCGCTCTTCCATGGCAGGCAGGGCTGGCCCCAGGGCGGCGCTAGGGGCGCTGTGGGGCAGGGAGAGGGGAAGGAGAAGCAGAGGGCGCTCTCCCTTGGCAGGCAGGGCTGGCCCCAGGGCGGCACTGGGGGGCGCTGTAGGGCAGGAGACAGGGCTGGGGGGCTCACCAGCTGGGCGCTGCGGGGGGCTCGGCGGCTCCAGGTTCCGCTGCCCGTAGCTGGCTCTGGCGAGTGGCACCTTGGTCTTCTGCACGGCGGCGGTGTGGGGGGCGCGCTGGGGGCCGTGGGGCCGGAGCGTGTCCCACAGTGAGGGGTGGTCGTCCCGGGCCGAGCCTGCAGGCAGAGGAGACCGGGCGGGGGGGAAATCACACGGGGGCCAGGCCATACCACGCTGCTGGGATGGCGGGGCAGGACCCGTGGGGGGTGGGGCTTGTGAGGGGCAGGAGGGGCAGGCCCCGGGCTGCTAGACCCACGTGGGACTGGCCCCAGGGTGGGGGGGGCGGGGGAGAGCAAGACCCACAGGGGGAGGGACCCGGGGTGCTGGAGGGAAGGCATCCGCCTGGGGCTGGACCTAGATGGGGCAGGCCTGGGGCTCCTATGGGGCAGGACCAAGGTGGGGCAGCCTTACCTGGCTGGGTGTGGGGCTGGGCCTGGCCCGTGGGTCGGGGGGGACTCTCACCCCCCGGCCCCTCCTGCCTGGGGGCGTCACTCGGCATCTGCTCCAGCAGCTGAGAGAAAGACGGGGGGCGGGGGCAGACGTGAGCAGCTGGGTACCCCACCCCTGACCCCCCCCCCGACCCACACGCACAGCCGGTCCCCAGCCCCCCACTCTCCCTGGCCAGAACCCCCCACTGCCAGGCTCCTACCAGCGACATGTAGTACTGTAGCTCTGGGTGCAGCTGGCCGGGGAGCACCCGCCCCCCGCTCTCCAGGCTGCTGTTTGGGGGGGTTTCGCCATCGCTGGGCCCCCCCTCGTCCTCGGGGTAGGGGTGCTCTGCCAGGTGAGGGGGGTGCGAGCTCAGCCCTGGGCAGGAAAAAGGGGTCAGAGCAGCACAACCCAGTTCCCTCCCAACCTCAGGTGCCAGCTCCAATGCCCCAGGGCAGCGCTAGGGGGCTCTGTGGGGCAGGGAGCAAGGCGGGGGACTCAGCAGGGGGCGCTCTCCCCCAACAGGCAGGGCTGGCCCCAGGGCAGTGCTAGGGGGCACTGTGGGGCAGGGAGCAAGGCGGGAACTCAGCAGGGGGCGTTCTTCCCCGGCAGGCAGGGTTGGCCCCAAGGCGGTGCTAGGGGGTGCTATGGGGCAGGGAACAGGGCAGGGGGCTCAGCAGGGGGCGCTCTCTCCTGGCCAACATGACTGGCCCCAAGGCGGTGCTAGGGGGCGCTGTGGGGCAGGGAGCGGGGGACACCTCTCATGCTGGCCAGGTGATCCCCGCACAAACAGCCCCACGCTCCACCCCAGAGCCAGCTGCATCTCAGCCAGTGAGGACAGCCAGGGGGAGCTGCTCCCAGCCCCCCGCCCGGCTGGGGCACGGCTGAGGCTTCCCCGGAGCCGGCGGTGGGATGGGGGGCGCCCCCTTGCCCCATACCTGGGCCGGCGGAGTCGTCGAGCTGCGGCTCCAGCGGCTGGAAGCCCGGCTGGCTCAGGAGGCTCTGGTTCAGGAGCTGGGCCAGCTCGGCGGAGACGCACCCGCTGGGCGCCAGGGGCAGGAAGCGCTCGGGACCCCGCGCCGGGGGCAGAGAGCTGCGCTGGGTGACGGGCTGCAGGGGCACGGCTTGGGCAAAGGCCCAGCCGCCCCCCTCGCCGTCCCCGCCGCCGCCGCCGCGGGGGTCCTCCTGCCAGCTCTCCGGCTTCCCGGGCGGGGTGGGGCTGGGGGGCTGGCCCAGGCGCTCCGGCTCGGAGAGGGAGGCGGTGGCAGAGACAGGAGGCTGTTGGGGGACAGAGATGGGGGGGGTTAGAAACCGGAGGGAGAGCAGGGGATAAGAACAGGACGCCTGGGTTCTCTCCCCAGCTCTGGGAGGGGAGTGGGGGCTGGTGGGTTAGAGCAGGGGGGCTGGGAGCCAGGACTCCTGGGTTCTCTCCCCGGCTCTGGGAGGGGAGTGGGGGCTGGTGGTTAGAGCGGGGGGGCTGGGAGTCAGGACTCCTGGGTTCTCCCCCGGCTCTCGGAGGGGAGTGGGGGGCTGGGAGCCAGGACTCCTGGGTTCTCTCCCCAGGTCTGGGAGGGGAGTGGGGGCTGGTGGTTAGAGCGGGAGGGCTGGGAGCCAGGACTCCTGGGTTCTCCCCCGGCTCTCGGAGGGGAGTGGGGGGCTGGGAGCCAGGACTCCTGGGTTCTCTCACCAGGTCTGGGAAGGGAGTGGGGGCTGGTGGGTTAGAGTGGGGGGCTGGGAGCCAGGACTCCTGGGTTCCCCTGGCTCTCACCTGGCGGGGGCCCTTGGCGGGGGACTGAGAGGAGGAATCGCCAGTCAGCACCCGCAGGGCCTCGTTCCAGTGCGACTGCATCATGGCCTGGAGCCGGGCCACCATGTCCGCTCGCTGGGCCTCCAGCCGCCACTTCCCGGCCTGCAGCTCCCGCGCCGTCTCCTCCTGCCTGGCCAGCCTGCAGAGAAGGGGGCCTGTCGGAGCTCTACTGTGGGGGCGCCCCATGGGCACAGCCTGGCCTGGATAACCAGCCGCCCCGCCCCAGAGGTGGCTGCATCTCTGCACCGGGCGAGGGATCCCCATGTAACCAGACCCCCCCTTCCCTCCCAGAGGTAGCTGCATCTCTGCACCAGGCGAGGGGTCCCCGTGTAACCAGCTGCCCCACCCCAGAGGTGGCCGCATTTCGGCGCTGGGTGCGGGGTCCCTGTGTAACCAGGCCCCCGGGGCCCGCCTGGTACCTCAGCTCATAGTCCTCCACCAGGCGCCGCTGACGCTCCTCACGCTCGGCCAGCTCGGCCCGGAATTGCGCCAGCTGACTGCCCAGCTCCCGCTCGTGGTGCCCGCTGAGCTCCAGCAGCTGTTTCCTGAGCGGAGAGGGGAGAAAGGCCGGGCTAAGCAGCGGGCACAGGGCCCCCTTCCGACCCCACCCGCAGGGGGGGCTGGGATCAAGGGGCTGGGAGGGGGGCGGCCGGGGAGCGAGGAATCGGGGGGGGGGGGTACCTGTGCTGCTCCCGCATGGCGCCCGTCTGCCGTAAACTGTCCTCGTGCACCCGCGCCAACCGCTCCGTCACCTGCTGCTCCAGCGCCACCTTCAGCTCCGCCTCCAGCTTCGCCTTCTGGGCCTCGCACCGCGCCTGGGGGCACAGGGGGTCTGCTGGCAGCTAGGGACCCCCCCGAGCCAGCCAGTCCCTGCTCTGGGGCCGGGTGGGAGCCGGCGCCCCCCAGAGGGGACAGGCCCCTGCCCCATTCCCTGCCCCCCTGAGCGAGCCAGTCCCAGCCCTGGGGCCGGGTGGGAGCCAGCGCCCCCTAGAGGGGTCAGGCCCCTGCCCCATTCTCTGCCCCCCGCCAAGCCAGGCAGCCCCGCCATGGCACCGGCTGGGAGCCGGCGCCCCCTAGAGCGGAAAAGCCCCACTACCTTCACCAGGCTGATCTCCATCTGCAGCCCGTCCCGCTCACTCCGCGCTGCCTCCAGCTCGCTCTCCAGCCGCTGGGCGTCGGCCTGCACCGAGGCCAGGACCTGCTGGGCGTCCGCCGCGCGCTGGGCCTCCCGCTGCACGGCTGCCTGGCAAAGGGACAGCCGGATGGGCAGCCCCTGGGCTAACCACTGCCTCGCACTGCCCGGCTCCAGCAGGGGCAGAACCCAGCCGCCCTGCTCTAACCCACCAGCCCCTACTCCTCTCCCAGAACTGGGGAGAGAACCCAGGAGTCCTGGCTCCCTTCCCCCCTGCTCTAACCACCAGCCCCCACTCCCCTCCCAGAGCCGGGGAGAGAACCCAGGAGTCCTGGCTCCCAATCCCCCCTGCTCTAACCCACCAACCCCCACTCCCCTCCCAGAGCTGGGGAGAGAACCCAGGAGTCCTGGCTCCCAGCCCCCCCCCGCTCTAACCCACCAACCCCCACTCCCTTCCCATAACCGGGGAGAGAACCCAGGAGTCCTGGCTCCCAGCCCCCCCTGCTCTAACCCACCAGTCCCCACTTCCCTCCCAGAGGTGGGAGAGAACCCAGGAGTCCTGGCTCCCAGCCCCCCCTGCTCTAACCCACCAGTCCCCACTTCCCTCCCAGAGGTGGGAGAGAACCCAGGAGTCCTGGCTCCCAGCACCCCCCACTCTAACCACTAGCTTCCACTCCGTCTGAGAAGTGGGGCAGAGAAAAAGCTGGACCCCAGGAGTGTGGGGGAGACAGGTGGGGTTTGGGACACAGAAGGCGGGGGGGCAGGACATGGGAGCCAGGGGGCACAGACGGGGGTGTCGTGGCAACGGAACTGGGCATCTAGGAGATGGGGACACCCAGGGCAGGGGGCACAGAGGGAGAGGGGCAAAGGGGGCATGACGAGGGGCATCAGGAGAGTCCCCCGGCCAGTGGGAGGGCAGAGGGGAAGGGGGCCGGGGGTGGGTGGGCAGAGTGGCAGGGTGCCCTGCAGGCAGGAGCAGAGGGGAGGCGGGCACAGGACGCTGCTCCCGGGTCAGATCTGGGGGCAGGGGGGGGTCTCACCTTCTCTCGCTCCAGCTGCCCGGCGCTCTCGTCCTGCAGCGCCTGGCACCGCTGCTCCAGCTGGCGCTCCCGCTGCGCCCAGCCCGCCTGCTGCTCCTCCAGCGTGGCCCGCAGCGCCTCCAGCTGGCGCTGCCCGTGCTCCCGCTCCGCCTGCAGCCCCCGCCCGCGCTGGCGCTCCGCCTCCAGGCTACGCAGCAGCCCCGCCTTCTCCTCCTGCTGCGGGGGGAGAGGGGACGGGACACAGGGGTGAGGGGGGCCACCCGTTCTAGGGGCAGCAGGGCATGCTGGGAGCTGCGGTCCCCATGGGCTCCAGCGCCGGGCCCTACGGGGAGCAGGGCATGCTGGGAGCTGCGGTCCCCATGGGCTCCAGCGCCGGGCCCTATGGGGAGCAGGGCATGCTGGGAGCTGCGGTACCCATGGGCTCCGGCACCTGGCCCTATGGGGAGCAGGGCATGCTGGGAGCTGCGGTCCCCATGGGCTCCAGCGCCAGGCCCTATGGGAAGCAGGGCATGCTGGGAGCTGCGGTCCCCATGGGCTCCAGCGCCGGGCCCTATGGGGAGCAGGGCATGCTGGGAGCTGCGGTACCCATGGGCTCCAGCTCCGGGCCCTATGGGGAGCAGGGCATGCTGGGAGCTGCGGTCCCCATGGGCTCCAGCGCCGGGCCCTATGGGGAGCAGGGCATGCTGGGAGCTGCGGTCCCCATGGGCTCCAGCGCCGGGCCCTATGGGGAGCAGGGCATGCTGGGAGCTGCGGTCCCCATGGGCTCCAGCGCCAGGCCCTATGGGAAGCAGGGCATGCTGGGAGCTGCGGTCCCCATGGGCTCCAGCGCCAGGCCCTATGGGAAGCAGGGCATGCTGGGAGCTGCGGTACCCATGGGCTCCAGCGCCGGGCCCTATGGGGAGCAGGGCATGCTGGGAGCTGCGGTACCCATGGGCTCCAGCGCCGGGCCCTATGGGGAGCAGGGCATGCTGGGAGCTGCAGTCCCCATGGGCTCCAGCGCCGGGCCCTATGGGAAGCAGGGCATGCTGGGAGCTGCGGTACCCATGGGCTCCAGCGCCAGGCCCTATGGGGAGCAGGGCATGCTGGGAGCTGCGGTCCCCATGGGCTCCAGCGCCGGGCCCTATGGGGAGCAGGGCATACTGGGAGCTGCGGTCCCCATGGGCTCCAGCGCCGGGCCCTATGGGGAGCAGGGCATGCTGGGAGCTGCGGTACCCATGGGCTCCAGCGCCGGGCCCTATGGGGAGCAGGGCATGCTGGGAGCTGCGGTACCCATGGGCTCCAGCGCCGGGCCCTATGGGGAGCAGGGCATGCTGGGAGCTGCAGTCCCGGTGGGCTCCGGCGCCGGGCCCTACGGGGAGCAGGGCATGCTGGGAGCTGCGGTACCCATGGGCTCCGGCGCCGGGCCCTACGGGGAGCAGGGCATGCTGGGAGCTGCAGTCCCGGTGGGCTCCAGCGCCAGGCCCTATGGGGAGCAGGGCATGCTGGGAGCTGCAGTCCCTGTGGGCCCCAGCGCCAGGCCCTATGGGGAGCAGGGCATGCTGGGAGCTGCGGTACCATGGCCTCCGGCACCAGGCCCTATGGGGAGCCGGGCATGCTGGGAGCTGCGGTACCCATGGGCTCCAGCGCCGGGCCCCACGGGGAGCAGGGCATGCTGGGAGTTGTGGTACCCATGGCCTCCGGCGCTGGGCCCTATGGGGAACAGGGCATGCTGGGAGCTGCGGTACCATGGCCTCCGGCGCCAGGCCCTATGGGGAGCAGGGCATGCTGGGAGCTGCGGTACCATGGCCTCCGGCACCAGGCCCTATGGGGAGCCGGGCATGCTGGGAGCTGCGGTACCATGGTCTCTGGCACCGGGCCCTATGAGGAACAGGGCATGCTGGGAGCTGCGGTACCCGTGGGCTCCAGCGCCGGGCCCCACGGGGAGCAGGGCATGCTGGGAGTTGTGGTACCCATGGCCTCCGGCGCTGGGCCCTACGGGGAGCAGGGCATGCTGGGAGCTGCGGTACTCATGGCATCTGGCACCCAGCTCTGCGGAAAGCAGGGCATGCTGGGAGCTGCAGTCCCCACGGGCTTCAGCACCCAGCCCTATGGCAAGCAGAGCATGCTGGGACTGGTGATACCCGTGGACTCCAGCACCCAGCTCTGTGGGGAGCAGGGCATGCTGGGAGCTGCGGTACCCATGGGCTCTGGCACCTGGTCCTACAGGGAGCAGGACATGCTGGGAGCTGTGATCCGTGACGGCTCCGGCGCCCAGCTCTAGGAGGAGCAGGGCATGCTGGGAGCTGCGGTCCCCATGGGATTCAGTGCCCGGCTCTGTGGGGAGCAGAGCATGCTGTAAGCAGTGATCCCCGCAGGCTCTGGTGCCCGGCCCTATGGGAAGCAGGGCATGCTGGGAGCTGCGGTATCCATGGGTTCCAGCGCCAGGCCCTATGGGGAGCAGGGCATGCTGGGAGCTGCGGTACCCATGGGCTCCAGCGCCAGGCCCTATGGGGAGCAGGGCATGCTGGGAGCTGCAGTCCCCGTGGGCTCTGGTGCCCAGCTCTAGGAGCAGGGCATGCTGGGAGCTGCAGTCTCCCATGGCCTCCGGCGCCAGGCCCTATGGGGAGCAGGGCATGCTGGGAGCTGCGGTACCCATGGCCTCCGGCGCCAGGCCCTATGGGGAGCAGGGCATGCTGGGAGCTGCAGTCCCCGTGGGCTCTGGAGCCCAGCTCTAGGAGCAGGGCATGCTGGGAGCTGCAGTCCCCGTGGGCTCTGGAGCCCAGCTCTAGGAGCAGGGCATGCTGGGAGCTGCAGTCCCCCGTGGGCTCTGGAGCCCAGCTCTAGGAGCAGGGCATGCTGGGAGCTGCAGTCCCCGTTGGCTCTGGCGCTCGGCTCCACGGGCCCCGTTCTGCACCCCCCAGCCGTGGGGCTCCAGCTCGGGCAGGGATTCTTACCAGCGCTGCTGCTTCCTCCCGCTGTTGGCTCGCCGCCTGCTGCTCCCTGCTCAGGGCCTCCAGCGCCTGCTCCAGCCGTGCCTCCAGCTGCGACGCCCTCTGCGGGGGAGACGCACCAGGGCTCAGCGCGGCGCTGGGCGGGCGGCTCGCCCACCCGTGCCCCCTGCCGGCTCGCCGCTCACCTCCTGCTGCTCGCTCTGCGCCCGCTGCACCGCCTCCTTCTCCGCCTGCAGCCCCCGCAGCAGCTCCGTCCGCTCCGCCTCCTGTCGGTTCCAGCCCTCCACCACCTTGGCCAGGGTCTGCCAGAGGAGAGGGCAAAGGAGTGCGCCATGGGGCACAGCTCTGCCGGCGCCCCTCACTCCCGACCTGCAGCCCCCTGCTAGCCCAGCCCTGCCCCCCACGCAGCCCTGCCGGTGCCCCACAGTCCCTGTTCACCTTGTCCAGCTGCTCGATCATACTGTCCTTCTTCATGTCAGCGGAGATGGCTGCGGCCAGCTGCTGCTGCAGCTCCAGGGCCCGGCTCTGCAGGCCCTGAACATGCCGCTCGCAGTGCTGTAAGGAAACCAGGGGTCAGTACTGGGGCGGGGGGCCTGGGGTCGCCCCCCTCAGCTCCCTGCGGGCCATGCCACAGGCTCAGCCAGAGCCTGTCAGCTCAGCCGACACTCACCGCTCCAAACCCACCAGTGCCCGGGGAATCCCCTAGGCGGCTAGCAGTACGGGGCATATGACACGCACCCAAACAGAGCTGAGTGCACCCCACAGACAGCACTTCAGGGTAGTGAGGGCCACAAAGCACCCCCCTCTCCCCGGATTGGCTGGCAACTCCTTAGACAAGGGCAGGGGAAGGCAGGGCTGTTCCTGAGACACCAGCAGGGGCCCTATTCCCTGCCCTGGGAGCCGGCTTCCCTCGGCTTCTGCCCAGGCACGCTGGCCTGCCCTGAGGATGCACCCAGTATCCAGGGGCAGTGGGTGACAAAGGGTCCTTTCTTCGCCCCATCAGCGGGGACCATCAGATTCCACCTCCCCACTCATAGGGGGCTGGTGGAGGGGGGGAAGCCAGGACTCCTGGGACCTTGTAAAACTAACAATGAGACATTGAAATCCATCCTGTCTGGATTCACAGAGTAGCAGACAAACACGCTGAATAGCCACGGACCCCTGGAGGATCTGAGAGAGAACCCAGGAATCCTGGCTCCCAGCCTGCCGCCGCCCCCAGTCTAACCACTCAACCCCACTCCCCTCCCAGAGCTGGGGAGAGAACCCAGGAGTCCTGGCTCCCAGCCCCCACACAACCACCAGCCCCCACTCCCCTTCCCAGAGCCAGGGAGAGAACCCAGGAGTCCTGGCTCCCAGCCCCCCTGCTCTAAACCACCAGCCCCCATTCCCCTCCCAGAGCCGGGGAGAGAACCCAGGAGTCCTGGCTCCCAGCCCCCCTGCTCTAACCCACCAGCCCCCATTCCCCTCCCAGAGCTGGGGAGAGAACCCAGGAGTCCTGGCTCCAGCCCTCCCCCGCTCTCACCCACCAGCCCCTGCTCCACTCCCAGCGCCAGGAAGAGAACCCAGGAGTCCTGGCTCCCAGCCCCCACACAACCACCAGCCCCCATTCCCCTTCCCAGAGCCAGGGAGAGAACCCAGGAGTCCTGGCTTCCAGCCTCCCTGCTCTAACCCATCAGCCCCACTCCCCTCCCAGAGCTGCGGGGAGAACCCAGGAGTGCTGATCCTGAGCTCCAGTACGCCCCCCACGGGCAGTGCAATGGGCCCACCCAGCTGGGGGTCCCTCTCACCCCAGCCCCACCCCGATCAGACCAATGTGCCCATCTAGCCCTGCATCCCCCCGCGATGGGTTAGAATCACTTTAGCCAGCCCCACACCCCTCCAAGTATGTACACACACACAAACGCACAGAGCCTGGCTACACCCTCCCCGGGTACACCCAGCATGTGTAAACACACACACAACCCCGCGTACACCCTTCCCCAGGTACACTCGCCCTCCCACCCCCCGCACGTGTAAACACACACACCACCCCAGGTATACCCGAGTACACCCGCCAGCCCAGCCCCGCAACGTGGCAACACACACACACTGGGTACACCCCTCCCCAGGTACACCCGCCTGCCCAGCACTGGTTCATAAAAACCCACTTCCCTGCCCCAGGTACACCCTGTAATGTAAACACACACACACACACACACACACACAGATATACAGCCTCGTTACACACCACCCCAGCAACACCCACCCACCAAGCACACACCTCCACCCCAGGTAAACCCCTCCCCAAGTACACCGGCCCGCCCAGCCCCTGTACTTGTAAACACACACCCCCGCACCCCTTAGGTATACCCGTTCCTGGGTACACCTGCCCATCCAGCCCCAGTACCTGTAAACACACACTCACAACCCAGGTACACACCCACAACTCTTCTGGCATGTGTTTACACACACTCTGGGTACGTCCCTCCCCAGGTATACACCCCTCCACACCCACCAGGTCAGCACACAAACGGCATACACTCCCCCAGGTGCCCATCTACACACATCCCTGTACACCCTTCCCACCGCTGGTACACACATGTACAGGGAACACCGCTTCCGAAATACATTCCCCGTGAGAGCTGGGTGCAAAGGATCCTGGGAGACCAGCCCGGGGCCCTGCCCCTCACCTTCCGGCGGGCCCGCTCCTTGGCCAGCGCCTCCTTCAGCAGCAGGGGCTCCGTGGTGGGCGCGGGCTCAGGGGGCGTGCCCAGGCGCAGGCTGGCGTAGCGGGGAAACAGCTCCTCCAGGCCGCACACCGAGCCGGGCGAGGACAGCTCCTGCAGGGGCCTGGCGCTGAAATCGGGCAGGAGATTAGGGGGCCCCCGGACAGGCCAGCACAGCTCGGCACCCACAGTCCCCCCTCCCCTCTCAGCTCTCTCCAGGGTGGCTGTGGATGCCGACGCCGAGACGCAGCCACCTCTGGGGCGGGACGGCTGGTTACCCAGGGATCCCTCGCCCGGCACGGAGATGCGACCACCTCTGGGGCGGGGCGGCTGGTTACCCAGGGACCCCTCGCCCGGCGCTGAGATGCAGCCACCTCTGGGGCGGGGCGGCTGGTTACCCAGGGATCCCTCGCCCGGCACGGAGATGCGACCACCTCTGGGGCGGGGCGGCTGCTTACCCAGGGACCCCTCGCCCGGCACGGAGATGCGACCACCTCTGGGGCAGGGCGGCTCTATAACAGCCTGATTTTAACCTGTCCCCGCCCCCAGCACTCACGCGAGGAGGGCAGTGGTGCTGTCGCTCTCAAAGGAGTCGTCGTCCTTCTGCTGTGCCGTCCCCAGGCCAAGGGCACCCCCTGCTGGAGAAAGGGTCCGGCTGCTCAGTGACACCGTCCTCCAGATCTGCTGGGGAGCTCTGGCGCCCGTGTCCCACCCCATGGGCAGCGCGTGCTGCTCCCCTTGTGACACAACAACCCCCTGGCTCTGGGAGGGGAGTGGGGGCTAGTGGTTAGAGCAGGGGGTTCTGGGAGCCAGGACTCCTGGGTTCTCTCCCCGGCTCTGGGAGGAGAGTGGGGACTGGTGGGTTAGAGCAGCGGGGGCTGGGAGCCAGGACTCCTGGGTTCTCTCCCCGGCTCTGGGAAGGGAGTGGGGGCTAGTGGTTAGAGCAGGGGGGTCTCGGAGCCAGGACTCCTGGGTTCTCTCCCTGGCTCCGGGAGGGGGTTGGGGGCCAGCGGTCTAGCCAAGGGCCCAGGCAGGGCATCCCTGTTCCCTCACACAGGGGCCAGGCAGCTTCACGGGGGGCTGAGCCAACTCGGGCCCAGTGGCTCTGTGCTGTGCTCTGCTCCCTGGCATGGCTGGGCACTGCCACAGTGCCCCCTGCAGGCCCTGCCACACTTTGCAAGCAGAGAGGAAAAACAGGAGGGGGGGCTGGTAATAAGCCACCCCAAACCTACAGCATGGGCAGAGATCTGGGGCAGGGCAGCTGGTTATCCAGGGACCCCTCGCCCGGAACGGAGATGCAGCCACCTCTGGGGTGGGGCAGCTGGTTACCCAGGGACCCCTCGCCTGGCACTGAGATGCAGCCACCTCTGGGGCGGGGCGGCTGTTCCCACTCCAGCCCTGACTGCCAGGGGAGAGTGGCCCCCACCCCACTCACCAGGGGGCAGCTCGCGGGAATCCTGCAGCATGGTCCTCAGGTGCGACCTCACGGTCTCCATCTCGGCCACATGCCGCGACTCGCCGCCCTGCTGGAGGATCCAGACACGGCCATCAATGCTGCCCTGCCCCACCACCCCGCCCCACATCCCCCCTCCTTACCTTCCTGCGGGCACTAGCCTCCACCCCGGCCGAGAGCGTGCGGCTCAGCTCCTCGGCCAGGGCGTCCAGGTCGGGCGGCTGCAGCTGGGAACAGGCATCCAGCTCAGCCTGACGGCTCCGGCGCAGGGAGGCGTAGAGCTGGGCCGTCACCTCGGAGCCGAAGGGCTGGGCCGGCGTGGCCGGGGCTGAGAGGGGCAGCGGCTCCATGTCACTGAGCAGGTCCTCGCTGCGCAGGGAGGCGTCCAGCCCCGGGCAGGGGCCCTTCTCCGCCATGGGGGGGCCGTGTGCTCGCCGAAGGGACTAGGAACTGCCGGCTTGTCACCTGGGGAGTCCCCCTTGGTAGTGAGCAGTAGAGAGGCTCTGACACACACAGACAGCCATAGACCCACACAGGGCCAGGAAATACTCCCAGCTGAGAGCAGTAAAGGGGCTCTGACAAACACACACAGATACACAATATAGCAACACACACTCACTCACTAGCAGGAATCTCCCCAACTGAGAGTGGTAGAGGGACTCTGACACACATACACAGCCAGGATAGAACCCAGGAGCCCTGGCTTCCAACCTGCCCCCCCATTCTAACCACTAGCCCCCTAATGCCCCCCCAGAGCTAGGGAGAGAACCCAGGAGTCCTGGCTCCCAGCCCAGCCCCGCTTTAACTACTAGCCCCCTCTGCCCTCCCAGAGATGGGGAGAGAACCCAGGAGTCCTGAGCATATTGGACCCCCACATATCTCATCACTCAGGGCAGGAAGGGGTCACCCCCCGCACCCTTAGCCCTGTGGGTCTGACCGAGCCAGGGGGGCAGGCGCTGGTGTAGAAGCTGCTCCAGCCCCCTTGGGGGTGTCAACCAGGGGGGCAATCCCAAGGGAGGAGGGGACCCTGCTATGGGGCAGGCAGCAGCACTCACCTGCCAGAGGTGGGGGGAAGGTGCTGGGCCCCTCACGCCAGGCCAACAGCGGCCGGGGGGCGCTCCAGGCTCTGGCTCCGCACGGACCCTGGAGGTGCGGGGGTTGGGGGGCACAGAGCAGTCAGGGGGGTACCCAGCCTGGCCACCAGCACCACCAGGGTCTCCCCATCCCCCCATGATTCCCTTAGCCCCCCCCCAAGGGGTGACAACCTCCAGCCCCCTAGAAGTTACCCCCAGCCCAGCCCCCAGGGGTCTCCCCCAGCCCCTCCTCCTGCCCCACGGGGTCTCCCCCAAACCCACAGGGGTCTCCCGCAGCCCAGCCCCACAGGAATCTCCCCCCCTCAGCCCAGGCCAGCCCCACAGGGGTCTCCCCCAGCCCAGCCCCACAGGGATCTCCCCGAGCCCCACAGGGATCTCCCCCAGCCCAGCCCCCCCCAAGCCCCACAGGGGTCTCCCCCAGCCCAGCCCCACAGGGGTCTCCCCCAGCCCCTCCTCCTGCCCCACGGGGTCTCCCCCAAACCCACAGGGGTCTCCCGCAGCCCAGCCCCACAGGAATCTCCCCCCCCAGCCCAGGCCAGCCCCACAGGGGTCTCCCCCAGCCCAGCCCCCCCCAGCCCCACAGGGGTCTCCCCCAGCCCAGCCCCACAGGGATCTCCCCGAGCCCCACAGGGATCTCCCCCAGCCCAGCCCCCCCCCAAGCCCCACAGGGGTCTCCCCCAGCCCAGCCCCACAGGGGTCCTCCCCAGCCCCACAGGGGTCCCCCCCAGCCCAGCCCCACAGCGATCTCCCCCAGCCCAGCCCAGCCCCCCCCAGCCCCACAGGGATCTCCCCCAGCCCAGCCCCACAGGGATCTCCCCCAGCCCCACAGGGGTCTTCTCTAGCCCAGCTCCCCCCAGCCCCACAGGGATCTCCCCCAGCCCAGCCCCCCCCAGCCCCACAGGGATCTCCCCCAGCCCAGCCCCCCCCCAAGCCCCACAGGGGTCTCCCCCAGCCCAGCCCCACAGGGATCTCCCCCAGCCCCACAGGGATCTCCCCCAGCCCAGCCCCCCCCAGCCCCACAGGGGTCTCCCCCAGCCCAGCCCAGCCCCACAGGGATCTCCCCCAGCCCAGCCCCACAGGGATCTCCCCCAGCCCCACAGGGATCTCCCCCAGCCCAGCCCCCCCCCAGCCCCACAGGGGTCTCCCCCAGCCCAGCCCCACAGGGGTCCCCCCCAGCCCAGCCCAGCCCCACAGGGATCTCCCCCAGCCCAGCCCCACAGGGATCTCCCCCAGCCCCACAGGGGTCTTCTCTAGCCCAGCTCCCCCCAGCCCCACAGGGGTCTCCCGCAGCCCAGCCCAGCTCAGCCCCACAGGAATCTCCCCTCCCAGCCCAGCCCCACAGGGGTCTCCCCCAGCCCCACAGGGGTCTTCTCTAGCCCAGCCCCCCCCAGCCCCACAGGGCTCCTGTCTCTCCCCCTTGGGAAAAACCCCTCCCCCCCCATGGGGCCAGCCAGCCTGCCTGCCTGCCTCACCCCCCAACTGCTCTCCCAGCCCCGCCCCCAGCGCTCCAGCCCCGCCTCCAATGTTCCAGCCCCGCCCCCCAGCCTCGCTGCTCTCCAGCCCCGCCCCCAGCGCTCCAGCCCCGCCCCTGCCTCGCGGTGTTCCAGCCCCGCCCCCTGCCTCGCGGCGCTCCAGCCCCGCCCCTGCCTCGCGGCATTCCAGCCCCGCCCCCAGCGCTCCAGCCCCGCCCCCAGCGCTCCAGCCCCGCCCCCTGCCTCGCGGCGCTCCAGCCCCGCCCCTGCCTCGCGGCATTCCAGCCCCGCCCCCAGCGCTCCAGCCCCGCCCCTGCCTCGCGGCGTTCCAGCCCCGCCCCCAGCGCTCCAGCCCCGCCCCTGCCTCGCGGCGTTCCAGCCCCGCCCCCAGCGCTCCAGCCCCGCCCCTGCCTCGCGGCGTTCCAGCCCCGCCCCCAGCGCTCCAGCCCCGCCCCTGCCTCGCGGCGTTCCAGCCCCGCCCCCAGCGCTCCAGCCCCGCCCCTGCCTCGCGGCGTTCCAGCCCCGCCCCCAGCGCTCCAGCCCCGCCCCTGCCTCGCGGCGTTCCAGCCCCGCCCCCAGCGCTCCAGCCCCGCCCCTACCCGGCGACGCTCCAGCCCCGCCCCGCCCCTCCCCACCGACTCCCCGCCGCCAGCCCCGAGCGCCCCCCCCCGAGCACCTGGGCGCGAGGCGGCCGCCGCCATGTTGGTGCGGGGCAAGGGCCGGCGCGCAGGGCGGAAGCGGAAGCGGAAGCGGCGGCGCGAGGGGCGGAAGGGAGAAAGGCGGGGGCGGGGCGAGCAGCGGCGGGGCGGCCGGGGCCGAGGTGCGGGGGGAGGGGGTCGGAGAGTGGGGGAGGGGCGGGGGGCTGGTTGAGTGGCAGGTGGGGCCTGGGGGGCTGGGGAGGGGCGGGGGTTGGTTGAGTGGCTGGGGGGGCTGGGGAGGGGCGGGGGTTGGTTGAGTGGCTGGGGGGGCTGGGGGAGGGGCGGGGGGTTGGTTGAGTGGAAGGTGGGGCCTGGGGGGGCTGGGGGAGGGGCGGGGGGTTGTTGAGTGGAAGGTGGGGCCTGGGGGGCCTGGGGGAGGGGCGGGGGGTTGGTTGAGTGGAAGGTGGGGCCTGGGGGGCTGGGGAGGGGCGGGGGTTGGTTGAGTGGCTGGGGGGGCTGGGGGAGGGGCGGGGGGTTGGTTGAGTGGAAGGTGGGGCCTGGGGGGGCTGGGGGAGGGGCGGGGGTTGGTTGAGTGGCAGGTGGGGCCTGGGGGGGCTGGGGAGGGGCGGGGGGTTGGTTGAGTGGCAGGTGGGGCCTGGGGGGCTGGGGAGGGGCGGGGGTTGGTTGAGTGGCTGGGGGGGCTGGGGGAGGGGCGGGGGGTTGGTTGAGTGGAAGGTGGGGCCTGGGGGGGCTGGGGGAGGGGCGGGGGTTGGTTGAGTGGCTGGGGGGGCTGGGGAGGGGCGGGGGGTTGGTTGAGTGGCAGGGGGGGCTGGGGGAGGGGCGGGGGTTGGTTGAGTGGAAGGTGGGGCCTGGGGGGGCTGGGGGAGGGGCGGGGGTTGGTTGAGTGGAAGGTGGGGCCTGGGGGGCCTGGGGGAGGGGCGGGGGGTTGGTTGAATGGCAGGTGGGGCCTGGGGGGCTGGGGGAGGGGCGGGGGGTTGGTTGAGTGGAAGGTGGGGCCTGGGGGGGCTGGGGGAGGGGCGGGGGTTGGTTGAGTGGAAGGTGGGGCCTGGGGGGGCTGGGGAGGGGCGGGGGGTTGGTTGAGTGGAAGGTGGGGCCTGGGGGGGCTGGGGGAGGGGCTGGGGGTTGGTTGAATGGCAGGTGGGGCCTGGGGGGCTGGGGGAGGGGCGGGGGGTTGGTTGAGTGGAAGGTGGGGGCTGGGGAGGGGCGGGGGGTTGGTTGAGTGGAAGGTGGGGCCTGGGGGGGCTGGGGAGGGGCGGGGGGTTGGTTGAGTGGAAGGTGGGGCCTGGGGGGGCTGGGGGAGGGGCGGGGGGTTGGTTGAATGGCAGGTGGGGCCTGGGGGGGCTGGGGGCGGGGCGGGGGGTTGGTTGAGTGGAAGGTGGGGCCTGGGGGGGCTGGGGGAGGGGCGGGGGTTGGTTGAGTGGAAGGTGGGGCCTGGGGGGGCTGGGGGAGGGGCAGGGGTTGGTTGAGTGGAAGGTGGGGCCTGGGGGGGCTGGGGGAGGGGCGGGGGTTGGTTGAGTGGCAGGTGGGGCCTGGGGGGGCTGGGGAGGGGCGGGGGGTTGGTTGAGTGGCAGGTGGGGCCTGGGGGGCTGGGGAGGGGCGGGGGTTGGTTGAGTGGCTGGGGGGGCTGGGGGAGGGGCGGGGGGTTGGTTGAGTGGAAGGTGGGGCCTGGGGGGGCTGGGGGAGGGGCGGGGGTTGGTTGAGTGGCTGGGGGGGCTGGGGGAGGGGCGGGGGTTGGTTGAGTGGCAGGGGGGGCCTGGGGGGGCTGGGGGAGGGGCGGGGGTTGGTTGAGTGGAAGGTGGGGCCTGGGGGGCCTGGGGGAGGGGCGGGGGGTTGGTTGAATGGCAGGTGGGGCCTGGGGGGCTGGGGGAGGGGCGGGGGGTTGGTTGAGTGGAAGGTGGGGCCTGGGGGGGCTGGGGGAGGGGCGGGGGGTTGGTTGAGTGGAAGGTGGGGCCTGGGGGGGCTGGGGGAGGGGCGGGGGGTTGGTTGAATGGCAGGTGGGGCCTGGGGGGGCTGGGGGAGGGGCGGGGGTTGGTTGAGTGGCAGGTGGGGCCTGGGGGGGCTGGGGAGGGGCGGGGGGTTGGTTGAGTGGCAGGTGGGGGCTGGGCGGGCTGGGGGAGGGGCGGGGGTTGGTTGAGTGGAAGGTGGGGCCTGGGGGGGCTGGGGGAGGGGCGGGGGGTGGTTGAGTGGCAGGTGGGGCCTGGGGGGCCTGGGGGAGGGGCGGGGGGTTGGTTGAGTGGAAGGTGGGGCCTGGGGGGCTGGGGGAGGGGCTGGGGGTTGGTTGAGTGGAAGGTGGGGCCTTGGGGGGCTGGGGGAGGGGCGGGGGGTTGTTGAGTGGAAGGTGGGGCCTGGGGGGGCTGGGGGAGGGGCGGGGGGTTGGTTGAATGGCAGGTGGGGCCTGGGGGGGCTGGGGGAGGGGCGGGGGGTTGGTTGAGTGGCAGGTGGGGCCTGGGGGGGCTGGGGAGGGGCAGGGGTTGGTTGAGTGGAAGGTGGGGCCTGGGGGGGCTGGGGGAGGGGCGGGGGTTGGTTGAGTGGCAGGTGGGGGCTGGGGGAGGGGCGGGGGTTGGTTGAGTGGAAGGTGGGGCCTGGGGGGCCTGGGGGAGGGGCGGGGGGTTGGTTGAGTGGAAGGTGGGGCCTGGGGGGGCTGGGGGAGGGGCGGGGGGTTGGTTGAGTGGCAGGTGGGGCCTGGGGGGGCTGGGGAGGGGCGGGGGGTTGGTTGAGTGGAAGGTGGGGCCTGGGGGGGCTGGGGGAGGGGCGGGGGTTGGTTGAGTGGCAGGTGGGGGCTGGGGGGGCTGGGGGAGGGGCGGGGGGTTGGTTGAATGGCAGGTGGGGGCTGGGCGGGCTGGGGGAGGGGCGGGGGTTGGTTGAGTGGAAGGTGGGGCCTGGGGGGGCTGGGGGAGGGGCGGGGGGTTGGTTGAGTGGCAGGTGGGGCCTGGGGGGGCTGGGGAGGGGCGGGGGGTTGGTTGAGTGGAAGGTGGGGCCTGGGGGGCCTGGGGGAGGGGCGGGGGGTTGGTTGAGTGGAAGGTGGGGCCTGGGGGGGCTGGGGGAGGGGCGGGGGGTTGTTGAGTGGAAGGTGAGGCCTGGGGGGGCTGGGGGAGGGGCGGGGGTTGGTTGAGTGGAAGGTGGGGCCTGGGGGGGCTGGGGGAGGGGCGGGGGGTTGTTGAGTGGAAGGTGGGGCCTGGGGGGCCTGGGGGAGGGGCGGGGGTTGGTTGAGTGGAAGGTGGGGCCTGGGGGGGCTGGGGGAGGGGCGGGGGGTTGGTTGAGTGGCAGGTGGGGCCTGGGGGGCTGGGGTGGGTTGTGGGGAGGCAGGGGGACAGGCCGGCTCAGGTGGGGCTGGGGCAGACCGTGGGGCTCCATGTGGGGGGCTTGAGAGGGCTGGGGCTGCAGGGGTGGGGAAAGGGAGAAAAGCAGAAGGAAATGAGTGAGCCCAGTAACTAAGATCTCCCCCCCCACCCCCTTGTTTGCCCTTCTCCGCCCCCCTTGTTTGCCCATCCCCCCCGTGCCCTGCCCCCTTGTTTGCCCACCCCCCCATGCTCCCCCCGTCCCCACAGATGACGGTTCACAACCTGTACCTCTTCGACCGCAACGGGATCTGCCTGCACTACGGCGAGTGGCACCGCAAGAAACAGGCCGGCATCTCCAAGGAGGAGGTGAGACCCCCCCACACACCTCGCTTCCTGGGGGGCTGTGCCCGTGGGGCACGGGGAGACACACGGGGGGCCCTTAGCTACCCACGGCTGCGGCCGCCCCAGTGGAGTGGGGGCGCACGTCCTGCTGCTGACCCCAGCCCCGTTGTGGCAAGGGGGGGGTCTCACACTGCCCTCTCTCTCACTGCCCCCCAGGAGTTCAAACTCATGTACGGCATGCTCTTCTCCATGCGCTCCTTCGTGGGCAAGATGAGCCCCCTCGACATGTATCCTTCTGCCCTGCTGGGGGGCTCCACGGGGGGGCAGGGCTGTAGCCATGTGATGGCCTGGGGGGCCCAGCGGGGGTGGGGTCTCTGTCCATGTGATGGGTTGCGGGGGGGCTGACGGGCTGTGTAGGGTCTGGGGTTGGGGGTCTCTGCCCATGCGATGGGCTGGGGGGGGGGGGCCCAGCAGGGGATTGGCAGGGGCTGTGTAGGGTCTGGGTGGGGGGTCTCTGTCCATGCTATGTGCTGTGTATGGTCTGGGGTTGGGGAGTCTCTGTCCATGCGATGGGCTGGGGGGGTGGGCAGCAGGGGACTGGCGGGGGCTGTGTAGGGTCTGGGGTTGGGGGGTCTCTGTCCATGCGATGGGCTGGGGGGGGGGCCAGCAGGGGACTGGCGGGGGCTGTGTAGGGTCTGGGGCGGGGGTCTCTGTCCATGTAATGGGCTGGGGGGGGGCAGCAGGGGACTGGCGGGGGCTGTGTAGGGTCTGGGGCGGGGGTCTCTGTCCATGTAATGGGCTGGGGGGGGGCCCAGCAGGGGACTGGCGGGGGCTGTGTAGGGTCGGGGGGGGGTCTCTGTCCGTGCGATGGGCTGGGGGGGGGCCCAGCAGGGGGCTGACAGGGGCTGTGTAGGGTCTGGGGCGGGGGGTCTCTGTCCATGCGATGGGCTGGGGGGGGGCCCAACAGGGGACTGACAGGGGCTGTGTAGGGTCTGGGGGGGGGGGGTCCTCTGTCCGTGCGATGGGCTGGGGGGCGCCCAGCAGGGGGCTGGCGGGGGCTGTGTAGGGTCTGGGGGGGTCTCTGTCCATGTGATGGGCTGTGTAGGGTCTGGGGGGGGGGTTCTCTGTCCATGAGATGGGCTGGGGGGGGCCCAGCAGGGGACTGGCGGGGGCTGTGTAGGGTCTGGGGGGGTCTCTGTCCGTGCGATGGGCTGTGTAGGGTCTGGGGTGTCTCTGTCCGTGCGATGGGCTGTGTGGGGTCTGGGGGGGTCTCTGTCCGTGCGATGGGCTGTGTAGGGTCTGGGGGGGTCTCTGTCCATGCGATGGGCTGTGTAGGGTCTGGGGGGGTCTCTGTCCATGCGATGGGCTCTGTAGGGTCTGGGGGGGTCTCTGTCCGTGCGATGGGCTCTGTAGGGTCTGGGGGGGTCTCTGTCTGTGCGATGGGCTGTGTAGGATCTGGGGGGGTCTCTGTCCATGCGATGGGCTGTGTAGGGTCCGGGGGGGGGGTCTCTGTCCATGCGATGGGCTGTGTAGGGTCTGGGGTGTCTCTGTCCGTGCGATGGGCTGTGTGGGGTCTGGGGGGGTCTCTGTCCGTGCGATGGGCTGGGGGGGACCAGGCAGGGGTCTGGCGGGGGCTGTGTAGGATCTGGGGGGGTCTCTGTCCATGCGATGGGCTGGGGGGGACCCAGCAGGGGGCTGGCGGGGGCTGTGTAGGATCTGGGGGGGTCTCTGTCCGTGCGATGGGCTGTGTGGGGTCTGGGGGGGTCTCTGTCCGTGCGATGGGCTGTGTAGGGTCTGGGGGGGTCTCTGTCCATGCGATGGGCTGTGTGGGGTCTGGGGGGGTCTCTGTCCATGCGATGGGCTGTGTGGGGTAGGGGAGGGCCAGGCTGGGAGACCGAGCTGGGGGTGGGGAGTTTTGGGGGGTTTTTCTCCGGGGGGGGACCAGGCCCCGTCACACTCCTTAGCCGCGCGGGGGCAGGAAGGACGGGTTCCTGGCCTTTCAGACCAGCAAGTACAAGCTGCATTACTACGAGACGCCCAGCGGCCTGAAGGTCGTCATGAACACGGACCTGGGCGTGGGCAACATCCGAGACGTGCTCCACCAGATCTACAGCAACGTGAGTCTGGGCCTGGGCGCCGCACGGCCGGGAGCCAGGACTCCTGGGTTCTCTCCCCGGCGCCGGGAGGGGAGTGGGGGCTGGGAGCCAGGACTCCTGGGTTCTGTCCCCGGCGCCGGGAGGGGAGTGGGGGCTGGGAGCCAGGACTCCTGGGTTCTGTCCCCGGCGCCTGGAGGGGAGTGGGGGCTGGGAGCCAGGACTCCTGGGTTCTCTCCCCGGCGCTGGGAGGGGAGTGGGGGCTGGTGGATGAGAGCAGGGGGGGCTGGGAGCCAGGACTCCTGGGTTCTCTCCCGGCTCTGGGAAGGGAGTGGGGGCTGGTGGGTTAGACCCGAGGGGGTTTGGAGCCAGGACTCCTGGGTTCTCTCCCCGGCGCTGGGAGGGGAGTGGGGGCTGGGAGCCAGGACTCCTGGGTTCTCTCCCTGGCTCTGGGAGGGGAGTGGGTGCTGGTGGGTCAGAGCAGTGGGGGAAGGAGCCAGGACTCCTGGGTTCTCTCCCCAGCGCTGGGAGTGGAGTGGGGGCTGGTGGTTAGAGCCGGGGGGGGCTGGGAGCCAGGACTCCTGGGTTCTCTCCCCGGTGCTGGGAGGGAAGTGGGGCCAGTGGGTTAGAGCAGGAACCAGGATTCCTGGGGTTTCTTCCCTCCCCACATGCTGTCCCTCCCCCCCACCCCACAGATCTACGTGGAGTTCGTGGTGAAGAACCCGCTGTGCAGCCTGAGCGAACCCATCCAGAGCGAGCTCTTCCGCGCCAAGCTGGACGGCTTCATCCGCGGCCTGCCCTTCTTCTCGGCCCGGGCCGGCTGAGCTCCCCCCGCCGCGCCTCTCTACCCGGCTGTGCCGCCCCCAGCCCTCCGGACAAGACACGGGGCTGCCCCTGGCTCGCCCCCACCCTCCCGGCCCCTTCACAGCTCAGACGGCCTGGCCCACCGGGTGAGCCCACAATTCCCTGCAGGCTGGTGCACGCCCCACCCACCCAGAGGTCCAGCTGGGGCAGGGCTCGCCCAGTCTGGGAGGGGAGCGGGGGCTGGTGGTTAGAGCAGGAGCTCAGGATGGAGGGTTCCTAACTTTCATCCTCTTCTGTTCTAGGCCCCAATCCCTGTCCAGCCATAGGAATAGAACCCAGGAGTCCTGGCTCCCAGCCCCCCTGCTCTAACCCACCAGCCCCCACTCCCCTCCCAGAGCTGGGGAGAGAACCCAGGAGTCCTGGCTCCCAGCCCCCCTGCTCTGACCCACCAGCCCCTACTCCCCTCCCAGAGCCGGGGAGAGAACCCAGGAGTCCTGGCTCCCAGCCCCCCTGCTCTAACCCACCAGCCCCCACTCCCCTCCCAGAGCTGGGGAGAGAACCCAGGAGTCCTGGCCCCCAGCCCTTTGCCAAGGGGGACGCACTTTTCCTGTGCGGTGTGGCATTAGTGGGCACGTTCAGACGTTCCATGAGCTGGGCGGGCGCTGAGGTTGTCCCCGGCAGATCCCAGTTCCATGGTGAATTAAAGCGTTGCTCTCCCATTCCAGCAGCCTTCCCTTCAGTGCCGGCGCCCGTGGGGAGCAGCCATGGGGCAGAGGGCACCAGCTTGTGTCAGGCAATGGGGCGACTCACTGCTGCTGGACAGACAGGGGTCAGGCCCCAGGGCAGGGACTGGCTGGCTCGGGGAGGGGGGGGAGGAATGGGGCAGGGGCCTGTCCCTTCTAGGGGGCGCTGGCTCCCAAGTCATGCTGGGGAGAGGAGGGGACTATCCCCGTTAACCCTGTGTTTGCCAGAAGGGTGCTGGGGGCTGGCCCAGGAGTGGGGGGGGGCAAGGGGCACCAGGTGGTGCCATGCAGCACCTGGCGCTAAAAGGCAGCGCATGCTGCCCACGCAGGGGAGCGTCTGCCAGAGATAATTCCTCTAATCCCCCCCCCGGGACGCTCCGGTACCAGCGCCAGGGCAGGCCTGCGGTTAGTTCCTGCATGTGCGGAACCCAGGAGTCCTGGCTCTCTGCCCCCCTCCCAGAGCCGAGGGCAGAATTGAGGGGGTGCCCCTGTACTCGGGCTGGGAGGGCGACCGTGGTTCCGTGTGGGGCCCCCTCATGGCTTCCCAGGGCGGCGGCTGCTGCAGGCCGGAGCGTCCCACTGGCGAGGGAGCAAGTGGGGAGTTGTCGGAGGGAGGCCACCGTCTGGCTGCAGGCTGCCATGATGGGGGGCTCACGAGCCATGGCCCAGACCCCCAGGTCACAGCTGCAGCTGCCCCAAAAGCAGGCGTAACCCTTTTCCCGCCCCCACCACTCCTCACAGGGTAGCAATGCAAAACACAGGGAAACTGAGTCTCTGTGGGATCTAGCAGTCAGAGCAGGGGGTGCTGGGAGCCAGGACTCCTGGGTTCTCTCCCCCGCTCTGTGGGCTCCATGGCCACTCTCCAGAGGGCCCCCGGTGTGAGCAGAGTTGTGCTGGCGCTAGGGGTGGGGTAGCCCAGTGCCAGGTGGCGCGTTGGGCATTAGTTGTTTGCACAATGCTGGTGGTTTAATTCCCTGACAGCCCCAAATACCAGGATCTGAGCAGCCGTCGGTAGCAGGGCCGGCTGCATTGACCCTTCAGGGGCCGTGGGTCAGCCTCCCCCTGGCATGGGACCCGCTCCCAGGAGCTGGGCCCAACCAGGCTGGCATTCCCTGGGCATAGCAGGGGATGAGTCCTGGGTACCCTGCTCCCCTGTAATGTCCTCACAGGCTCTAAGGGGGGATAGAAACCATGTGTCCTGTCACTCCTCTGACAGAGCCGGGGAGAGAACCCAGGAGTCCTGGCTCCCAGCCCCCCTGCTCTAACCACCAGCCCCCACTCCCCTCCCAGAGCTGGGGAGAGAACCCAGGAGTCCTGGCTTGCAGTCCCCCTGCTCTACCCACCTGACCCTACTCCCCTCCCAGACACCACAGGGCGATCTGGCCCCCCACACACACTGTGTAAGGGCCCTTTCCCCTCCCCCCTGCCAGATGCCCCTTCTCCCCCGCACCCCATTCCTGGCTCTGAGCCAACCCCAGCTGCTGGCCTCCTGTTCCCTTAAGCAGCTTAGCTAATCTGGTCACTCTGGGAAGCTGTTGTCATGGTGATATGGGGGGGGGGCTGTGCTTAGAAAAGGAGGGAGTCTGCCTAGATGGGGAGTCCCTGGGTCTGAGACCCCCTCCAAAAAATCACTGACCTGTGAAAATGAGGAATCCCTCGTGAAAAATCATTGGTCTTGTGAAAATCTCTGGCCTCTTGTGAGAGGCAGGGACTGCGTGTGAAAAATCATTGTGAAAATCTCTGACTTCTTGCGAGATTCAGGGACCACTCATGAAAACCACCAGCCTCTTGTGAAAATCTCCGGGTTCTTGTGAGAATCAGTGACCACTTGTGAAAATCATGGGCGCCTCATGAAAATCCAGGACTCCTTGTGAAAAATTGTCAGTCCTTGTGAAAATCTCAGGCCTCTTACGAGAATCACAGATTTCTGCTGAGAATCAGGGACCGCTCGTGAAAATCACAGGCCTCTTGGGAAAATACCCAGGCCCTTGTGAGAACCAGTCCTTGTGAGAACATGGCTAATGAGAACCCACTGCCTGGGGGAAGGACGCTGTGGTCCCTGTCCGTCTGTGCCCCCTACATCAGGGGCAGGGTGGGTGGGTGGGTTACAGACTTGCCCAGCTGGGAGAGGGGCAGCGGGCAGACCAGTTCACATGCCTGGGGTGGGCAGCAGCTGGGGGCACGGGGTGGGGAGGGGCGGTGCCTGTGGAGTAGGTGGGGAGAGGAGATCACCCTGCCTCTGCCTGGGGTCCCCCTGTTGTGGGGGTTCACCAAGGGAGTGGCTCTCCAGGGGGGCATAAGGGCAGGGGGTAAGTGCCCCTGGGGGGAGGGGGCATGGTTAATGAGCTGCAGAAAGGGGGCGCAAGGAGAGGGGACTGGGGACGTGTCACAGGGGGGATGGGGAGGGGGCAGATGGCAGGAGAGGTGAGAGGTTCACGGTATAGCAGCTGCCCAGCCCCCGGCTAAGCCGGCTCCACGTGGCTCCAGGGGGAGGGGAGAGTGTCCCGGCGCCAGGAGATCAGGGCGCACGGGGGACAAGGCGCACCGAGATCAGGGCGCACGGAGGAGAAGGCGCATCGAGATCAGGGCGAACAGGGGACAAGGCGCAGGGCGCACGGAGGAGAAGGCGCACCGAGATCAGGGCGCACGGAGGAGAAGGCGCACCGAGATCAGGGCGCACGGAGGAGAAGGCGCACCGAGATCAGGGCGCACGGGGGACAAGGCACAGGGCGCACGGAGGAGAAGGCGCACAGAGATCAGGGCGCACGGAGGAGAAGGCGCACCGAGATCAGGGCGCACGGAGGAGAAGGCGCACCGAGATCAGGGCGAACAGGGGACAAGGCGCAGGGCGCACGGAGGAGAAGGCGCACCGAGATCAGGGCGCACGGAGGAGAAGACGCACCGAGATCAGGGCGCACGGAGGAGAAGGCGCACCGAGATCAGGGCGCACGGAGGAGAAGGCGCACCGAGATCAGGGCGCACGGGGGACAAGGCACAGGGCGCACGGAGGAGAAGGCGCACAGAGATCAGGGCGCACGGGGGACAAGGCGCAGGGTGCACGGAGGAGAAGGCGCACAGAGATCAGGGCGCACGGAGGAGAAGGCGCACCGAGATCAGGGCGCACGGAGGAGAAGGCGCACCGAGATCATGGCGCACGGGGGACAAGGCGCAGGGCGCACGGAGGAGAAGGCACACTGAGATCAGGGTGCACGGAGGACAAGGCGCACCGAAATCAGGGTGCACGGGGCAGAAGGCGCAGGGCGCACGGAGGAGAAGGCACACCGAGATCAGGGTGCACGGGGGACAAGGCACACTGAGATCAGGGTGCACGGAGAAGGCGCACCGAGATCAGGGCGCACCGAGGCCATGTTCGCCAGCTCCTCGCGGGGGGTCCCGGGCCCGGCGGGGCGCGGCGCGGCGGGGGCCAAGCTGAGCCTGGACGAGCTGTACGGGCTGCCGACCGCCAAGAAGGGCAAAGGCGGGCGGGGCGAGGGCGGGCGGTGGCGCAGCCAGGGGAGCGCGGCGGGCCGGGACCCGGCTCTCACCCCGGGCCAGCTGCTGGAGGCGGCGCGGCGGCTGCTGGAGCGCAGGCGGCTGGAGAGCTACCTGCTGGAGGCGGGGCTGCCGGCCGACGAGCTGCAGAGCACCCGCACCACCATGGGCTACAGGTAGGGGGCGCCACCGGGGGGGCATGGGGAGGGGTGTCCTGGTAGGGGAGCCCCAAAGCAGGCTGCTGGCGCAGGGTACCTGGGAGAGGTGCCAGTGCACGGTACAGGGGGCACCGGGGGGGAGATGCCAGCGCAGGGTACAGGGGGCATCGGGGGGAGGTGCCGGCACCGTGGGCACCGGGGGGAGGTGCCGGCACAGAGGGAGGTGCCAGTGCAGGGTACAGGGGGGCACCGGGGGGAGGATCCAGCGTAGGGTACCGGGGGCACCGGGGAAGGTGCCAGCACAGGGTACAGGGGACACTGGGGGGAGGTACCAGCGCAGGGCACAGGGGGAGGTGCCAGCACAGGGTACAGGGGACACCGGGGAGGTACCAGCGCAGGGCACGGGGAGGTGCCAGCACAGGGTACAGGGGACACCAGGGGAGGTCCCAGCACAGGGCACGGGGAGGTGCCAGTGCAAGGGACACCTGGGGGAGGTACCAGCGCAGGGCACAGGAGGCATTGGGGGAGGGAGGTACCAGTGCAGGATACAGGGCACATGAGGGGAGGGAGGTGCCAGCGCCGGGTACAGAGGCCAGGGAGGGAGGTGCCAGCACAGGGCACTGGGGGCACCGGGGGCAGGAACCAGCGCAGAGCACTGGGGGCACCAGGGGGAAGTGCCAGCAGAGGGGGCACTGGGGAGAGCTACCAGTGCAGGGCACGGGGTGAGGGAGGTGCCAGTGCAGGGCACAGGGGACACGGGGGGAGGAAGGTGCCAGCGCAGGGCACTGGGGGCATGGGGGGAGGGAGGTGCCAGCACAGGGCACAGGGGGTACGAGGGGAGGGAGGTGCCAGCGCAGGGCACAGGGGGCATGGGGGGAGGGAGGTCCCAGCACAGGGTACAGAGGCCATGGAGGGAGGTGCCAGCGCAGGGCACCAGGGGCACCAGGGGGAAGTGCCAGCAGAGGGGGCACCAGGGAGAGGTACCGGTGCAGGGGGCACGGGGAAGGTGCCAGTGCAGGGCACAGGGGGACCGGTGATAGGTACCCAAGCAGAGTATAGGGGGCACCCTGCAGCTCCCCCACCCAGTTCCTCCATGCTGGGGGCTCTCTGCACCCCCTATTTCCTGTCCCCCCCATACCTGGACCCCCATTCTGCAGCCTACAGGGTCCCGGTAATGCCTCCTGGGGGCAGCCGTGATCCACGTCCTCATCGAGGCCCCCCCAAAAGCCATGCTGGATGGCTCTATGCAAATGAGGCTTCCCTATGCAAAGGAGCTGGGGTGATTTGCATAAGGTGGCACCACCAGGGAAGGAGCAACATCTCCACAGGCCTCCGGCCTGAGCTCCCCGCATGCAAGGGGACGGCTCCCTCACCATGGCAACCAGATTGGGGGGCTTGGGGAGCAGCGACCAGCACGTTCCCAATGGCCTCCAGTGAATCAATGAGGGACCTCCAGGTCTTTCTCCTGCATATGCCCTGACGGGGGCGAAGTCCAGGCATTGATGATGTCCATTTCACCTTAACTCTGCCCCCCTCCTATGCATTTGGCTACAGCCCCACTTCGGCTGGGTTTGAGGCTCTAGGACCCCGGCACAGACCCCTTTCCCATGAGCTTGGGAGGGAGTTGGTCACAGTAGAAGGTTGTTATCCCCTGTGCAGACCCTAGCCCTGCAGCAGATGCCCAGGAGCGGGGTATGTGTTGGTGAGATGGGCCTGGAATGTCAGGTATCTGGACAAGTGGGTTCTTGGCCTCCGCTCTGGGAGGGGAGTGGGGTTGAGTGCGGTAGAGCTGGGGACACTAGGAGCCAGGACTCCTGGGTTCTCTCCCGGCTCTGGGAGGGGAGTGGAGGCTAGTGGTTAGAGCAGGGGGGGCTGGGAGCCAGGACTCCTGGGTTCTCTCCCCGGCTCTGGGAGGGGAGTGGGGCTGGTGGGTTAGAGCAGGGGGGGCTGGGAGCCAGGACTCCTAGGTTCTCTCCCCGGCTCTGGGAGGGGAGTGGGGGCTGGTGGGTTAGAGCAGGGGGGCTGGGAGCCAGGACTCCTGGGTTCTCTCCCCGGCTCTGGGAGGGGAGTGGGAGCCGGGGGCGGGAGGTTAGAGCCTTTTCCCATTGATGGGGAACTCGCGCCACCATGTGGCTGTAGGAGCAGCTGCAGCCCATGTGCTGCGGGGTGGGAAGGCAGCCCGGGCTTCTCTAAGACCCAGACCTGGACTGGGATTTCGGGGTGTCCCCGCCACTCCCCAGCAACGTGCTGTCCTGTGGGGGAAACATGCAGCCCTGCCCCCAAACCCTGTATCCAACAGGGACCCCCTGTGACAGACCCCCCTGCTCTGACCACCAGACCCTCTCCCAGAGCTGGGGAGAGAACCCAGGAGTCCTGGCTCCCAGGCCCCACTGCTCTAACCACCAGCCCCCACTCCCCTCCCAGAGCCAGGGGGATAACCCAGGAGTCCTAGCCCCCATCCCACTCGACCTCACCACTTACATCCATCCCCTCCTTTCCCCCAATATCTGGGGGGGGTCTAATATGTGGGGGCTGCTTCTGTGTCGGTACCTCTCAGCGGCGCTGCCGCCCACGCCCAGCAGGGGGAGCCCTGACCTCGCTTCTCCCGGCCCCTTGCATTTGAGGGGTGGGGGGTGCTGGGGTTCTCGGGCCCCCCATTCCCAGCTTTTCCCGGCTCCCCGCATCCGGTGCCCATTCACCCCCCCCCCTCAATTCTTATACTTTATCTGAGGAACTCTAGGGTGGACCCAGGCGTCCTGCTGCGGGGGAACCCAGTCCACCCCTCCCCCATACACACTGGATGGGGGGGAGGACTGTCCTACATAGCAGCAGCTCCTCCCCGCGCAGAGCCTCACACTCCCAGCGCTGGGGGGGGGCACCCTGGGGTGCGGTCCCTTTAAGAGTCACTGCGGCTCTGAACGCAGCGTCCCTCCCCCTCCAGCTTTGGGGGGGTGGGGGGCTGTGATCAGACTGCAGGAAGGAGAGTGGATGTCAGAGTTCATCCCCTTAAGAGAGAACCCAGGAGTCCGGGCTCCCAGCCCCCCTGCTCTAACCACCAGCCCCAACTCCCCTCCCAGAGCTGGGGAGAGAACCCAGGAGTCCTGGCTCCCAGCCCCCACTGCTCTGACCCACCAGCCCCCACTCCCTTCTCAGAGTCAGGGAGAGAACCCAGGAGTCCTGGCTTCCAGCCCCCCCTGCTCTGACCCACCAGCCCCCACTCTCGTCCCAGAGCCAGGGAGAGAACCCAGGAGTCCTGGCTTCCAGCCCCCCTGCTCTAACCCACCAGCCCCCACTTCCCTCCCAGAGCCGGGGAGAGAACCCAGGAGTCCTGGCTCCCAGCCCCCCTGCTCTGACCCACCAGCCCCCACTCCCCTCCCAGAGCCGGGAAGAGAACCCAGGAGTCCTGGCTCCTTCCCCCACTGCTCTAACCACCAGCCCCCACTCCCCTCCCAGAGCTGGGGAGAGAACCCAGGAGTCCGGGCTCCCAGCCCCCCTGCTCTAACCCACCAGCCCCCACTCCCCTCCCAGAGCTGGGGAGAGAACCCAGGAGTCCGGGCTCCCAGCCCCCCTGCTCTGACCCACCAGCCCCCACTCCCCTCTCAGAGTCAGGGAGAGAACCCAGGAGTCCTGGCTCCCAGCCCCCCCTGCTCTAACCCACCAGCCCCCACTCCCCTCCCAGAGCTGGGGAGAGAACCCAGGAGTCCGGGCTCCCAGCCCCCCTGCTCTAACCCACCAGCCCCCACTCCCCTCCCAGAGCTGGGGAGAGAACCCAGGAGTCCGGGCTCCCAGCCCCCCTGCTCTGACCCACCAGCCCCCACTCCCCTCTCAGAGTCAGGGAGAGAACCCAGGAGTCCTGGCTCCCAGCCCCCCCTGCTCTAACCCACCAGCCCCCACTCCCCTCCCAGAGCTGGGGAGAGAACCCAGAAGTCCTGGCTCCCCCTGCCCCGCTCTAACCATCAGCCCCCACTCCCCTCTCAAAGCCGCCAATCCATCTACTTCCCTCCCACCATCCCTTGCCCTGGACCAGTGGGCGGAGCCTGTTATGCTAATGAGGCCGAGGCTGCGCTGCACTGTGCCGCGAACCCTCCGGGACTGGGGGGACCCTCTCTGCCCCCCTCCCCGCCACTTCCCCCCCCAACCCCACTCGCCCACCTCTCCCGCATGGCCTCGGCCCTTCCCCCACCCCAGATTTCGGACACCCCCCTTCCGGGGACAGGGAAGGAGGAACGAGGGGGGGTTGCAGTCACCCTAACGCTAAAGAGCCAGGACCCCCGGGGGTCCCAGCCCCCCCATTGTGGCTGAGCCATGCAGGTCTCTATCGCCTGCACCGAGCAGAGTCTGCGGAGCCGCAGCACCGAGGAGCGGCTCTGCACGGGGGGGCGCGGGGCGCCGGCCCCGGGGGGCCAGGGAAATGGGGGGCACCAGCCCCCTAAGGGGGCCCGGGGGCTGGCGGCGGTGGCGGGGCTGCGGGCTCCCGGCCAGAACCTGCCCCACATCGCGTTCCTGCTGCGGGAGTCCACGGGGCTGGCCACCGGCATGAAATACAGGTAGGGGGGCAGGGGCTGGCAGGGTGGGGGAGTTGGGGGGCCCAGGAGGGGGAGCGGGGGCTGGGGACAGAAAGGGGGAGTTGGGGGCACTCGTGGGGTGTAGGGGACATTGAGAAGGGTAAGAAGAGTTCTTGCCTCAGTGGTTAGAAAAATGGGGGCTGGGAGCCAGGACTCCTGGGTTCTCTCTCTGGCTCGGGGAGGGGGGCTGGTGGGTTAGAGTAGGGGGGCTGGGAGCCAGGACTCCTGGGTTCTCTCCCCCTCTCTAGGAGGGGAGGGGAGGGTGGGTAGGTTGGGAAGGGGCAGGGATTGGAGACAATGGGACACAGTTCATTCAACTTCCAATCGCAGATACTTCAAGTCCTACCAGTTTAGTTTCCATTGGTGGGTTATTGTAGGGTCTCTGGGGGTGCTGGGGCTGTGCATGCGTGTTATTGCAGGGTCTGTGGGGCGCTGGGGCTGGGCGTGCGGGTGGGTTATTGCAGGGTCTCTGGGGGTGCTGGGGCTGTGCATGCGTGTTATTGCAGGGTCTGTGGGGCGCTGGGGCTGGGCGTGCGGGTGGGTTATTGCAGGGTCTGTGGGGCGCTGGGGCTGGGCGTGCGGGTGGGTTATTGCAGGGTCCGTGGGGTGCGGGGGCTGCGCGTGCGGGTGGATTATTGAAGGTCTGTGGGGCGCTGGGGCTGGGCGTGTGAGTGGGTTATTGTAAGGTCTGTGGGGCGCTGGGGAGGCGCGTGCGGGTGGGTTATTGTAGGGTCTGTGGGGCGCTGGGGCTGGGCGTGTGGGTGGGTTATTTTAGGGTCTGTGGGGCGCTGGGGCTGGGTGTGCGGGTGGGTTATTGTAGGGTCTGTGGGGCGCTGGGGCTGCGTGTGCGGGTGGGTTATTGTAGGGTCTGTGGGGTGCTGGGGAGGCGCGTGCGGGTGGGTTATTGTAGGGTCTGTGGGGCGCTGGGGCTGCGTGTGCAGGTGGGTTATTGTAGGGTCTGTGGGGCGCTGGGGAGGCGCGTGTGAGTGGCTTATTGTAGGGTCTGTGGGGCGCTGGGGAGGCGCGTGCGGGTGGGTTATTGTTGGGTCTGTGGGGCGCTGGGGCTGGGCGTGTGGGTGGGTTATTGTTGGGTCTGTGGGGCGCTGGGGAGGCGCGTGCGGGTGGGTTATTGTAGGGTCTGTGGGGCGCTGGGGCTGCGTGTGCGGGTGGGTTATTGTTGGGTCTGTGGGGCGCTGGGGAGGCGCGTGCGGGTGGGTTATTGTAGGGTCTGTGGGGCGCTGGGGCCGCGCGTGTGAGTGGCTTATTGTAGGGTCTGTGGGGCGCTGGGGCTGGGCGTGCGGGTGGGTTATTGTAGGGTCTGTGGGGCGCTGGGGCTGGGCGTGCGGGTGGGTTATTGCAGGGTCTGTGGGGCGCTGGGGCTGGGCATGCGGGTGGGTTATTATAGGGTCTGTGGGGCGCTGCGGGGGGCACAGTCCGCTCTACCCTCCCTGGTCTGTGCCCTTCCAGTGACCCCCAGTGGGTTAGAGCAAGGGGGGCTGGGAGCCAGGACTCCTGGGTTCTCTCCCCAGCTCTGGGAAGGGAGCGGGGGCTGGTGGGTCAGAGCAGGGGGGCTGGGAGCCAGGACTCCTGGGTTCTCTCCCCGGCTCTGGGAGGGGAGTGGGGGCTGGTGGGTTAGAGCAGGGGGGCTGGGAGCCAGGACTCCTGGGTTCTCTCCCCGGCTCTGGGAAGGGAGTGGGGGCTGGTGGTTAGAGCAGGCAGGGCTGGGAGCCAGGACTCCTGGGTTCTCTCCCCAGCTCTGGGAGGGCAGTGGGGGCTGGTGGGTCAGAGCAGGCAGGGCTGGGAGCCAGGACTCCTGGGTTCTCTCCCCGGCTCTGGGAAGGGAGTGGGGGCTGGTGGGTTAGAGCAGGGGAGCTGGGAGCCAGGACTCCTGGGTTCTCTCCCCGGCTCTGGGAGGGGAGTGGGGGCTGGTGGTTAGAGCAGGGGGGGCTGGGAGCCAGGACTCCTGGGTTCTCTCCCCGGCTCTGGGAAGGGAGTGGGGGCTGGTGGTTAGAGCAGGCAGGGCTGGGAGCCAGGACTCCTTGCTTTGTTGTTGCCCAGACTAGCTGTGTGATCTCTGGCATGGCCTGTGGTCAGCGCCTCAGTTTCCCCTCTCTGCTCCGGCCAGAGATGCCCGGCTCCTGTGCCAGCTGGAGCAGCCACAGTGAGCGAGAAGTTGCTATAAATAGCTCTGAGATCCGGACCGACCCCAGGTCCGCACCACCGGGAATGAGCCCGAGCCGTGGGGGAGATGGGATGCCGGAGAGTGTGTATCTGCCTCGTATACGGGGCCCCTTGTAAATGCGGCCGCCTCTGGGGCGGGGTGGCTGGTTACCCAGGGCCCCCTCGCCCGGCACTGAGATGCAGCCACCTCTGGGGCGGGGCAGCCGGTTACCCAGGGCCCCCTCGCCCAGCGCTGAGATGCGGCCACCTCTGGGGTGGGGGGCCTGGGGGCTGCAGTTCGGGAGTGAGGGGCATGGGGACTCTCTGTCCTTGGAGGGGGAGCATCTGTAAACTCCCCCAATTCTGCTCTTTCTCCTGCAGAAATCTGGGGAAATCCGGGCTCCGTGTGTCCTGCCTCGGGCTTGGTGAGTTCTCGTGTCAGGGCCAGGTGGGTGGCGTGGGGAGCGCAGGGTGGGGGGATCCCGGCAGGGTTTGGGGGTGACTGGAAGGGCACAGACTGGGGAGGGTAGAGTGGGCTGTGTCCCCCCCCCCCAGCCCCTACACCCTCCCCCTCTCCTGGCTCCGGCTCATATCACCGATTCTCTCCCCGCAGGCACCTGGGTGACGTTTGGCTCCCAGATCTCAGACGAGGTGAGTCCTGGGTCAGCCAGGAAGCTGTGGGTCCCCGAGAGATCCTAGGGGGCCCAGCGCAGGTGGGGAGGCAGCATGGAGCTGTGGGTCACTTAACTGACTCACCTCTCTGCACCCCCAGACTGCAGAGAACGTGATGACCATCGCCTACGAGAACGGGGTCAACCTCTTCGACACGGCTGAGGTCTACGCTTCCGGCAAGTAGGTGTCCTTCTCCTGGCAGGGAAGAACCCAGGAGTCCTGGCTCCCAGCCCCCCCTGCTCTAACCACCAGCCCCCACACCCCTCCCAGAGCCGGGGAGAGAACCCAGGAGTCCTGGCTCCCAGCCCCCCTGCTCTAACCCACCAGCCCCCACTCCCCTCCCAGAGCTGGGAGAGAACCCAGGAGTCCTGGCTCCCAGCCCCCCCTGCTCTAACCCACCAGCCCCCACTCCCCTCCCAGAGCCGGGGAGAGAACCCAGGAGTCCTGGCTCCCAGCCCCACCTGCTCTAACCACCAGCCCCCACTCCCCTCCCAGAGCCGGGGAGAGAACCCAGGAGTCCTGGCTCCCAGCCCCACCTGCTCTAACCACCAGCCCCCACTCCCCTCCCAGAGCCGGGGAGAGAACCCAGGAGTCCTGGCTAGGGAACAGTGTGCGGCTGGGAGGGGTGGGGGGATTCCTATTTCTCTTTCATCTGCTTTTTTCCCCCTCCCTCTTCCTTTCAGGGCAGAAAAAACTCTGGGCAACATCCTGCGAAGCAAAGGCTGGAGGTAACCAGCCCCCCAACCTCCCTTCTGTTGGGGGCACTATGGGGCAGGGAGCAGGGTGGGGGGCTGGGCTGGGGGGGTCTCTCCATTGCCTGCCTAACCTGCCTTCCTTCCTCCCCCCAGGCGATCCAGCTACGTTGTCACCACCAAGATCTACTGGGGTGGCCAGTGAGTACCCAGAATGCCATGGGGCTGGGGGACAGGGAATGGGGCAGGGGCCTGTCCCCTCTAGGGGGCGCCGGCTCCCACCCAGTCCCATATTTATCAATGAGTTGAGTTTGCCGGGTCTCAGCCCAGTGGGGCAGGGAGGGCTGAGCTGGCCATGGACGCTGAGACCCCCTGTTCCCCCTGGGGGCAGGCCCCTATGGGTTGGCTTAGGGGACCCCCCCCACCCCCAACTCTTAATCTCTTTCCCCCCCCAGGGCGGAGACGGAGCGGGGCCTCTCCCGGAAGCACATCATTGAGGGTGAGATGCGGATTGGGGGGGGGAGCACTGGGGTAGGGTCAAGCTAGGGGAAGGGCAGAGTTTGGGTTGAAGGGGCGGAGCTGAGGGGAGGGGGACAGCAGGAGGGGGTGGGGGCAGGATTTGGGGACCTCAGGGAATGGGGTGGGGGCTAGCAGGATTCAGGGGGGCTGGGCAGGTGGGTAGTGCTGTGGGGAGGGGCAGCAGAAGAGGGGGGTGGGGCAGGATTTGGGGGCCTCAGGGGAGATGGAGGAGGGGATGGGGTGGGGGCTAGCAGGATTCAAGGGGGTGGGGTAGGATTGGAAGGGCTGGGCGGGTAGGGGAAGCATGGGGGGTGTCCATCCCAGGGGGGAGGAGTCTATGGCGGGTGGCAGGATTCAGGCGGCCCAGTGGGGTGGGGGGCTGCCTGTGCCCCCCGACTGACCCCCCCCATGGGCCCCCCCCTCAGGGCTAAGGGGGTCGCTGGAGCGGCTGCAGCTGGGCTACGTCGATATCGTCTTTGCCAACCGCATGGACGTCAACAGCCCCATGGAAGGTGGGTCCCGTCCCTCTGCCCCCACCCCACCGGTTCCGCCCCCTCCGTGCGCCTCCCCCCGTCCCTTCAGCATTGCCCCTCCGGGGCACCCCCATCCCAGCACCAAGAGCCCCCATGCGTGTGTGTGCCCCCCCGGGAGATCTCATGGGGGGGCTGTGGGGGGATGGGCCCCCCATATCCCCCCCTCACCTCTGTCTGCTTCCCCCCACAGAGTATGACCCCAATTTCCGCCTACTGCTACTGGAAGGTACTGGAGAGACCCCCCCAAACCCCCATAGACCCCCCATGCAAACCCTCTACAACCCCATAGACCCCCACAAACTCCTATAGACCCCTCCAGAACCTATAGAACCCAACAGGCCCAGTGTTGTGGGCTAGAGACCCCCCTCTGAACTCGCATTGACACCCCCGAACCCCATAGACCCCTGAACCCCTGTACTACCCCATAGACCTCACCCCATAGGGCAGAGACCCCTGAACCCCCACAGGTCCCCAAAATTCCATAGACCGGCCCCATAGGACAGAGAGGCCCCTGAATGCCCATTGACCCCCCCCAAAAAAACCCATAGAACCCCATAGACCTGGCCTCATAGAGATACCCGAAACCACATAGTTGCCCCTTAAACCAATAGACCCCGAATGCCCCACAGACCTCCTTGCCCCCCCCCAAATGGAACCAGCCCTGTAGGGCAGAGATCCCTGAACCCCCGAGAACTCCATTAACCGCCCTTGTTCTCCAAACCCCATAGACCTCCCCCATAGGGTGTACCCTCCAAGTCCCCATAGACCTCTCCATTGACCCAGTCCCTCCCCAAAGCCCCCTAGAACCCTATAGCCCCTCTGACCCCCATTGACCAAGCAGTGTAGGATAGAGACCCCCATGCTGGGTCACTGTGGTGTTCACGGGACTCTACGCTATAGGTCGGGCTCTGTGCGAATGTGTCAGTGCAGAGGGGTGTCTGCTCGTATTGTAATGTTTGAGAGGGGGGTGGCCATGGGGTGAACCCTGCCCGTGGACAGACAGACACATATCCTAACAGGCCCGTGGCCGGCACATCCCTCGGAGATGGCTCAACCCAGGTTCCACCTCCGTCTACTCTGACTCTGCAGTCTGGGTATGAAAAACCACCCTCAGTAGGTTTCAGAGTCAACACCCCATTGAGCTAAATAGGGCCGTATCACATCTCTCCTGGGGCCAGCTAGGAATGATTTAATCACATTAGGTCTCCAGAAATAACCTGGTCACTGAGATAAATTGGGCCAGGTCACATGTCTGTCCGCAGAGTGGACGGGAAATGCTGCCATCAGTAGGTTTCAGAGTCAACAGTCCATTGAGCTAAATGGTAGCGATATCTGTCAGTGCCATTGAGATGTATTTGCCCATCAGTAGGGGCCAGGATTAACACTCCCATTGGCTGTGGCTCTGCCGTCAGTAGGGTTCAGTAGGAACTGCCGTCAGTAGGGTTCAGAGTGAACACGGCACCCAAGTGGGGCTCAGGTCCCACTGCTTTGAGCAGTTGGGGTTTGAAAGTGGGGCTCCCCGGTGGGGGGGAAGCAGGAGTCCTTGGCTGACCTGTCTCCCCTCTTTTCCCTGCCCCCCATCCCGTGCCCAGAGATCGTGCGGGCCATGACTTACGTCATCAACCAGGGCATGGCCATGTACTGGGGCACCTCGCGCTGGAGCGCCATGGAGATCATGGTGAGTGCTCCGCCCGCACCGGGAATTGGGAGGGTGGGGCGTAGGGCACCCCCAGTTTGAGGGGGGAGGGGACGGGGCCCCCAGGCAGTGGGAGGCTTTCAGGGGCCCATGCCAGGAGGGATGAGGGGATACCGGGGGGGGTGTCCCTCGGCCACCCCGTCTCACCCCCTGCCCCCCATACCCTACAGGAGGCGTATTCGGTGGCCCGGCAGTTCAACCTCGTGCCGCCGGTGTGCGAACAGGCTGAGTACCACATGTTTCAGCGTGACAAGGTGGAGTCACAACTTCCTGAGCTCTACCACAAGATCGGTGGGTGCCTGTGCCAGGGGGAGGAGGTCCGGGGGGGCAGGGTGTTGTGGGTGGGGAGCTGAGGGGGGAAGGGATTTGTGGGGTGGGTGATGGGAGGGGGGGTGTCCATGAGGCAGGGTGTTGGGGGACAGGAGTTGGGAGCTGGGGGTGGAGGGGATCTGTGGGGTGGGTGATGGGAGGGGGGGTGTCCATGAGGCAGGGTGTTGGGGGACAGGAGTTGGGAGCTGGGGGTGGAGGAGATCTGTGGGGTGGGTGATGGGAGGGGGGGTGTCCATGAGGCAGGGTGTTGGGGGGCAGGAGTTGGGAGTTGGAGGTGGAGTGGATCTGTGGGGTGGGTGATGGGAGGGGGGGTGTCCATGGGACAGGGTATTGAGGGGGTGAAGTGGGGTGCTGGGAATGGAGGGGATCTGTGGGGTGGGTGATGGGAGGGAGGGTGTCCATGGAACTGGGTATTGAGGGGGTGAAGTGGGGTGCTGGGGGTGGAGGGGATCTGTGGGGTGGAGGGGTCCATCAGGCAGGGTGTTGGAGGGTGCGGGGGGGTAGAAGGGACCTGTGGGGCAGGGGCTATAGGGGGAGGGGATGAGGACGGGAGGATCTATGGGGCGAAGGGGAAGGGATGGGGGGCATCGCTGGGGGGAGCTAATCCCTTTGTCATCCATCCCCCCCAGGTGTGGGTGCCGTGACCTGGTCCCCCCTGGCCTGCGGCCTCATCACTGGCAAGTATGAGGAGCGGGTCCCCGAGAACTGCCGGGCCACCATCAAGGTATGGGCCCCCCCCCATGCCCTGCCCCACCCTGTGCTCCCCCCATGCCCTGCCGGGACCCCCCACCCCTGTCCATGCCTCTGCGCCCCCAGTGCCCCTGCACCCCCATCTGGGCTCCCTCTGCCCCTCCATCCTCTAACACTCCCCCCGGCACCGCCTGATTCCCTGTCCCCCCCCGGCACCGCCTGACGCCCTGTCCCCCCCGGCACCACCTGACGCCCTGTCCCCCTGCCCCCCCCAGGGCTACCAGTGGCTGAAGGAGAAGCTGCAGAGCGACGACGGGCGGAAGCAACAGGCCAAGATCAAGGAGCTGCAGCCCATCGCCGAGCGTCTGGGCTGCACCGTGGCCCAGCTGGCCATCGGTGAGGGACAGGCCCCAGGGCACTAGGGGGCGCTGTGGGGCAGGGAGCGGGGGAGGGAGCTCAGCAGGGGGCGCTCTCCCCTGGCAGTGGGCTGGCCCCAGGGCGGCGCTAGGGGACACTGTGGGGCAGGGAGTGGGGCAGGACTCAGCAGGGGGCGCTCTCCCCTGGCAGGCAGGGCTGGCCCCAGGGCGGCGCTAGGGGACACTGTGGGGCAGGGAGTGGGGGGAGGTCAGCAGGGGGCGCTCTCCCCTGGGGGGCAAGGGGGACTGCCCCCCAGCCCATCCCACCTCCCTGTCTCTGCCCCACAGCCTGGTGCCTGCGCTCTGAGGGCGTCAGCTCCGTCTTGCTCGGGGTGTCCAGCACCGAACAGCTGATCGAGAACCTGGGAGCCATCCATGTGAGTGCCCCTCCCCCGCCGTGCTCCCCCCGGCTCTGGGAGGGGAGTGGGGCTGGGGGTTAGAGCAGGGGGGCTGGGAGCCAGGACTCCTGGGTTCTCTCCCCGGCTCTGGGAGGGGAGTGGGGGCTGGTGGTTAGAGCAGGGGGGCTGGGAGCCAGAACTCCTGGGTTCTCTCCCCGGCTCTGGGAGAGGAGTGGGGGCTGGTGGGTTAGAGCAGGGGGGGCTGGGAGCCAGGACTCCTGGGTTCTCTCCCAGCAAGGGGAGGGGCGTTGGTATGGGGGATCTCACCCCCCCTTCTCGGCAGGTGCTAGCCCAGCTGACCCCGCCCGTCATTCAGGAAATCGACGCCCTCCTTGGCAACAAGCCCAATACGAAAAAAGAGTCCCGGGCGTAGGGACACATCGGCGCCCGGGACTGTGCACGCCCTTGTCCCACCGGACTGCGTATCCCTCCGCCTGGCTCTCTGCACTGCCTGGGAGGAGGAGGTGCTGCTTCGCGCATGACCTAAGACCACCCCCCGTATCCCTCCGCCCCCCACCCCTCCCGGCTGCTGCTTCGACCCATCCCCATTGCCGGCATGAGCCAGGGGATTGGCGGGCAAGAGGCCCCGCCCACCCTTCCAGCTTTCCCGCCGGATCTCGCCAGCCGCTTCGCCTCCCGTGGTATCCATGCTCCCGTTTTTAAAGGGACGGGCCACCGCCTCGTGCTGGGGGACGGGCGAGGAATTCGTTGATCGAGCTAACGAACCCAGCTGACGTGGAGAACCAAGGGGCACTTGTGGCTTTCCCTGCGCACACCCCCCCCCCCCGTTGGCTTCTGTGTAGCTCTCGGACTCTGCCCCCCCAGCTGGCTGGCGCCCCCTGCTGGGGACTTGGGGAATTCCCTTCGGGGGACTATTTTTCTCTCCCCCCGCCCCCCCACTTTCCCTGTAGGGGAAAGATATTGATCAAATCCACCCAGGACATTTCTCTTTCCACTTGAGTTTCTTTCTCCGCTTTAAATGAAAACACAACACAACCCATCGGTCAGCCAGAGCCAGCTCTTCCTATAGCAATAATGCTCCAGTGAGGGGGAGGGCATGGGGGGGCTACAGGCCCCCCCCATCCAGGAACACCCTCCCCACTCCTGCTTTCGCACAATCCTGGCTTCCGGTCGGCCGGCGGCTGGACAGATGAGCCCGTCCTCTCGGGGTTCGTGGACTCTGTACAGAAACGAGAGCAGCGCATCCGCTTCTCCCAGGGACGCGATGTAGCCGCAGATGGGGGTGACGGGCCTGGCTGCCGGCGAAAACCCAGAGGAAAGCGAGGGGGACGGGACCCAGGAGTCCGGGACAAAGTCTCCACTCCCCCTCCCCTGAAACGTCCTTTTCCTTTGCTTCCTGGCCTACGTTCTCGTGGAGTTGCAGGCGGCAGTTCAGCAGCTGCCATGACTCGCCCCAGAGGTGGCTGCATCTCAGCACCGGGCGAGGGGTCCCTGGGTAACCAGCCACCCCGCCCCAGAGGTGGCTGCATCTCAGCACTAGGCCAGGAGTCCCTGGGTAACCAGCCGCCCCGCCCCAGAGGTGATTGCATCTCAGCACCAGGCCAGGGGTCCCTGGGTAACCAGCTGCCCCACCCCAGAAGTGGCCGCATCTCGGCGCTGAACGGGATCCAATCTCTCGCCAGCTCTGGAGAACAGCTGCTGAGCGTGTCGCTGTAACTCTGCCTGTAACGTAGCATGGCACCGGCTCCCTCGCGGCTGCACCAATTGGCCCCAGCTCTGCCCCGGGTCTGGGCACGGTTCCCTCCCCACCCTGAACCGGGGTCTTTTTCGCAGACCCTGTGTGACCCTGCAGTGCACCTCAACAGCCAATAGGGGGCGCGTTTTTCGTAGATCCCACCAGATGACTTTTAAACTCCGGGGTGGGTTAGAGCAGGGGGGGCTGGGAGCCAGGACTCCTGGGTTCTGTCCCTGGCTCTGGGAGGGGAGTGGGGACTGGTGGGTTAGAGCAGGGGGGGGCTGGGAGCCCGGACTCCTGGGTTCTATTCCTAGCTGATGCAGTCTGTGACCTTGGCCATGTTCTCCGCTGTTCATAATGAGCCACTTGAAAGGCAGGTTCTGCGGCTGAATGGGTGTTTGCTCCGCAGCAGTGCGTGAAAGCTTAGAATAGCTCAAGGCCTGAAATAGCTGAGGGGCTGCGGGTCGGGAGTGAGGGGCACCGGCAGAGCTGGGAGGGCAGGGCCAGGGCCAGCAGGGGCTGTGGGTCGGGAGTGAGGGGCACCAGCAGGGCTGGGCCAGCAGGGGCTGCTGGTCGGGTGTGAGGGGCACTGGCAGAGCTGGGGGGCAGGGCCAGGGTAGCAGGGGCTGCGGGTTGGGTGTGAGGGGCACTGGCAGAGCTGGGGGGGGTCCAGGTGTGGGTCTATCTCAGGGCTGCGCCTCCCCTCCCAGGTGATGCGGTGCATTGCAGGTCGTTTTGTTGGGCCCCCCTGCCCTGTAGACTCACCCCACACAGACACCCACCCCCAGCCCTATAGATCCCTTGGGTTCGGCTGTGGAAGCGTTGCTCTCTTGTCGGAAGAAGGTTGAAATGTAAAAAGGAAAATAATAAATTAGTAACCAACTGACCCTGGTGCCGCCGACCTTCCAGAGAGCCGGTAGGGGGCAGTGAATGGGCCACATGGCCAGGAGAGGGATCCCTGTGTGACCGGCCGCTCCGCCCCAGAGGTGGCTGCATCTCGGCCCCGGGCGAGGGGTCCCTGGGTAACCGGCCGCCCCACCCCAGAGGTGGCCGCATCTCAGTGCCAGGAGAGGGGTCCCTGGGTAACCAGCCGCCCTGCCCCAGAGGTGGCCGCATCTCAGTGCTGGGCGAGGGGTCCCTGGGTAACAGGGCACCCCGCCCCAGAGGTGGCTGCATCTCCGTGCCGGGTGAGGGTCCCTGGGTAAGCAGCCGCCCCACCCCAGAGGTGGCTGCATCTCAGCGCCGGGCGAGGGGTCCCTGGGTAACCAGCCGCCCCGTCCCAGAGGTGGCCGCATCTCCATGCCGGGCAAGGGGTCCCTGGATAACCAGCCAAGTGGGGCTCCCCCCAAGTGGGGCTCTGGCGTAACCCCTCCCAATTTAGTGGCTGTGGTTTTTAACCCCTACCTAAGGCTGACTTTTCACCCTGCTCCCCGGATGCTTTCAGCCCCATCCCCCAGCTGAGCAACCCCACCCCACAGAGCCTAGCCGGTCCTGGCTTGTCCCCCGGGCCTCTCGGCACACAGACGGCGTGTGGAGAAGCGGGGTTACGCTTGGAAAGCGCTGGGCTGAGCCCGGGGCGGGAGCGTGGCTGAGATCGGTCCTAGCTGGCTCGTCCCTGGCAAAGGGGGCCTGTATCGGCCATGGGGGTCGCGACCGGGGAGCCTGGCGCTCGTGGGGTTGGACGAGGGCAACGTGTGGCCGGGGCGGGTGTTGGCAGGGGCTGCAGCAGCCAGGAAAGTCCCCGGAGAGCCACTGAGTCATCAGTAATAGAGTCACACGAGGGGGTGGCAACAGGCCCATGCACGCAGGCAGCGCGTTTCCGGAGGCTTCCTGGCTCCTGGAAGAGGGGGCAAGTGGCAGGAGCCAGGACTCCTGGGTTCTCTCCCCGGCACTGGGAGGGGAGTGGGGTCCAGTGGTTAGAGCGGGTGGGGCTGGGAGCCAGGACTCCTGGGTTCTCTTCCTGACTCTGGGAGGGAAGTGGGGGCCGGTGGGTTAGAGATGGGGGTAGGGGCTGGGAGCCAGGACTCCTGGGTTCTCTCCTCCTGACTCTGGGAGAGGAGCGGGGGCTCATGATTAGAGCAGGGGGGCTAGGAGACAGATCTGGAGTGGGGGCTAGCCCCCTGCCCCCCCAAACACCCCAATGTCCATCCAACGCGCTGGTTGTTTGTCTGCTATATGAGTGAGTTCGGCTTGTGCCAGTAACTCGCCAAGCCCGGCAGAGAATAACGGAGGGGACAAAATACTTGACCCATAAACCCAGTTCGCCTCTTATTCACTCCGGAGTCAATCAGGAGTCACTCCACAGGAGTCAATGGGACAACCACCCCCCCCTCATTCTGGAGCCAATCAGGAGTCACTCCACATCTTGGCTGTCACCCCCTTGCCCTGTGTGCCGCCGGGTCGCCCAGCGCAACAGGGGCTGGCACGTTGCGCCACACTGCCCCCCCCTCCATGGCATATCGGCACCCAACTCCCATGGGCCGTCCCTGCCCTTCCACCTTCTCACACCTGGCTGGGTGGCCCCATGTGCCGCATCCCAAACCCACCTGCTCACGTCCTGTTCACTAATTCGCCTCTTCCTCTTCACCCCCTGGGCGCTGCCCGCTGGGGGGGTGACACCCCAGTCACAGCCCTGCCAGGAAGGTGGCTGGACCGGCCCAGCCAGCCGCAGGCCCCCAGTAATTAGCCGACAAATTTCATGCTTCCTCAGCCAGCGCGTGGGGATGATGCGCCTCCCGTGACCAAGGGAGGCTGGCTGGGCACGTGGCGGCTTCAATTTCCAGAGACAAGCGGGTAGGGCTGTGTGCCTTAGTTTCCCCACCTCTCTGGCTAGTCTTCAGGGCAGTGCCCGTTGCTCGCCGTGGGTCTGTGCAGCACCTGGCACAATGTTTTGGGGGGGGCAGATCTGGTTGGGTGGGCTTCCAGCTTCCATAAAACTGTGTGATTATTTCGCAGGGCTGGGGGGGGGCAGAGTAAGGGGGCTGCATGTCGGGAGTGAGGGGCAGTTGCAGAGCTGGGGCAGGGGGTCAGTTTGCTATAGGGCAGGGTGCCTCAGCCCCCTTTCCGGGTTACAATCTCAGCCGCGGGCACCGGGTTGAGAAATCCAGGGAAAACTGGTTCCTGGGATTATGCAAATCCTGGGGGAAAGCTGGCACGGTGCCCGCAGCTGGGAAATCAGGCCAGGACCCAACCCCTGGTGCGCACCTCTCTGCCCGGCCCCACTCCCAGCCCTGCAGAGCCGGCGCCCCCGAGAGGGGACAGGCCCCTGCCCCATTCCCCACCCCTGAGCCAGCCAGTCCCCGCCCTGGGGCCGGGTGGGAGCCTGGGGGGAGAAGGCCCTGGGTCCGTTCCCCGTCCCAGAGAGAAGGGGGTTAACAGCTTCGCCGCCCGGGGGGGCTGGGGGACAGGATGCCTGTAGCTTTCTGGCCGGGTGGCATGTAGGCATCTGGTGTATTTATTTACCCGCTGGAACTGACTCACAAGTTGTGGCTGGCGGGTGTGAGTCAGAGGTTGGGAAATCGGCCGTGCGGCAGGGCACAGGCCGCTGGGTCATCTCCCCCTTCCCAGAACCTATTTGCATCGGGGGTCACGGGGGCCCCTAGATCCCCTCTGTAGCTCCCCGGCCCCCCGATTCGCCCCGACTCCCCCAGGCCCAGCCCAGAGACTCCAGTAAAACCCAAGGCCGCCAGCAGCGAACGGGGTAGGCTGAGGTCCCTGGCGGTCTGGGGGTGTCCGAAACCTGTTACAACCCCGAGCCAGTGAGACAATGGAAAACCCCCTGCACCAGCTGGGGTCTGGGCAGGGGAAATTAAGACTGGTTGTAGGCTGGAGGGAAGACAGGCGGAGAAGGGATAGTTGGGGTACATGACAGCTGGGGAGGAATGAGGGTGGAGGGGGTGTTTGGGACATAAACACACATGATCTATTATTCGCCTGTGCACAACCCGCGGGGGGGGGACACACCACAAATGTACCACCGCCAGGGCAGTCGGCCCGGAGACGGTCACACCGCCATAGGCGACCCTGTACACCAGCGGACAGCCGGACGAACCAGCACGCTGCACCGCCACCGGCACCATGACCGTCGCCGAACCCCGCTCGCGGGCAACAGGCAACGCGCTGGAGACGGGGCCAGAGACGGCCGCACCGCCACACACAACCGCCCAATGCGCCAACCCCGTGGCCAATTGCAAGCACCCAGCGACCCTTGCTCTAACCACTAGCCACCACTCCCCTCCCCAGAGAGAACCCAGGAGTCCTGACTCCCAGCCCCCCCCCCCAATTCTAACCACCACCCAGGCCCGCTGATGACAAGGGAGCCCAGCTATTTGCTGACTCCGGCCGCTGCTGGCTCCGGCCGCCCCGGGGCCCCTGTCGTCTCCAAAGCCGACTCCTCTTGGATCCAGGCCCGTCACCTGCAGGAAGAGCGAGGGATGCATGGTTGGGGGGGTTGTGACCTCATCCTGCCCCTGCGGTATCCTGCCACTGCCTCTGCAGCCCCTTTCTGGCGCAGGAAATCAAGGCAGCATCGAGGGCCCGCTGAGGAATGCAGCTACCTCTGGGGTGGGATGCAGCAGCTATGTAACAGCCACAGAGGAACAGTGCCTAGGGACCTAGCACTGCAATGCAGCCACCTCTGGGGTGGCACGCGGCAGCTGGGTGACAGCCCCAGAGTAACGCTGCCTAGGGACCTAGCACTGCAATGCAGCCACCTCTGGGGTGGCACGCGGCAGCTGGGTGACAGCCCCAGAGTAACGCTGCCTAGGGAATCGCTGGCCAGAATGCAGCCACTTCTGGGGCAGGGCATCGCTGAGGTTTAACAGCCGCACGACACGATCGTTCAGGACAGGATGTGCAAGAACCACGTTAGAAAGCTGGAATAGGCGGATGGGGCAGGGGGAGGCCGTAAGCCGTGGGGTCCTGTCAGAACAGCAGCCGGACCCACCAGGGGGTGGGGGCACCTGGCCAGCCCTGTAAAGCACGGAGGGTCAGTCACGGCCCAATGGGCCCAGGACAGGCCCTCAGCGCAGTTAGGCAGCTGGGGCTCTGGGCATGGGCACCTGAGTCTATCCCCACCTCAGGCAATCACCTCCACCCTCTCTGTGCCTCAGTTTCCCCACCTAGCCTTTGACTATTGAGATTGATCGCTCTTTTGAGGCAGGGGCTGTCTGCATCCGCACAGCACCCGGCACGACGGAGCCCCAATCTCAGCCAGGGTCCGCACAGCACCAGCCACCACAGGGCCCTGATCTTAGCCAGGGTCTGTGCAGCACCCGGCACGACGGGGCCCAGATCTCAGCCGGGGTCCGTGCAGCACCCAGCGCAACGGGGCCCCGATCTCAGCCGGGGTCTGCGCAGCACCCAGCGCGACGGGGCCCCGATCTCGGCCAGGGTCCGCGCAGCACCCAGCGCGACGCGGCCCACATCTTGGCTGGGTTCCGTGCAGCGCCTGGCGCAATCGGGCCCCAATCTCACCCAGGGTCTATGCAGCGCCCGGCGCGACAGAGCCGATTTTAACCAGGACCGTTACATACGACAGCGACGCGCAGAAATAGTGACTGTGTCCTGCAGAGACGGGGGGACGCTGGTATTTCTGCGCCTGCGGCCGAGCCGTTCCAGCAAACGCAGCCGGCCAGCCGGACCTGGTGCAGACCCGAGCCCCGCCGGAGAGCCGGTCCCCTCGGAGGGGGATTATTTATGATTTCTCTCTGGCGGGCGCCCAGGGCCCCCGGGCCCGGCTGAGGGCTGCGCCGGAGGCAGCCACAGGAGGCCGGCAGAGGCATTTGGGGAAGCGACGGGTTTCGGACGGACACAGGCTGTTAGCCGGAGGCGGGGGGCACAGAGCCAGGGTTGGGGGAACCCCTCGGCCTGGCAGCTGGAGGCGCCGCACTGGGGTTTCCCTAACCAAGCTCCTTCAGTCGCCTGCTCTGAGCCTCCTTTTACAGTGGGAGAAACTGACTCTGTGAAAGGCCCAAGGGCACAGAGACGGGGACAGAACCCAGGAGTCCAGCCTCCCAGAGAGAACCCAGGAGTCCGGGCTCCCATCTGCACACCCCCTTCAAGAACCGAGGAGTCCGGGCTCCCATCTCCCCCTGATCAGAGAACCCAGGAGTCCGGGCTCCCTCTCCCTGCAGAGAACCCAGGAGTCCGGGCTCCCTCACCCACCCCAGAGAACTCAGGAGTCAAGGCTCCCTTCCCCCCACCAGAGAACCCAGGAATTCGGGCTCCCATCCCCACCCCCAGAGAACCAAGGAGTCCGGGCTCCCTTCCCCACCGCAGACAACCCAGGAGTCCGGGCTCCCATCCCCCCACCCCCAGAGAACCCAGGAGTCCAGGCTCCCACCCCCTCCCCAGAGAACCCAGGAGTCCGGGCTCCCACCTCCCGATAGAGAACCCAAGAGTCCGGGCTCCCATCCCCCCTCAGAGAACCCAGGAGTCCGGGCTCCCATCTCTCTGCAGAGAACCCAGGAGTCCGGGCTCCCATCCCCCCTCCGCCGCAGAAAACCCAGGAGTCCAGGCTCCCACCCGCTCCCCAGGGAACCCAGGAGTTCGGGGTTCCCCCCCCCCAGAGAAACCAGGAGTCAGGAGTTCCCCCCCCAGAGAAACCAGGAGTTCAGGGTTCCCCCCCAGAGAACCCAGGAGTCCGGGCTCCCATCCCCCCACCCCCAGGGAACCCAGGAGTCCAGGCTCCCACCCGCTCCCCAGAGATCCCAGGAGTCCGGGTTCCCATCCCCTCATAGAGAACTCAGGAGTCCGGGCTCCCATCCCCCCGCAGAGAACCCAGGAGTCCGGGCTCCCATCCCCCCACCCCCAGAGAACCCAGGAGTCCGGGCTCCCATTCCCCCCCAGAGAACCCAGGAGTCCGGGCTCCCATTCCACCGAGAACCCAGGAGTCCGAGTTCCCCTCCCCCAGAGAACCCAGGAGTCCGGGCTCCCATCCCCCAGAGAACCCAGGAGTCCGGGCTCCCCCCCCGCAGAGAACCCAGGAGTCCGGGCTCCCATCCTCCCCCAGAGAATCCAGGAGTCCGGGTTCCCCCCGCAGAGAACCCAGGAGTCCGGGCTCCCACCCCCCCCCCAGAGAACCCAGGAGTCCGGGCTCCCATCCCCCCACCCCCAGAGAACCCAGGAGTCCGGGCTCCCATCCCCCCCCAGAGAACCCAGGAGTCCGGGCTCACATCCCCCCTCAGAGAACCCAGGAGTCCGGGCTCCCATCCCCCCCCCCCAGAGAACCCAGGAGTCCGGGCTCCCATCCCCCCCCAGAGAACCCAGGAGTCCGGGCTCCCACCCCCCCACCCCCAGAGAACCCAGGAGTCCGGGCTCCCACCCCCCCACCCCCAGAGAACCCAGGAGTCCGGGCTCCCATCCCCCCCCAGAGAACCCAGGAGTCCGGGCTCACATCCCCCCCCAGAGAACCCAGGAGTCCGGGCTCCCATCCCCCCACCCCCAGAGAACCCAGGAGTCCGGGCTCCCATTCCACCGAGAACCCAGGAGTCCGAGTTCCCCTCCCCCAGAGAACCCAGGAGTCCGGGCTCCCATCCCCCAGAGAACCCAGGAGTCCGGGCTCCCCCTCCCGCAGAGAACCCAGGAGTCCGGGCTCCCATCCCCCTCCAGAGAACCCAGGAGTCCGGGTTCCCCCCGCAGAGAACCCAGGAGTCCGGGCTCCCATCCCGCCCCAGAGAACCCAGGAGTCCGGGCTCCCATCCCCCCCCCAGAGAACCCAGGAGTCCGGGCTCCCATCCCCCCACCCCCACAGAACCCAGGAGTCCGGGCTCCCATTCCACCGAGAACCCAGGAGTCCGAGTTCCCCTCCCCCAGAGAACCCAGGAGTCCGGGCTCCCCCCATCCCCAGAGAACCCAGTAGTCCGGGCTCCCCGCCCCGCAGAGAACCCAGGAGTCCGGGCTCCCCCCCCCCCCCGCAGAGAACACAGGAGTCCGGGATTCCCCCCCAACGCAGAGAACCCAGGAGTTTGGGCTCCGCCCGCCCCGCAGAGAACCCAGGAGTCCGGGCTCCCATCCCCCCACCCCCAGAGAACCCAGGAGTCCAGGTTCCCATCCTCCCGCAGAGAACCCAAGAGTCTGGGCTCCCCCCACCCCCAGAGAACCCAGGAGTCCGGGCTCCCATCCCCCCCCCAGAGAACCCAGGAGTCCGGGCTCCCACCCCCCAGAGAACCTAGGAGTCTGGGCTCCCATCCCCCCCCGCAGAGAACCCAGGAGTCCGGGCTCCCCCCATCCCCAGAGAACCCAGGAGTCCGGGCTCCCACCCCCCAGAGAACCTAGGAGTCTGGGCTCCCATCCCCCCCCGCAGAGAACCCAGGAGTCCGGGCTCCCCCCCCCCCCCCGCAGAGAACACAGGAGTCCGGGATTCCCCCCCAACGCAGAGAACCCAGGAGTTTGGGCTCCGCCCGCCCCACAGAGAACCCAGGAGTCCGGGCTCCCATCCCCCCACCCCCAGAGAACCCAGGAGTCCAGGCTCCCATCCTCCCGCAGAGAACCCAAGAGTCTGGGCTCCCCCCACCCCCAGAGAACCCAGGAGTCCGGGCTCCCATCCCCCCCCCCAGAGAACCCAGGAGTCCAGGCTCCCATCCCTCCCCAGAGAACCCAGGAGTCCGGGCTCCCATCCCCCCCCGCAGAGAACCCAGGAGTCCGGGCTCCCACCCCCCCCCCAGAGAACCCAGGAGTCCGGGCTCCCATCCCCCCCCCCCAGAGAACCCAGGAGTCCGGGCTCCCACCCCCCCACCCCCAGAGAACCCAGGAGTCCGGGCTCCCATCCCCCCCCAGAGAACCCAGGAGTCCGGGCTCACATCCCCCCTCAGAGAACCCAGGAGTCCGGGCTCCCATCCCCCCCCCCAGAGAACCCAGGAGTCCGGGCTCCCATCCCCCCCCCAGAGAACCCAGGAGTCCGGGCTCCCACCCCCCCACCCCCAGAGAACCCAGGAGTCCGGGCTCCCATCCCCCCCCAGAGAACCCAGGAGTCCGGGCTCACATCCCCCCCAAGAGAACCCAGGAGTCCGGGCTCCCATCCCCCCACCCCCAGAGAACCCAGGAGTCCGGGCTCCCATTCCACCGAGAACCCAGGAGTCCGAGTTCCCCTCCCCCAGAGAACCCAGGAGTCCGGGCTCCCATCCCCCAGCGAACCCAGGAGTCCGGGCTCCCCCTCCCGCAGAGAACCCAGGAGTCCGGGCTCCCATCCCCCTCCAGAGAACCCAGGAGTCCGGGTTCCCCCCGCAGAGAACCCAGGAGTCCGGGCTCCCATCCCGCCCCAGAGAACCCAGGAGTCCGGGCTCCCATCCCCCCCCCAGAGAACCCAGGAGTCCGGGCTCCCATCCCCCCACCCCCACAGAACCCAGGAGTCCGGGCTCCCATTCCACCGAGAACCCAGGAGTCCGAGTTCCCCTCCCCCAGAGAACCCAGGAGTCCGGGCTCCCCCCATCCCCAGAGAACCCAGTAGTCCGGGCTCCCCGCCCCGCAGAGAACCCAGGAGTCCGGGCTCCCCCCCCCCCGCAGAGAACACAGGAGTCCGGGATTCCCCCCCAACGCAGAGAACCCAGGAGTTTGGGCTCCGCCCGCCCCGCAGAGAACCCAGGAGTCCGGGCTCCCATCCCCCCACCCCCAGAGAACCCAGGAGTCCAGGTTCCCATCCTCCCGCAGGGAACCCAAGAGTCTGGGCTCCCCCCACCCCCAGAGAACCCAGGAGTCCGGGCTCCCATCCCCCCCCCCAGAGAACCCAGGAGTCCGGGCTCCCACCCCCCAGAGAACCTAGGAGTCTGGGCTCCCATCCCCCCCCGCAGAGAACCCAGGAGTCCGGGCTCCCCCCATCCCCAGAGAACCCAGTAGTCCGGGCTCCCCGCCCCGCAGAGAACCCAGGAGTCCGGGCTCCCCCCCCCCCCCCCCCCGCAGAGAACACAGGAGTCCGGGATTCCCCCCCAACGCAGAGAACCCAGGAGTTTGGGCTCCGCCCGCCCCACAGAGAACCCAGGAGTCCGGGCTCCCATCCCCCCACCCCCAGAGAACCCAGGAGTCCAGGCTCCCATCCTCCCGCAGAGAACCCAAGAGTCTGGGCTCCCCCCACCCCCAGAGAACCCAGGAGTCCGGGCTCCCATCCCCCCCCCCAGAGAACCCAGGAGTCCAGGCTCCCATCCCTCCCCAGAGAACCCAGGAGTCCGGGCTCCCATCCCCCCCCGCAGAGAACCCAGGAGTCCGGGCTCCCACCCCCCCCCCAGAGAACCCAGGAGTCCGGGCTCCCATCCCCCCCCCCCAGAGAACCCAGGAGTCCGGGCTCCCATCCCCCCCCAGAGAACCCAGGAGTCCGGGCTCCCATCCCCCCCCAGAGAACCCAGGAGTCCGGGCTCACATCCCCCCTCAGAGAACCCAGGAGTCCGGGCTCCCATCCCCCCCCCCAGAGAACCCAGGAGTCCGGGCTCCCATCCCCCCCCAGAGAACCCAGGAGTCCGGGATCCCACCCCCCCACCCCCAGAGAACCCAGGAGTCCGGGCTCCCACCCCCCCCACCCCCAGAGAACCCAGGAGTCCGGGCTCCCATCCCCCCCCAGAGAACCCAGGAGTCCGGGCTCCCATCCCCCCCCAGAGAACCCAGGAGTCCGGGCTCACATCCCCCCTCAGAGAACCCAGGAGTCCGGGCTCCCATCCCCCCCCCCCAGAGAACCCAGGAGTCCGGGCTCCCATCCCCCCCCCCAGAGAACCCAGGAGTCCAGGCTCCCATCCCCACCCCAGAGAACCCAGGAGTCCGGGCTCCCATCCCCCCCCCAGAGAACCCAGGAGTCCGGGCTCCCATCCCCCCCGCAGAGAACCCAGGAGTCCGGGCTCCCATTCCACCGAGAACCCAGGAGTCCGAGTTCCCCTCCCCCAGAGAACCCAGGAGTCCGGGCTCCCCCCATCCCCAGAGAACCCAGTAGTCCGGGCTCCCCGCCCCGCAGAGAACCCAGGAGTCCGGGCTCCCCCCCCCCGCAGAGAACACAGGAGTCCGGGATTCCCCCCCAACGCAGAGAACCCAGGAGTTTGGGCTCCGCCCGCCCCGCAGAGAACCCAGGAGTCCAGGCTCCCATCCCCCCACCCCCAGAGAACCCAGGAGTCCAGGTTCCCATCCTCCCGCAGAGAACCCAAGAGTCTGGGCTCCCCCCACCCCCAGAGAACCCAGGAGTCCGGGCTCCCATCCCCCCCCCAGAGAACCCAGGAGTCCGGGCTCCCATCCCCCCACCCCCAGAGAACCCAGGAGTCCAGGTTCCCATCCTCCCGCAGAGAACCCAAGAGTCTGGGCTCCCCCCACCCCCAGAGAACCCAGGAGTCCGGGCTCCCATCCCCCCCCCCCAGAGAACCCAGGAGTCCGGGCTCCCACCCCCCAGAGAACCTAGGAGTCTGGGCTCCCATCCCCCCCCCGCAGAGAACCCAGGAGTCCGGGCTCCCCCCATCCCCAGAGAACCCAGTAGTCCGGGCTCCCCGCCCCGCAGAGAACCCAGGAGTCCGGGCTCCCCCCCCCCCCCCCGCAGAGAACACAGGAGTCCGGGATTCCCCCCCAACGCAGAGAACCCAGGAGTTTGGGCTCCGCCTGCCCCACAGAGAACCCAGGAGTCCGGGCTCCCATCCCCCCACCCCCAGAGAACCCAGGAGTCCAGGCTCCCATCCTCCCGCAGAGAACCCAGGAGTCCGGGCTCCCATCCCCCCCCGCAGAGAACCCAGGAGTCCGGGCTCCCATCCCCCCCCCCAGAGAACCCAGGAGTCCAGGCTCCCATCCCTCCCCAGAGAACCCAGGAGTCCGGGCTCCCATCCCCCCCCGCAGAGAACCCAGGAGTCCGGGCTCCCACCCCCCCCCCAGAGAACCCAGGAGTCCGGGCTCCCATCCCCCCCCCCCCAGAGAACCCAGGAGTCCGGGCTCCCACCCCCCCACCCCCAGAGAACCCAGGAGTCCGGGCTCCCATCCCCCCCCAGAGAACCCAGGAGTCCGGGCTCACATCCCCCCTCAGAGAACCCAGGAGTCCGGGCTCCCATCCCCCCCCCCAGAGAACCCAGGAGTCCGGGCTCCCATCCCCCCCCCCAGAGAACCCAGGAGTCCGGGATCCCACCCCCCCACCCCCAGAGAACCCAGGAGTCCGGGCTCCCACCCCCCCACCCCCAGAGAACCCAGGAGTCCGGGCTCCCATCCCCCCCCAGAGAACCCAGGAGTCCGGGCTCCCATCCCCCCCCAGAGAACCCAGGAGTCCGGGCTCACATCCCCCCTCAGAGAACCCAGGAGTCCGGGCTCCCCCCCCCAGAGAACCCAGGAGTCCGGGTCCCCTCCCCCCCCCCGGAGAACCCAGGAGTCCGGGCTCCCATCCCCCCCCAGAGAACCCAGGAGTCCGGGCTCCCATCCCTCCCCCGCAGAGAACCCAGGAGTCCGGGCTCCCATCCCCCCCCCCCCAGAGAACCCAGGAGTCCGGGCTCCCATCCCCCCCAGAGAACCCAGGAGTCCGGGCTCCCATCCCCCGCAGAGAACCCAGGAGTCCGGGCTCCCATCCCCCCCAGAGAACCCAGGAGTCCGGGCTCCCTTCCCCCCCCCCAGAGAACCCAGGAGTCCGGGCTCCCATCCCCCCCCGCAGAGAACCCAGGAGTCCGGGCTCCCATCCCCCCCCCCAGAGAACCCAGGAGTCCGGGCTCCCATCCCCCCCAGAGAACCCAGGAGTCCGGGCTCCCTTCCCCCCCCCCCAGAGAACCCAGGAGTCCGGGCTCCCATCCCCCCCCGCAGAGAACCCAGGAGTCCGGGCTCCCCCAGAGAACCCAGGAGTCCGGGGTTCCCCCGCGCGCGGTCCGGGAAGGGGCGGGGCTTGGCCGCGAGCGGGCCCCGCCCCCAGGCAGGGGGCGTGGCCAGGCCGGCTATATAACCGCCGCCTGCCCGCGCGGGGAAGCCGTTAGGCGAGAGAACGACTCCGAGAGCGCGCGCGCGGCCCCTTCCCCCTGTCGGGTACGGCGGCCGGCGGCGGACACGCCAGCCATGGACGCGAACGCGGAGGCGGGCGCCGCCGAGCTGGAGTGCGGCATCTGCTACCTGCCCTACGACCGCCAGGCGCGCGCCCCGCGCCGCCTCGGGCCCGCGCACGGCGCCTGGCGCCGCCCCGCCCCCTGCCGCCACACGCTCTGCACCGCCTGCCTCTGCCGCCTGGCGCGCGACCAGGGCTGGGCGGCGGTCACGTGCCCCTTCTGCCGCACCCCCACCTCGCTGCGCGTGCGCAGCAGGGGCGGGGAGGCGGAGACGAGGAGGCGGAGCAGCAGCAGCAGCAGCCGGCGCCGCTTGGCCCTGCCCCCCGTCGATCCCGAGCTCTGGAAGCGGATTGGCCGGCCGGAAGGGGAGGAGGAGGAGGAGGAGCCTGGCGATGACGTACCAGAGGAGGCGGGCCAATCGTGGCTGTGGCGGGCGCTGAAGAGGCTCCTGAGAGGAGGCGGCGGCGGGCGCCGCAGTAGCGCGCGGGAGCGGCAGCCAATCAGCCGTGAGTATCGCGCCTCGCGCGCTCTTTCAACTCCCCCGCCCGTCTTAACGGTTCGGGCGCGCGCTGCCTACCCGAGGGGCGGGGCCGCAGGTGCCTGAGGAGGGCGCAGAGCCTTAGCCGCCTACATCCGGGTCCTTCCCACTTTGGCCAAGGGCAGGCTCTGAGGGGAGGGAGCCTGACGTCACTTGGCCAATGGGGGCGAGGGGAGGTGTCACATCACCCCCCCCCTCAGCGCGCGCCCCAGCACCCTTAGGGGTCTGTGGGGGGGGGGGTGATGTGGGAGATGTCAAGTCACTCCCTCCCCCCCTCATCATGCCCACCATTGGGGGGGTGACGTCAGCTCACCCCCCCTCACCCCTAGGTGGGTGATGTCATTCTCCTCCTTGGTGATGTCATCTCGTATAGGGGTGACATCACCTCCTGTCCTTGGCCATGGGAAGAGTGGGGTCTAGTGGTTAGAGTGGGGGCGTGAGAGTGGGCTGGGAGCCAGGACTCCTGGGTTCTCTCCCTGGCTCTGGGAAGGGAGTGGGGGCTGGTGGTTAGAGTGGGGGCGTGAGAGTGGGCTGGGAGCCAGGACTCCTGGGTTCTCTCCCCGGCTCTGGGAGGGGAGTGGGGGCTGGTGGGTTAGAGCAGTGGGGGCTGGAAGCCAGGACTCCTGGGTTCTCTCCCTGGCTCTAGGAGGGGAGTGGGGGCTGGTGGTTAGAGCAGGGGGGGCTGGGAGCCAGGACTCCTGGGTTCTCCCTGGCTGTAGGAGGGGAGTGGGGGCTGGTGGTTAGAGCAGGGGGGGCTGGGAGCCAGGACTCCTGGGTTCTCTCCCTGGCTCTAGGAGGGGAGTGGGGGCTGGTGGTTAGAGCAGGGGGGGCTGGGAGCCAGGACTCCTGGGTTCTCTCCCTGGCTCTGGGAGGGGAGTGGGGCTGAGGGGTTAGAGCAGGGGGGCTGGGAGCCAGGACTCCTGGGTTCTCTCCCCGGCTCTGGGAGGGGAGTGGGGGCTGGTGGGTTAGATCAGGGGGAGCTGGGAGCCAGGACTCCTGGGTTCTCTCCCTGGCTCTGGGAGGGGAGTGGGGGCTCGTGGGTCAGAGCAGGGGGGGCTGGGAGCCAGGACTCCTGGGTTCTCTCTCCGGCATTGGGAGGGGAGTGGGGGCTGGTGGTTAGAGCGGGGGGGGGGGCTGGGAGCCAGGACTCCTGGGTTCTCTCACCAGCTCTGGGAGGGGAGTGGGGGCTGGTGGGTTGGTGGGAGGGGGGCTGGGAGCCAGGACTCCTGGGTTCCATCCCTAACTCTGGGAAGGAAGTGGGGTCTAGTGGGTTAGAGTGGGGGTGGGGGGCTTTCGGAGGCAAGTGGGGCAAGAGATTGGGCATCATCAGTACCCGTCCCTCCTTTCTACTCTGTTCCCCTCTCTAACGCGGGGACAGGAAATCCTCAAACAGCAGCATTTCGTTGGTAAATATTTGCCCGGCTGGGTTGCATGAGCCAAGAAGTTTGGTGGCTGACATTATCGCTTGTGTAGTTACGTCTTTCCCTGCACTCAGTGCTATGTAACTCCCTCTCCCGCAGGCTACAGTCCAGAGATGAAGGACCTCGCCCTCATGACCTGCTACATCATGTGAGGCTCCAAGGGCTAGTCCCAAGAGCTGGGGCTGGCTGATCGTCAAAAGGCTTTGAACACTCTTGGGAGAAACCAGCTCTTCCCCCTCTGCAGTGCTGGCTGCGCTTCCCCTCCGGGCAGGTAGTTACTGACAAACTGTCCAGTCTCATCAGACTCCATCAGCTCTATGGGACTCTACCATAGCACTGGAGCTAGTTCCTGGTTCTCATTAACCTGCGGACAGAGATTCACGAGGCACCCGAGATTGACGTGATCGCCTGCGGCCTTGACTCATCGCTGCTTATCTCCATTGAAGCAGGGAGACTTGACAGGGGCTGTCGGGTCGAATCCGCAGCAGTTGGCAGAGGTGTCCCTTCCAGGAGATCTGACCACCTGTCACCGTGAGGCCTGGTGGCTGATCAGTTTGGAAGCTGGCACCCCAATAGCTTGTCTGGTTCTGACATCTGCAGCCCCTGAAATGCCTGCGTGTCTGGCTCTTCCAGTCTCCAGCCAGCGATGCCACTGACCCACCTACCTACCTACCAGCAGATACTGTAAATATCTCTGGTGAAAAGTCCTGTACGGGGAAAACCTGAACCTCAAGTATTAACAGATTCAGACAGCAAGGTTAAGTCTGCGTGCTAACGAACTCGTTAAAAATACCTTCTCAAACCCGTGACCTCTTGGCAAATCCCAAAGAAAAGCCTATTGCTGTGGTGGTGGTGCCAAATTATCTGCCGACCCTTATCCTTTACCATTGCACAAGTTAGCAGCCCAATCTGCAGGCCGAATTCCTGTCTGGCCCCAGTTCCACAGTGCTGCATGTGACTATATTGCATGAGGCGAGGGTTTCAGACGAAGAGGCTGGCTTCTTGGTGCTCTCTGCTATTGTAGCATTTCTGTGAAATGAATTTCAATATGGAAGGGTTTGAAATAGCGAATGTCTGCATCTGTTGTCTTTAATATTTGACTATTGTAACATATATTTAATTTTAATAAATCCTGAGATGTCAATGCTCATTAGGTTGCCCGGATCTCCTTTCCAGCAGGGAGGTGGTGCCTGGGGGGCAGGGTCATCAGTAGACAACATTGCTGTTACATGGTAGGTCGGTCCATTAATCAGGACAGGGAGTCGGGACTTTCTATCCCTGGTGCTGGCTTAGGGGATGGTCTGTAGTGGTTAGAGCAGGAGGTGGTTCTCTTTTAAGCCCTGTTGCAGAGCCATAGTCCTGCCTTATCCTGAGTAGTGCATAACCTCAAATGTGAAGGGTACTCGCATTGATTTGTGGCATCTCTCTGCTGCTAGCCCCTGGCAAAACAACCTCCTAGGAGAGTCATCCTCGTTACTGTATGACCTGCTCCTACTTCTGTGTAGTTTTAAGACACAGTGTGCAGCTTTTGTCCCATCTGTAGACCCTACACTTTTATCTAGGTGGCACAGAAATGGTGTCTCAGCCGCCTCTGCGCTTTCTTTCCCATTCCTTGAGCCCCTCTGATTGTTCTCTGCACCTGTGTTCTGCCGAGGTGTCTCAATTTTATCCCCTACTCAGGACTTGGGAATTGGTCCTGCTTTGAGCAGGAGGTTGGACTAGATGACCTCCCGGGGTCCCTTCCAACCCTGGTATTCTATGACTTCAGGTTTTCATCTCCTACCACCGACAGCGCTTTAAAATGGGCCTTTTAAAGTCCACGTGGATTTGGCTGCACCATCACACGCCGGAACTACCTATCTCTGCTTGGCCTAGGGGAGAGGATATGACTAAGATTTTGGTGACTAACAACTCTCATTAAGCACCAGCTGTTTATCATGCAAAATTTAATAGATTCTAAGCTCTCTGTGATCCTCTAGTCTGATCTGCATAACACAGGCCAGAGAGCTTCCCTGAACTATCTCCTGTTTAAACTAGAGTAGAATCTCCTCTTAGAAAAACATCCACTCTTGATTTAATCTTGATCACCACGGGTCTCTGTTGGCTGGCCTCTCCTTCAGAAGAAAACTCGATCCGTGGCAACCTGGCGTACCCCACTTCAGGGCAGGGTTAAAGAGGATACTAATTAAAATTATCAGAACTAGAATTGTGCAAATAACTTTTTGTTTTCTGGCTGTTCTAAAAAATGGTGGAGGGGTTCATTTTGGGTAGAAACCAGAGTTTTTTGCAACTCTGGTGAACTGAACAGTGGAGGAAAAAAAGTCACATCACAGAAAAGGTTGAATTTAACCAAAATGTAAAACTTTGAGTTTTGTGATTTAGCAATTCAAACTTGAAGTACAGTTTGAAACAGAGTCATTTAGAATCTCAACCTTTCTTTTCTTTGGCCAAAAATTTCAGCTGAAAAATGTCACCCTGGTCTCGTAGTGACGGTTTGGTATCTACAGTCGCTAGCCATGCATAACCCCTGGCTAAGCTTGACTCCCTTCCTACCAGCATCTCCGTTGACTCATGCTTCCTCTGATCTTAACGTGATCTTTTGGCATGTGACTTTCAAATCACAAAGAGGGCATTGCCTCACTGCCTACACCCTCCCGGATGTGCTCTTCTCCTTTGTCACCTAGGATGTGACACTGAGCCTCGAGTAGTTTCTTGGTGGCAGTAAATAAGGGGAAAATGAGGGACGCTAGCCAGGCAGATTGGCACATGGCCAGTCCCTAGAGACTCCCATCTTGCTAATGGGCCTCTGTGTGACTCTTAATTGACTGTAGTTGCTTGCGCTTTGTGCCTGACAGGAAACCAATCTAGAGTAAAAATAAACAAGTGGGTGGACTTTTCTTTTTTTAAGACCGACCCAGTTTGGGGAGCTTGTGAAATGGATTTTTTCCATCTGTGCCTTTCCCAAAGGAGATGTAAGTGGGTTTAAGGCCACAAGGGTCTGTCAGATCATCTCATCTGCGGAGCATGGTCTGGTCAATTTCACCCAGATACTGCTACATTGAGCCTCATGATTTCAGTTAGACCAAAGGATGTCAGCCCTCAGGATGCTAAACTGGCAGAGAACTGGAGAGACCCAGATGCCAAGCCTGGGTCCCTCGCAATGGCAGGGAATTGACTAGGTGATCCATCCCCCGTGCTGTAGAGGAAGATTAATTCCCTGCCCCTTCCCCTCCACACACACATACAAAGTCCCTGCCTATTTGATCTGTGAGGAAATTCCTTCCCATCCCCAAATCTGTCAATTAATCAGACCTGCATGTGAGCAAGACACAGCATCCAGAGAGGATTCTCTGAACAAGCTCAGATCACTGTCCTGTCTCCTGCTGTGGTCAATTGTTGATGTTTCAGAGGGAGCAGGGGAGATTACAAACACACAGCAGGTGGGGGGAAAAAATCCATTCTTGGCCCTTGCTGGTGACCAGCTGAAGCCCTGAAATGTGAGGTTGGATTCATAGACTCCAAGCCCAATCGGGACCACAAAAACCATCCAAACAGCCCACAGAAGCTGGATTAAAACACATCTTTCACAAAACTCTCTCATCAAAAAGGCCCCAAACAAGGGAGAGTCCCTTGAAATGTCACCCTCTCTAGTATTTGCCTTCCAGCTCAAGGGAAGAAACCACTGCTTCTGTAGCTTCTCCTGGAGATTTTTCATGCCTGGATCTGCTTGCTTTGTAAGGTGACATCATAGAGAGGGGCCTCAGGCCAGTTGGCTGCATTTCACCCCCGTTCGTAACAGAGGAGGCTGTTTTCTGAACAAAGTATATTTCTGAACAAAGCTATATATTTACATGTTGGGAGGGACTATCCTTGAAAGCAATGACTGGGGGAAAAAAAATATGGAGTGTGAGATGGATAATCAGGTGAACCATGAGCTCCCAGTGCAACTCTGTGACTAAAAGGGCTAATGCAGTGCTTGGATGCGTAAACAGGATGCGTAAACCAAAAGCACTGCAGAGAAGTTATTTTACCTCTGTATTTTGAAGGATGTTGATAAATTGGAGAAGGCTCAGAGAAGAGCCATGAGAATGATCACAGGATTCGAAAACCTGCCTTAGAGTGAGAGATTCAAGGAGCTCAATCTAGATCAGTGGTCCCCAACCTTTTTGTCTGGCGGGTGCCAGACGAAGGACTGGGGCGGCGGTTGAGCATCCGCCGAAATGCTGCTGAATTTTGGCAGCATCTTGGCGGATGCTCGACCGCCGGCCAGGACTTGGCGGCACCATGTTGGGGACCCCTGATCTAGATAATTTAAGAAAGAGAAGGACCAGGGATGATTTGATCACAGTCTGTAAGTATGGACGTGGGGAACCAATATTTAATAATGGGTTTTTCAATCAAGTAGAGAAAGGTAGAACAACATGTTCCTATGGCTGGAAATTGAAGCTAGACAAATTCAGACGGGAAATAAGGCATACAATTTTAACAGAGCAGTTAACCATAGGAGCAACTTACCAGGGGCTGTGATGGATTTTCTCACTGACCATTTTTTAAATGAAGATTCAGTGTGTTCTAGCTTCCACTGAAATCCCTGGTGAGTTAGGAGCTTAAATATCTTTGAAGAGCTAAGCCTACATTTCACTGACTTTCAATGAGACTTAGAGTCCTGAAAAGTCGCTTCTAAGATGTTCAAAAGTGCCTCGTGCTCAGAAGGTTGGCCAGCTGTCCCTGGTTGAGAGAGAGGTGTCAGAAGGGATGGGAGTTGAGCAGAAAACAGCCTCAGCGAAGCTATTAAAATCCACCCGTGCGGCGCTGTGTGACAGGCATAAAAGAGGTACGTGCATAAAAGAGCAGTGTAACTAGGTCAGATGTGGTTGGATTTCAGCTCTCCGAGGCTAAGCAGAGGGAAAGGGAGCTGTGTGCCGTCCGCATTAATTCTCTCTCTTGGGTCCCTTGTCGTTCTAACATGGATGCATAGATTATAACACTGAATGGGAAGCCCCCAGCCCAGTTCCTGGGCTATTTTTATTTTGTTTTTAGATTTCGAATCTGAAAGATGCCTTTCTGGCATGCTGATACACCCTAGCATAATTAATCATGTAATGAAATAAAATCTGAGCAGTGTTAAAATCATTGCTTCTCAGGGTCTCGGACAGCCAGCTACCTATCCCTTCATCTAGGAAGCCGTCTCTAGAGATCCTGCCTAACAAAGGTCTTTTGCAGCATGCCTGGATAGTAGCATTATTTGAGCTATTCCAGATCATCTTGGGCAGCCTCCGAACCATGAGTAAATAAGCGCAAGCAGATAGAAACGCTGTTCGTTAAAGAGCGTGAAGGATGTTTCAAAGGGAGAGAAATGACATATTTAACAAACTTCTCTCAGCTGCCTAGTGTCTAAGAATAGCCAGCTGTGCCTGCTCCTACCCCTTTCATCAGGGGCCCCGGCAGGGTGGCATGTAGTTGGGCCTGCAGCCCAGGACCAGAAGTGGAAGGTATCTTTATATCCTCTTTCCATCAACACAGCTACTTCCCAAATTTTCACGTCTAAAGGTAGACTCTCAAATCCATATTTAGGCCTTGTAAGCAGAAGTCTATGGAAGCCACCGGCCTCTGAACACCAGGCCGGTTGTCTATGGGGCTAGTTGTGCACCTGAGTGCCTGGTTTGGGGCACCCAAAATGTTAACCTTTTGCCTCGGTTTCAGATTTCCCCATCTGTAATATGGGGGTACCTGGAGCAGTGATGCAGGTTCATTAGGAAAGCCTAGGCTATACCATACTGGATCTAGACCAACATGTTGTCTCAGGTTCTTGTGAGGAAGGTGGAAGAACCCCTCTGTAGACAGAAGTGAGATAATCTGTCCCTCACATCCTCTTCTGATCCCTTTAGGAAGAGATTGGTTTAAACCTGGCAGCATAAGGAGTATGATCTCTTACAACAGTGAATGCTAATCAACTTTGGAACTCTGGATATTCTTATTGACATGAATGTCCAATCCTTTCTTGAATCGTGTTGTGTTAGTACCTGAGACAAAGTTTTCAGGGAGTTTAGTGCTAAAGTTCTAAGGGGGTGGGAGCTGCCCTGAGCATACTCGATGCAGCAATGCTGCCTGAGTCTGCAGAGAGCCTGAGCCAATTGCTCTGAAATGAGAAACATTCCCATTCACATCAATTACCCCCAGAGTTTGGGGATACTTACAAAATGACAACACTCTGGGTTTTTTTTCCCATGGTTTCCAGGCAAAACCATGAGAGCCAGTGCAAAATGTTTCCACATGACGTTTCTTCACTGGAAAATGTCAAAACCAAACTTTTGTGGGAAATGCTCAGTTTGGGACAAATTTCTTGATGTGAAACATTTTTAAAAAATTCTGAATGTTTCAAAACCAAAAATTGTGTTTTCCACTTTGAAATGTTGGTTTTTTATTTTGAAATGTTTAACTAATTAGAAGACAAAAAATTTAAAACCCTAGTATGGTTGAAACTGACATGAAACATTTGAAAATGACACAAAATGTTTTGATTGACCTGAACTAATTTTTTTTGTGGGAGGGAGGGGGGATTTTCAGTTGGTGAAAACATTAACATTTGGGGGGGGGTGTTTGTTTTTTTGGTTTTTTGTTTGTTTTTTTCCCCCTCCTGATTTGGGACTGGAAAGTTTTCCAAACTCTCCCAAATGTTCACAGGACCAAAACACCATTTCCTACCAAGCTCTTAAACTACATGTAACTTGATAACTTTGGCTGAGTTTCCTCAAAACTCAGTGAATCTCATAGCTCAAAGGAGTTTGTTTTTTAGCTTAACAGCCATATTTCTCAAGCACGATGATTTCCTAGTAGCATATCCTCTGAAGCATCTGTCAATAGCCACTGTCAGAAGACAGGATACTGGGCTATGTGGACCATTGATCTGACTCCGTATTGCCGTTCTTATATATGTGTGTATTTTTTGGAAGGCACACGCATTTCTATTTTGAATCTTATTTAGCTGTCCACATAAGCACCCCAAACATTTGCTAAACATTTTAATTTCGTGCAATAGAACGGTTCCCTTCGCTCTTTAGAGCTTACTTCGTTAGACATATTTGAAGACTAGCTTGCTCAGAATTGTATAATAAAATTGGTGTTAGCGGTGGATCGGGCGAAATCGACGGTTTAGTGGAGTTGGGCATGTGTCTAAACATCAGATGTATCTATATTGGTAAACACACAGGAATATTTTAGAGGATCTTGGCGCTTATCTCATTCTATTTCAAAGTACTGCGCAACAGAATCAAATCAGTATGTTTCTTCACTCAGTTCATCTCTGCCACCTAGCGGGTAAGTGAACATGTTAATCTTTGAGAAGATTTATTTGTGAGTGGTTTTTTTATTTGCTTTATTATTTTTTTTATTTTGTACATCCTAAGCCAGATCATCCAGTCTGACCTCCTATAACAGGCATAAAGCTGCCCTGAACTGGTTCCTGGCTGAACTAGAGCAGATCTTTCAGGAAAACATCTAATCTTGATTGAAGAATCGCCGAGGATGGCGAATCAATCACAGTCCTTCCAATGGTTAATTCCCCTGGCTGTTAAAATTTTACACCTTATTTCCAGTCTGAATTTGTCTCCTTCCAACTTCCAGCCATCGGATCTTGTTAGACCTTTGTCTGCTAGATTAAAGTACCTTCTGTTACCAAATATATTTCTGCGTGTAGGTACTTGTAGCCTGGGATTAAGTCACCCCTTAACCTTCGATTTGTTCCGGGAGTCTCTCACAATAGGGCATGTTTTCCAGTCCCTTAATCATTGTCATGGCTCGTCCTTGACCCGTCTCCAATTCATTCGTATCCTTCTTCAACCGTGGGTACCAGAACTTGAGGGAGGGATAGCTCAGTGGTTTGAGCATTGGCTTGCTAAACCTAGGATTGAGAGTTCAATCCTAGAGGGAGCCATTTAGGGAACTGGGGTAAAAATCTGTCTGGGGATTGGTCCTGCTTTGAGCAGGTGGTTGGACTAGATACCTCCTGAGGTCCCTTCCAACCTAACCTTCTATGATTCCAGCATTGGTGCCAAATACAGAGGTAATAGAACCTGTTCACTCCTACTCAAATTGCCTCTGCTTACGTATCCAAGAATCTCCTTAAGCCCTTTTGGCCACAGTGTCACACTGGGACCTTCATGATAATCAGTGTTATCTTGGCCAGGGGGCCCCACTTTAGTTAAGGTTGAGATGAGCTTCCTTTTAACAGCAGATTTTTCTGTGTGCCCTAAAATCCACACCGGCTAGCTTGGATTATCTTGAAAATTATTGTACCTCAGGGGGACACATGGTAGGTCTAGTAATCCTAGAGGTCATTCGAGCAAAGAGTTCCTGCAATACAGCTCCCTGCCCCCTCCACTAAAAATCACAGACATCAAAATGTTGCAGTTCTGTTTTGAAAACACCTGGGTTCAGACCATGGTTCTGATCTTAGCTACTGTCTGGTACCCACTCTTCCCCCTTTCAGGAAGCAAGGTTTACTTTAAAGAGTTACTCGGGGATGAAATTTGTAAGTGCAACAAGGTTGGATAATAAGAATCCCTAGTTCTTGTCTGGCTCTTTTCGTCAGCAGATCTCAAAGCCCTTTACCAAGGAGGTCGCTATCATTGGCCCAGATTCTCCAAGGCTCTTTGTTCCTACTCTACTGAAATCAACTTCCTTCCCCTGGAGGTACTGACTAGGCGTGACTTGATCCCAGTGTAACCCTTCTCTTTTTGAAGCGAACCAGATCAAGTTCTAGTTCTTGAATCATTCTCGTGGCTCTTCTTTGATCCCTCTGGAACTCACCAACATCCTTCTTCAATTCTGGGTACCGGAACTGGACACAGGATTTCAGAAGCAGTCGCACCAATGCCAAATCCGGAGGGAAAATCTCCTCTCTGCTCCCACTTGAGTCCCCTGTTCGTATGTTCCAGGATCGCATTAGCTCTTTTCACAGCATTGCCCTGGGAGCTCACTTCAGCTGATGATCCACCACACAACCCCCAAATCTTTTTTGTCCTGTGTCAAACTTCGTCCAGCCTCTGTGGTTGCACCCTGTTTTGTTGTGCTAGCCCCCGACACACACACACTTTTTCCCCAACTCTGTTGGGGTGGTCTAGGTTGGGTATTAGGAAACACTATTTCAGTAGGAGGGTAGTGAAGCACTGGAAAGGGTTCCCTAGGGAGGTGGTGGAATCACCATCCTTAGAGGTTTTTAAGGCCCAGCTTCACAAAGCCCTGGCTGGGAAGATTTAGTTGGGCGTTGGTCCTGCTTTGAGGAGGGGGTTGGACTAGATACCTCCTGAGGTCCCTTCCAATCCTAGTCTTCTATAATTCTATGACTGGGCCCTGCAGCTCGTTTGTCCCCATGGCTCCCCAGCAGAGACTTCGTCCTTTAGGGATTTGCAGAGATTCAGGGCCGACTTCCAAAAGAAGCTGGCATTTTTAGTCACCTGAAATCCAGGATCTAATATCTTTGGTTAGTCTTCACTCAGAGTCCTTGTCGATGGGATCCCCTGCCTGCAGCCCTCTGGGTTTCATCTCTTGCCTTTTTGCTTCATCGACCGTTCTGGACACTTCATTTGTACCAACTCAGGCCTGCCTTCTGGGACTCTGACCCCATTCCCCCACCCCAAGGAAGAAACTAACCTCTTCGCACCCAGTGGCTAGCAGTACCAAGTAGATAGGGGAAACTGAGGCACATATCTTGCTCATGAAAATGCTACTACTCCTTCTCCCTGGTATAGGGACAATATGTTCAGGGAGAAGCAGAGAAGTTAGAGAGAAAAAAACCAAGATAAAATTCTGGAGACGATGGAGAACCTTTACACACAAGAACCAAAAACAGAGAGAGACAAAACAGGCTGCTCCCCCCCCCCCACCCAAAAAAAAAGAGAAAATTCACTTCACTTTTCTAGGCTGGCTGGCTGTAAACTGACTGCTACTAGACCTAAAGTGTATGCTTCCCTACAGACCCCACCAGCCAGCCTGCAGGACCAGGAAAATGGCTGAGAATTTGAAATGACACAACTTAGATAATTTTTTCACATCTCAGCTCCATTGAGAGCCGAGAAGCGATACACTACAGTTTTCAATACACCATTTCATAGAGATTCTCAGCTGCTCTTCCAAGTCGCCCAAACCTTTTTCTTCCAAGAATATATTTTTCCCATTGATGGTGATTCCCACGAAGAATTCTTAGCTTTTGCATTCTGAGACTCCTCCGCCGGCCTTCCAAGAAATGCTTAGCTGGTCTGTTCTGTTCATAAACATAGCAGAGACACAAAGTGGGTGAGGAAATATCTTTTATTGGACAAACAGGCTTCCCACATAGTCTGCACCTAGAGCTATCGGCTAGTCTGAGCTTTGGGTCATGTCCGCGGGAGGAAGCTGACTAACATAGCTATGCTGAGATAATTCTCCATGTAGACATTCTTATCTGAATTCTTCCTGTACCATTGGACCTCGCTTCGGACGTCGCCAGCCCTGTCTATCCTGCGACTCTCTTTGCGCATCCTCGCTGTCATTAAGTCCCAGGCGTTTTCTCTACTGCTTGATGGAGGCAGTCTTTGTCGGTCCCTTTGGTGTCTTCCTCCGGCTGAAACATTGGGGCTGATTCCTCATGTGTTCACATCCCTGCATCATTCAGAAGTACTCCACTGGAGTCCATGGGTCCCGTTCCCCTCTCACTCCAGTGTCGATCGGGAGTAATTCCACTGGCATCAATCGGGGCCCATTCCCCTCTCACGTGGGTGTCAAGCAGTGGAGTTACTCCTGGAGGACATGGGGCTGATTCTGATCTCTGGAGGGTTTACACCCAGATTAACACACCAGGAGCCTGCTCCTTTCTTAGGTTCATCCCAGATCTCCTTCTTCCAACACTTCCAAGGTCTAGAAAACCTTCGTCCATCTGAAGGTATTGACCGTGATTTCAGCTGCTTAAGCTTCTGATGTCTGAAGTCCTGAACACCACACCAAGTAGCTTAAAGCACACGGAGAGCCCTCAGTCCATGCAATATTACCGCTGTTTAAGATAGGTAAGCTCTAGCACGTCAACTCTTATACACTGTTCTGAACGCAGCCTCCTCGCCCATGACCTAGGAGGGAGCTCAGATTCTAAGGCCAGTGGTAATAGGCATCTGATTTCCATTGGTTTTAGGACGTTTGCAGTGCTGTTGTAGCCATGTTGGTCCCAGGATAAGAGAGAGACAAGGCGGGGGAGATAATGTCATTTATGTGGGTGCAAGAGACAAGCTTTCGAGCTTCACAGAGCTCAGGGAAAGGCAGCTGAAGGAGACGCAGCAGCCGCAGCTCTGCCCCCAGACTGTGACAAAGGAACACAAACAGAGGAAGGAAGCGAGATCATTCCACAGCGGTACGGCTCGACGGAGCCCTGGCACTGGGCAGGTCGGACTTGGTCTTATCTTTTGCTCTTCTGTGCGAACCTAAGGACTTCCTGATGCCATGTTCCAGCTGACTGACAAACCCGACCCTGTTCTGAAGGTCCGTCGGGTGTCACTGCAAATCCTGCTGAGGTGTGTGTCCCTGAGGAGCACAAAAGCCTTGAACTTGTTGGGCAGAGCTCACGGGCATTGCGGAAACGTGGATACTCTTGGAAGGGCTGGAACCCCTTGGGGGGGCCTGGCACACTGAAGAGGTCTTCCCAAGTGTCTGCTTAAGCATAGATCTTGCGGATCTGTGACGGTGGAATCTCCTCCAAAATCCCATGGCTACCAGTAGCAGAGTCTTTTTTTGACTTGATTCGGTCAGGAATTTTTGGCATCGAACTTTCTTTTCGTTAGAAAATGCCAATTGCCCAATACTCAGACTTTCCACCACAAGGGGGCAGACGTGACAATTTGTTCTTTGCGACAAAAAAAATCCCGTTTTGACACATTCAGAGTGAAGCGTTTAATTTGCCAAATTTTGATGGGAAAATGTTCAAATCCCTCCGTTAAGCCACTAGATCCCACTCCCTCCCCAGAGCCAGGGATAGAACCCAGGAATCCGTGCTCCTAGACCCCCTGCTCTGACCCACTAGGCCCCACTCCCCTCCCAGAGCCGGGGATAGAACCCAGGAATCTGTGCTCCCAGCCCCCCTGCTCTGACCCACTAGCCCCCACTCCCCTCCTGTAGCTGGGGAGAGAACCCAGGAGTCCTGGCTCCCAGCCCCCCTGCTCTGACCCACCAGCCCCCACTCCTCTCCCAGAGTCGGGGAGAGAACCCAGGAGTCCTGGCTCCCAGCCCCACTGCACTAACCCACCAGCCCCAACTCCCCTCCCAGAGCCAGATAGAGAACCCAGGAGTCCTGGCCCCCAAGCCGATAACTCAGCTACAGATTATTTCTGTAGAGGTTTGCTGCCATCTAGTCGTCAGATAAGCATATTTTTAGTACAATGGCACCTCAGAGTGAGAAACACCTCAGGAATGGAGGTGGGTCGTAACTGGAATGTTTGTAACTCTGAACTAAACATTATGGTGGTTCTTTCAAAAGTTTGCAGCTGAACAGTGACTCAATGCAGCTTTGAAACTTTACTATGCAGCAGAAAAATGCTGCTTTTTTTTTTTAATTTTTTTCCAGTTCCAAACGAGGTGAGCGGTTGACCGGTCAGTTCGTAACTCTGGGGTTGGTAATTCCGAGGTTCTACTCTACTTCAATACTCAAAAGGTTTGAAATATCAGATTTATAATGGCGCTGGCGAGAGAAAAAAATCCAGCTCTCCCCCATGGAAAAAAGAGGTCAGAATCTAAACAAAATGTTTTGCAAATGCCATGTTTTGATGGGAAAATGTCAACCCCCCCCCCCCCACACACACACACGCTCTAAGCCATTGAACTTTGCAACCAGTGACTTTGAATTACTGGTCAATGAGGAAGAAAGGAAGGAGGTTCATATAATTTCATTTACAGATTCCAGAGAGACATCCTCTTTTATTTGTGGCGTGAAACCAGCGTGAGAGGCAAATCCGGGGCTGGGAGGATAGAGCAATTGACGATCACTAGCAGGAGAATTTCATGCAATTCTCGTTCCACCTTTTCCAGAAGTGACTCGTGCTGTACATCAGAGTGAACAGTGAGGCAGAGATTAGCCTGGGATCACACAGCAGGCTCCTGGCAGGGCTGGGATTAGGGCTGGGGACCGACTGGCTAAATGGCAGTTCTGCAGAAAAGGACCTCGGGGTTACAGTGGATGAGACACTGGATATGAGTCAGCAGAGTGTCCTTGTTGCCAATAAGGCCAACGGCGTATTGGGCTGCATTAGTAGGAGCATTGCCAGCAGATCGAGGGAAGTGATTATTCCCCTCTATTCAGCACTGGTGAGGCCTCATTTGGAGTATTGGGTCCAGTTTTGGTCCCCCCACTACAGAAGGGATGTGGACAAATTGGAGAGAGTCCAGCGGAGGGCAATGAAAATGATCAGGAGGCTGGAGCACATGACTTACAAGGAGAGGCTGAGGGGACTGGGATTGTTTAGTCTGCAGAAGAGAAGAGTGAGGGGGGATTTGATAGCTGCTTTCAACTACCTGAAGGGGGTTCTAAAGAGGATGGATCTGGACTGTTCTCAGCGATGGCAGATGACAGAACAAGGAGCGATGGTCTCAAGTTGCAGTAGGGGAGGTTTAGGTTGGATATTAGGAAACACTATTTCCTTAGGAGGGTGGTGAAGCACTGGAATGGGTTCCCTAGGGAGGTGGTGGAATCTCCTTCCTTAGAGGTTTTTAAGGCCCGGCTTAACAAAGCCCTGGCTGGGATGATTTAGTTGGGGTTGGTCCTGCTTTGAGCAGGGGGTTGGACTAGATCCCTCCTGAGGTCCCTTCCAATCCTAATCTTCTATGGTTCTAAACACAGACTCCGGCGTCCCTAGCCACTAGTCCATAGGGTTACCCCATTCCCTCCCTCAACACTGGCATTACAGAGGTAACCCATTTACAGCCCCCTAGCGGGTGTTATAACCTAGCGTGATGCTTCCCAAGTGTAGTTGTTGAGGAAACATCAACCCTTTCTCTGGATAATTGATTATTCTTAATTATTATGGATTATTTCTGTTACTGTAGGGCCCTTGCGCTCGATGCTGTACAAATCGCTTCCGATCTACGTACCAGACAACAGACGGATGCATACCAGGTCAACGCACTTGATCGTGCTCTCAACCCAGCCCACTCGTCATCAAGACAAGTGCAGGTCTGACTTACCGGCCTGGGGACCCTCTCCAGGGAAGCAGGTACTCGGAAAAGGATTTGGGGGAGCGTGGAGGGATAATTAGCTGACCATGAGGATGCTGTGGGGCAAAGGTCGACTGAGATCTGTGGGTGATCCTTTGACAGGGCTAACCCCCTAAAAGATGGGGGAGCAGTAGACATGAGAGAGACGGGACGTTGTCGGAAGTGAACCCGGGGAACATGGGAGGGATGAAATCAATATAAGGTGGGTGCATGACCGGCTGAAAGACCGGACTCGAAGAGTAGTTATCAGTTGATCACTGTCAGACTGGGAAGGCAAATCTAGCAGGATACTGCAGGGGTCAGTCCTGGCTCCGGGACGATTTAGTATTCTCATGACTGACTTGGATAATGGAGTGGGGCGTAGGCTTCAAAAATCTGCAGGTGAGCCCAAGCGGGAAGGGAGTGTAAGCGTGTGTGTGTGATATCTGTGGGTCGTCTGAGCCCTGAGGGCATGTCTCTTTGTGACAGAGAGAGCTGTGTGTTGGTGGGTCTTGGTGTGTCTGTGTCGGGGTGTGCAATTTGTGGGGCGTTTGTGAGTCTCCGAGTCTGGTGTGTGCTGCGGGGCGGGGGGATGTCTGTATGTGTCTGTACTATCGGTGTGTGTTTGTGGGTCGGTGTGTGTGACCGATCTTGGTGTGTTTGTCTCTGTGTGGGGCCAGTCACTCCGTCCCCTTGCCTGCTGCCCCTCCCCCTCACTCTAGTCCCCCCAGAGACCCCACAGCCTCCAAACCTGCTCCCGAGGCAGGATTTCCGTTTCCAATTTCTGAGCCAGGGCCTGGGGCTGGACAGGGTGCGGGGTCTGTAGCCCCAGAGACTCCTTGCCAGACCACACTAGTGCAGGCAGGGCCAGGACTCCTGGGTTCTCTCTCCGGATCTGGGAGGGGAGTGGGGACTGGTGGGTTAGAGCAGGGGGGGCTGGGAGCCAGGACTCCTGGGTTCTGTCCCCAGCTCTAGGAGGGGAGCGGGGGCTGGTGGTTAGAGTAGGGGGGGCTGGGAGCCAGGACTCGTGGGTTCCACTTCCCTCTCAGTATCACAGCGGGGATGACTGCAACTCCCCAAGGAGATGGGATGGGGGCAGGTACATTTCTGTCCCCCAGTGCTGGCCCCACAGCCTCTTCCTTCAGGCCGGCTCTGCAGTCCTCTGGTTCTTCCTGTTTCTGGGAAATGTCTCTCTCAGAGCTGGAGATGGCCAATCCCACTGCAGAGCGGAGCCAAGGCCCAGCCGGAGGGGGAATTTTCCCCTTCCTCTTCTCCTGAAATGAAACTCAGCGATTTCCCAGTGGGGCTCTGGATAAGAACAGAGACCAGCTGGCCTGAGAGAGTGGAGAATGGGACATGGGGCCCCAGTCTGGCATCAAGGGCCAGGGCAGGAGACTGGCTGGGCTACTGGGGGGTTGTAGGTCAGGATTGAGGGGCACTAGCAGAGCTGGGGGTGGTGAGCCCAGGGCTGGGCTAGCAGGGGCTGTGGGTCGGGAGTGAGGGGCACTGACAGAGCTGAGGGGTAGCCCAGGGCTGGGCTAGCAGGGGCTGCGGGTCGGGAGTGAGGGGCTTTGGTATTCACACTCCTAGCACCTACCACCCCCCTCGTCTCCTGGGATCCAGGCCTGTGCGACCCAGGGCAGCCCTCACTGGAAATGCCAAGGTCAGGGCAGACTGCAGAAGGGAGCGCAGATCCTCCCACGACTGCTGGGTAACACTGAAGTTAAATTCCCCAACCCGTCCCAGACTGTGCTTCTGATTCCCCCGCACTGCTTATCGAGAAGCAAAAAAGAAATCGGCCGGTGATCTTACTGCATTCCAGTTCTCTGGCTCCCAGTCAGCGCCTAGGGCCAGTCCAGTGAGAGGTCATTAAAAAACTCTGCTCCCATATACAAAATGTTCTTCTGTCCCCGACAGATCAGGCACATCACCAGGTCAGTATCGGTTTGGATCTTACCCAAAACAGCACGCAGTCGGCCAAATCCTTTAGTGCCTAAAACTAAAGGTTTATTATAAAGAGAACAAGGAGAGAGACGTCAAATGGTAAAACAGTCACGTACCTACAAAGACTTCAGAGTCCATATATCAGCTTCCTAGCAGTATTGGTGAGTTTGCTGGCTTGCAAGTCCCTCTGGAACACGTCCAGAGCTTGGATGGGTCATGCAGCAGTTCTGAAGAAAAGGACCTGGGAGTTAACAGTGGGCGAGAAGCTGGATATGAGTCAGCAGGGTGCCCTCGCTGCCAAGAAGGCCAACGGCATTTGGGGCTGTATTAGTAGGAGCATTGCCAGCAGATCAAGGGATGTGATCATTCCCCTCTATTTGACACTGGTGAGGCCACACCTGGAGTTTTGCATCCAGTTTTGGACCCCACACTACAGAAGGGATGTGGAAAAATTGGAGAAAGTCCAGGGGAGGGCAACAAAAATGATCAGGGGGCTGGAGCACATGACTTATGAGGAGAGGCTGAGGGAACTGGGATTGTTTAGTCTGCAGAAGAGAAGAGTGAGGGGGGATTTGATAGCTGCTTTCAGCTACCTGAAGGGGGTTCCAAAGAGGATGGAGTTTGGCTGTTCTCAGTGGTGGCAGATGACAGAACAAGGAACGATGGTCTCAAGTTGCAGTGGGGGAGGTTTGGGTTGGATATTAGGAAACACTATTTCACTAGGAGGGTGGTGAGGCACGGGAATGGGTTCCCTAGCGAGGTGGTGGAATCTCCTTCCTTAGAGGTTTTTAAGGCCCAGCTTGACAAAGCCCTGGCTGGGGTGATTTAGTTGGGGGTTGGTCCTGCTGGGGACTGGACTAGATCCCTCCTGAGGTCCCTTCCAACCCTGATCCTCTATGATTCTCTGATTCAGTCCTGTGCTCGGAGCTTCGGTTGGTAGAAAGGTTCCTGCCGAGGTAAGACGCAGGACTGCAGACAAAATGGAGAAGATGCAGCCGCCTCTTTCACCACACGGCCTGCGCTTCCTTTGATTCCAACACAAGCTGCCCGGCGCATCATAACATTTCTGCAGATACCTTGCATGGCGGATCTGGCACAACGCATTGCAATTTTACAATCGTATTCATAGTATCTCTCAGCTGTCACACAGCATCACAGCCTGTACACGTCTGTGGCTGATGTCTCTGTACTGGTTACATTTGAGGCAGCTCCCGGCTCTCTTAGCATTGGGCTCAGGCTCTGAGCAGACTCAGGCAGCGTTGCTGATGCTCAGGACGCAATTTGAAGGTTTTCTCTGTAACTGTTACAGAGTCACCAGGGCGATGCTCTGGAACTGCTCCCTACAAAGCCAGGCAGGACTCTGGGGGGGCCTCCTCTCTGTGAGCAGACTGTTTCCAGGGCAAGGAGCTTACACGGCTTCCACTTTTTGGGGCTGACCTCGGGGCATCCAGCATCCTCATCCCCCCGCGCGCTTCCCCCAGCGAGTCCCTGCCCCCCAGCTCCGCAGTCAGATGTGACTCTCAGCCAGCCAGTAACAGGAGGTTTATTAGTCGGCAGGGACACAGCGGAGAACAGAACTTAGCCCAGAAATCAGTGACTTTCAGCCAAGTCCGTCTTGGCCCAGACGCCCTGGCCTCCCCCTCTGCCAGTCGCACACTGCACACTGCCTGCTTCCAGCGACCCGACCCCCAGCACCCCATTGCTCCTCCTCCTGGTCTTTGCCCCGCTTCCTTGGCAAAAGGCGTTACCTGGTCACATCCCCTTCCTGGGTCTCAGGTTACATACGAGCAGACACCTGGGCAGCCTCACCTGCCCCCGAGGGCCTCAGAAAAAATCACACACACAATTCCCACCACCTAGTCATTGGTGCAATGCACAGGGAAACTGAGGCACGCACCGTATTAATACAGGACAGTAAGACCCGCATGCAACATAACAAGGTGACTAAAACCCCACTTCTTGACAATAACTATAACATCCGGAGACTTGTTTTTTTTAAAAAAAAAAACACGCAAGCTGAGATTCTGAAGAACATTACGGCGATCTGCCGCTCATCCGTCAACACTTCTCCTTCAACACTTTGGGAACGAGGCTGCAGTCTGTGAGGGGTAGATCGAGCTGCTTAGGAATTGTTCAACGCATCAGGCGGGGCTGGTCAAAAAAATACTGTTTTCTCCATTCCCAAACTGTTCACACAACAGGGTCGCGTTCAATGAATTTTCAGCTTCAAAAAAATGTCGAGGGAGAATTGCCCAAATGTTTCGTTTCGAGATTTTTTTTCAGAACAAGCAAAAAAAAAAATCCAGATGGTTTCCCATTGGAAGTGGCTTTTTGGTTTCCAAATTTACGTGAGCTGAACAAAGAAAAAAAGGCGTAAAGAAGAGAAGAACTTCAAAATCCAAACTGAACATTTCAAAAGGTTTTTTTGGGAACAGAACACTTCAACTGGTCTAAAATGGGGAAAAAAATCTTCTTTGGTCTGCAAATATGACTTTTTTTTGGTCCGGATTCGAGCTGGGGGGAAATTTCAGCCTCTTGAAGGATGGGAAAATCCATTCCCCCCGCCAACACTGCGGAGAAAAGGACATTGATTTGTTCTGGTTTCTAAAGAAAAATCTGTTTCTGCTGGGCCTCCAGAAAAGGCCCCTAATCTTCACACAGGTGCTTGACTTTCAGCAGCGGAGTTGTGTCCCCTGTTTATATACAGTTAAACTGATGCATGAAGAGAATAACTCCAATCCAATTTCATGCTTCAGGTCTTCAGCTAGCCACCAGCAGTGGTCAGGAAGGAATGTTTCTCCAATGCACAACTGGCCAGATATATTTGGGATTTTTTTTATTTTTTTTTACTCTTTCTCTGCAGCCTCAGATGATGATCACAGCAGGACACCAGACAGGAAGATCAGCTGGCAGAGTATTTGAAGCCACTGGGATTTTGATGCGTAGAGGTGAGTCAGGACTGACCTGGGTTCTATTCCTGGCTTGGCCACTGGGTGACCTTGGGTAAAGCTGCTCCACCGTTCCCTGCCTCAGCTTCCCCATCTGCTACAGTGCGAGAATATGGAAAAGCCACTGGAGAGCTGATGATGAGATTGAGATGGTGTGTGATGCAGTAGGGACTGTCTGTGTGGGGAGTGGGAGAGCAGGGGAGGACTTTAGGAGATGGACGATGCCAGAGCCTGTAACCTGAGCTAGGTAAGGGAGGGGAAAGGTCAACACCTTTGCCCGGGAAGGAACACAAAGGAAGGGAGTGGCAGGAGGGAAGCAGTTTGAGTTTGGGCTTGGGGCTGTGTGGGCGGAATTCAGGGTATCCTAGCTAGGATCCAAGCACCCTGAAAGCCCAGAAGGACTCGGTGGAGGGGTCCTGACTGTGCCTGCAAGCTCTGCTGTAACCTGTGTTCCTGTTGTCCAATAAACCTTCTGTTTTACTGGCTGGCTAAGAGTCACTGTGGGTCCCAGGAAGAGGGGTGCAGGGCCGGACTCCCCCACACTCCGTGACAACTGGTGGCAGCGGCGGGAGATACTGCACCCCGTGGACGGCGCTTCCTGCAGTAAGTGACTGGGGAGCAGTAAAACGAAGGGGTGGTTAACCCCTGGGAGTGTGTGCCCAGTGAGAAGGACTTTGCAGTAACAGGGTCCCCCGGGGGATTGCAGCGAGTGGTCCCAGGGGCGGAGGAGTCTGCAGCTCGACCCTGGCAGAGAGGTGGTGACCTCACGAAGGGCTGGTGCACTAGGGGTCCCCCTGGAAACCGTGGGGAGCGGCGAGCACCCCAGCCTGTGAGTGGCCAGCAGGAAGATGTATGCCAAGCGGCGCAAGTGTGACCTGGTGGAGCTGTGTAAGCAGAGGGGGCTGCACCCAGGGAGGCTCAGCAAGGACCAGCTGATTGCCCAGCTGGAGCAGGGAGACCGCATGAATGAACAGAGCCCTGTCTCTGAGGGAAGCAGCCGAGCAGATGCAGCGCAGGCACCAGTGTCTGTCCCCGCTGGGAGTGGTCAGCCGGCGGACGAGGGCTTCCCGAGACCCCCCCTTCCTAGGCGTAGAGGAAGGGCGGGGAGGAGCCCAGTGTATACCGAGGGCACCGTGACACCCCCGGCCAGCAGGGGATCCGCCCGGCGAAGCCCACCCCCCAGCAGGGGATCCTCCCGGCAACGCTCGGCATCCGTGGAGCGGATGCGGCTGGAATATGAAAGGGAGCTGAGACGGGAGGAGCTCGAGTTAAAGAGGCGAGAGCTGGAGGAGAAGGCGAAACAACGTGAACATGAGCGGGAGGAGAAGGAGAAACAGCGTAAACATGAGCTGGACCTGGCCCGGCTGAGGAGAAGTGAGGCCCCGGCTGCGGTGAGTGAGGGGGGACCCAAGCCTACAAAGAGCTTTGATAAGCACTTGCTGCCCCGGCGTAAGGAGGGGGAGGACATAGATACCTTCCTGACGGCCTTTGAGAATGCCTGCGAGCTGCACAGGGTTGACCCTGCAGACAGGATCGCAGTTCTCACCCCCTTACTGGACTCCACAGCCGTGGAGGTGTACAGCCGACTGAAAGGGGCGGAGGCAGGGGACTACGAACTGTTCAAACAGGCCCTGCTCCGCGAGTTTGGGCTGACTCCTGAGATGTACCGGAAAAAGTTCCGGAGCCAGCGTAAAACCCGTGAGGTTACATACCTACAACTGGTCAACCGGGCGCAGGGGTATGCCCGCAAGTGGACAGCTGGGGCCCAAACTAAAGAGGACCTGCTTGACCTATTCATACTGGAGCACCTGTACGAGCAGTGCCCGTCCGACCTGAGGCTGTGGTTGATGGACCAGAAGCCGGAGAACCCGCAGCATGCAGGCCAGCTGGCCGACCAATTTGTGGACAGTCGGGCAGGGGATGGCAGGGAGGAGTCTCGAAGGAGCAAGCCTGCCTCAACGCAGAGAGAGAGTCATCATGGGACCTCCCAAAGGGGGCCTATGGAGAACCCCCCCAAAAGGGGAACATCCAGCGGCAGGTCCCTTCGACCCACTCAAGGGGACCCACGAGATATGGGCTGCTATCGCTGTGGCCAACAAGGTCACATACGGGCCCAGTGCCCCAAGCTCAGGGACAGACCAAGCAGACCCAACCCGCAGAGGGTGGACTGGGTAAAAACCCAATCGGAGGAGGGGCTACATTCCCAGGAAAGGGGGGTTGGCAACATACCACCTGTGGATGCTCCCGGTTCCGGGTTTTTGGTTTACCGGGTGGGCGCGGGGCTGCCCCTCCGGAAAGAGTGCATTGTTTCCCTGGAAGTGGATGGGAGGAAGGTCACTGGGTACTGGGACACGGGCGCAGAGGTGACGCTGGCCCGGCCCGAGGTGGTGGCCTCAGATCGGATGGTGCCCGACACCTACCTGACCCTGATGGGCGTGGGCGGGACCCCATTCAAGGTACCCGTGGCAAGGGTACACCTGAAATGGGGGGCCAAGGAGGGCCCCAAGGATGTGGGGGTACACCAATATTTGCCCACTGACGTGTTAATGGGAGGGGACCTTGAGGACTGGCCTAGTAACACCCAGAGTGCCCTGGTCGTGACTCGTAGTCAGAGTCGGCAAATGGCACTGCACCCTGAAAACGGGGAAGGTACTCGACCTGAGGTGCAGGACCCTAACTCAGGGAGCGGGGAACGCCCAGGGGCACGGTGCAGAGAGGCTGCGGCCTCAGACCCAGCCAGCAAGAGAGAGCCGGTCCCCATTCCTGTCCCAGCTGCTGAGTTCCAGGCCGAGTTGCAGAAAGATCCCTCCTTGCGGAAGCACAGGGACCGGGCTGACCTTAGTGCGGTACAGACCATGAGGAGAGGTTGCAAGGAGAGGTTCCTGTGGGAGAAGGGGTTCCTGTACCGAGAATGGGCTCCCCCAGGGGAAGTAGAGTCATGGGGATCAGGAGGCAGCTGGTGGTTCCCCAGAAGTTCCGTCACAAGCTGTTGTACCTGGCCCATGACATCCCTCTCGCAGGGCACCAGGGAATCCGGCGCACCAGGCAGAGGCTGCTACAGAACTTTTACTGGCCTGGGGTCTTTACCCATGTCCGACAGTACTGCCAATCCTGTGACCCCTGCCAGAGGGTGGGGAAGGCCCGGGACAAGGGGAAAGCGGCTTTGAGGCCTTTACCCATCATAGAAGAACCTTTCCAGAAGGTAGCCATGGACATAGTGGGACCTCTCAGCAAGACGACCCGGTCAGGGAAGAAATACATCCTGGTGGTCGTGGATTTTGCCACTCGCTACCCCGAGGCGGTGGCCTTGTCCTCTATCGAAGCAGACACAGTGGCAGATGCGCTGCTGACAATTTTCAGCCGGGTGGGGTTCCCCAAGGAGGTCTTAACGGACCAGGGGTCCAACTTCATGTCAGCCCTGCTCCGGTCCTTATGGCAGAAATGTGGGGTCCAGCACAACTGGGCCTCAGCGTATCACCCCCAGTCCAACGGGCTGGTAGAAAGGTTCAACGGGACGCTGAAGATGATGCTAAAAACATTTATGAACCAGCATCCGCAAGATTGGGACAAGTACTTACCTCACCTGCTGTTTGCGTACAGGGAGGTACCCCAGGAATCTACTGGGTTTTCACCTTTCGAACTGTTGTATGGAAGGCGGGTGAGGGGGCCCCTAGACCTGATGAGGGACGAATGGGAGGGGAAGGCCGCTCCCGAGGGAGAGTCAGTGGTGGAGTATGTCCTGACCTTCCGGGAAAGACTGGCCGAGCTCATGGGCCTGGCCAGGGAGAATCTGGCCCGAGCCCAGAGGAGGCAGAAGGTCTGGTATGACCGCACGGCACGGGCCCGTGCCTTCGCCACCGGAGATCAGGTGATGGTCCTCATCCCCGTGAGGAGAAATAAACTCCAGGCCGCCTGGGAAGGGCCCTTCAAGGTTATCAAGCAACTGAATGAGGTAAACTATGTGGTGGAGCTGTCAAACCGGGCACATCACCGTCGGGTGTACCATGTGAACATGATGAAACCATACTATGACAGGGGGAATGTGGTGTTGGCCGTGTGTGGACATTGGGAGGGGCAGGGAGATGACCCCTTAGTGGATCTATTCCCTGGGACAAAAGCTGGTTCCCCCCTGGAGGCGATTCCCCTCTCTGAGCAACTGACCCCGGGCCAGCACGCTGAGATCAGAGGGGTGCTGCATCTGTACCGACAGCTGTTTTCCAACCAGCCTGGACGCACTAATTTGACTGTCCACCGGGTGGAGACCGGGTCACATCCCCCTATAAGATGCTCCCCTTTTCGGGTCACTGGTAAAACTGCCCAGGATCTTGAAAGAGAGGTCAGGGACATGCTGGCTTTGGGGGTGATCCAGCCGTCTTCCAGCCCTTGGGCCTCGCCAGTGGTGCTGGTTCCCAAGAAGGATGGGTCAATCCGGTTCTGTGTGGACTATCGAAAGCTCAATGCCATTACCGTATCTGATGCCTACCCTATGCCCAGGCCTGACGAGCTCTTAGACAAGCTGGGAGGTGCACGGTACCTCACCACTATGGATCTTACCAAAGGCTACTGGCAAGTGCCGCTGGACGCAGATGCCAGGCTGAAATCGGCCTTTATCACCCCTCTGGGGCTCTATGAGTTTTTGACCCTGCCCTTCGGCCTCAAGGGAGCGCCAGCCACCTTCCAGCGCCTGGTGGATCAGCTACTGAGGGGGATGGAGAGTTTTGCCGTGGCGTATATTGACGACATCTGCGTCTTCAGCCAGACCTGGGAGGACCACGTGTCCCAGGTTAAACAAGTCCTGGACCGACTCCGAAAGGCTGGGTTAACAGTAAAGGCTGAGAAGTGCAAGGTGGGGATGGCTGAAGTATCTTACCTGGGCCATCGGGTGGGGAGCGGCTGCCTGAAGCCGGAACCAGCCAAGGTGGAGGTGATCAGAGACTGGCCTGCTCCCCAAACCAAAAAGCAGGTCCAGGCCTTTATTGGGATGGCGGGGTACTATCGAAGGTTCGTGCCCCACTTCAGTGCCATAGCCGGCCCCATCACTGAACTGTGCAAAAAGGGGAAGCCAGACAAGGTGATCTGGACTGAGCAGTGCCAGGAGGCTTTCCGGGCGCTGAAGGAGGCTCTGGTTAGCGACCCAGTTCTGGCAAACCCAGATTTTGACAAACCCTTTATGGTGTTCACCGATGCCTCAGACACGGGACTGGGGGCGGTGTTAATGCAGGAGGATGAAAAGGGGGAGAGACACCCCATCGTGTACCTGAGTAAGAAGCTGCTACCCCGGGAACAAAGCTACGCGGCCATCGAGAAGGAATGCCTGGCCATGGTGTGGGCCCTTAAGAAGCTAGAGCCATATCTCTTTGGGCGACACTTCACCGTATACACCGACCACTCTCCCCTGACCTGGCTGCACCAGATGAAAGGAGCCAACGCCAAGCTCCTGAGGTGGAGCCTGCTCCTGCAGGACTATGACATGGACGTGGTCCATGTGAAGGGAAGTGCCAACCTGACAGCGGATGCGTTGTCCCGGAGAGGGGACCCTGAACTTCCCCAGGTCACTGGGCAGAGTGACCCCGCTCAGTTCAGTCTCGAAGGGGGGAGAGATGTGATGCAGTAGGGACTGTCTGTGTGGGGAGTGGGAGAGCAGGGGAGGACTTTAGGAGATGGACGATGCCAGAGCCTGTAACCTGAGCTAGGTAAGGGAGGGGAAAGGTCAACACCTTTGCCCGGGAAGGAACACAAAGGAAGGGAGTGGCAGGAGGGAAGCAGTTTGAGTTTGGGCTTGGGGCTGTGTGGGCGGAATTCAGGGTATCCTAGCTAGGATCCAAGCACCCTGAAAGCCCAGAAGGACTCGGTGGAGGGGTCCTGACTGTGCCTGCAAGCTCTGCTGTAACCTGTGTTCCTGTTGTCCAATAAACCTTCTGTTTTACTGGCTGGCTAAGAGTCACTGTGGGTCCCAGGAAGAGGGGTGCAGGGCCGGACTCCCCCACACTCCGTGACATGGTGTTAGGGTGAAATCTAATGCGATATAACTACGGTGGCAAGATCGGCACCGACAAAGTGGAAAGCGTCTTATCTTGGTCTGAGAATAATTTCACACAGGTCATAAGTTTTGTTCTATTTGTACAGCCCCTAGCGCAGGCAGGGGGGCATGATGGGGCCTGCTAGATGTGTACAGAAATATCAGTACAAATCGTTTGGATCCTTCAAAACCGACTCCACCCTCATTCATCTTTCTTGTCATCTGTATCACCGGGGGGATTGTGCTTGAAATATTATCAGAGCTGGCGAGGAAATATTTTGGAGCCATTTCCTGTGAAGCCTGACCTAGCAGCTGGACTGGGCCCAGATTCCTGGGTCCTATTCCCAATGCTGCTGCTGGGATCCAGTTATAATCAACTTTTTTTACCCAAATCACCCTGTGGCACCCCAACAAAGGGGTTGTGATTAACGTACATTTTTTAAATTATTTCACTATAAAAATAGATCCCCCCTATCAAAACTGCGAAAAACTTACCAAAGAATACTTTTTTTCAGTAAAACTCCATTTGAAGTGAAATTGACTCCCCCGTCCCCAAAAACCGTGAAATTAAAAAGAAACGCGTTCATTTCCTTCCAGTGAAATTGACGCAAAGATCTGGTTTCATCTCAATTACTGTACATCTAAATTTGTGCATTTGAGTGACGCTGGCCCAAAATAGCAGTGATTTGTCTCAATTGTTTTTAAATTCAGCTTAAAGGTGCACATTTGGTTCTAATGAAATGGACTCGGAGAAGCCATGATCCGCTGAATTATTTTAAGTAGGTCTAAATTGGCACATTCCTTTCTAGTGAAATCGATTCCAGGAATCTGTGATCCACTGAATTATTTTAATTTTCATCTAAATTGGCACCTTTCTTTCTAGTGAAATCCACTCCAGGAATCTGTGATCCGCTGTTAATTTTCATCTAAATTGGCACCTTTCTTTCTAGTGAAATCCACTCCAGGAATCTGTGATCCGCTGACTTATTTTAAGTAGATGTAAATTGGCACCTTTCTTTCTTGTGAAATCGACTCCAGGAATCTTTGATCCGCTGTTAATTTTCATCTAAATTGGCACCTTTCTTTCTAGTGAAATCCACTCCAGGAATCTGTGATCCACTGAATTATTGTAAGTAGATCTAAATTGGCACCTTTCTAGTGAAATCCACTCCAGGAATCTGTGATCCGCTGACTTATTTTAAGTAGATGTAAATTGGCACCTTTCTTTCTTGTGAAATCGACTCCAGGAATCTGTGATCCACTGAATCCTTTTAATTTTAATCTAAATTGGCACTTTTCTTTCTAGTGAAATCCACTCCAGGAATCTGTGATCCATGAAACATTTTAAGTAGATCTAAATTGGCACCTTTCTAGTGAAATCCACTCCAGGAATTTGTGATCCATGGAATCATTTTAAGTAGATCTAAACTGGCACATAGTGAATTTGACCCAATATTGATCCTCTCACAAAATCAAAACTAAATCCAGCGGTTTCTTTTGAGGGGAAATTGACACACACACACACACACACCCTCCAAATCAGTCACTGTCTCAATTTCTTTTTAATTTAAGCCCACTCAGGCCTCATCTTCCTTCTCCTCCCCATGTGCCGAGAAAAGGAAAGCGAAACCCTGGCTGGCTGCCCAGGGTCCCAGAGGAGGAGCCAGCGAGGTCTCCTCTCACCATGACTCAGGTCAAGGGCTGGCCAGCCGGGGGAGGAGACCAGGAAGCGTTGGGGGGCACAAGGGGGGGACTGAAGACACTTTTCTGCAAGCTGATTCTGGTGGGGACTGGCCCAGTGCTCGGCGCTGCGAGCCCCTACGGGGGCGGGGAGAAGTGAAACTTACAAGAACTTTTTGTTATTGTTTGGGTCGCTTTTTGGTTTGGTTTTTGTTTTTTTGGATCGTGGTTGCGCTTGGCTTCTCCCAACGCCTGAGCCCTCATCAGCTCAGGGCCAGGCAGGCTGGGCAGCGCCCCCCCCCCCCCAAAAAATAGAAGAGAAGAGGAAAAAGCTACAAGCAACAGGCACCCCCCCCCGCCCTTGCAGGTGGAAGCTGATCGGAGACAGGTGGGGTGCGGAGACCCGGCTGCTGTGAAGGCGGAGCTGACTGCAAAAGGGGTGAGTGGGGGGACAGCCCCCAAAGGGGGTTGATGGCTTGGGGCGGGGTCCTGCTCTGAGCGGAGGTATTGGGGCGGCTCTGGGCTGAGAACGGATGCGATGAGGTGAGAGTGGATGGTTTCCGGAAAGCTGGGAGCCAGGACTCCTGGGTTCTCTCCTGGCTCTGGGAGGGGAGTGGGGGCTGGTGGTTAGAGCAGGGGGGGGGGCTGGGAGCCAGGACTCCTGGGTTCTCTCCCCGGTTATGGGAAGGGAGTGGGGGCTGGTGGTTAGAGCAGGGGGGCTGGGAGCCAGGACTCCTGGGTTCTCTCCTGGCTCTGGGAGGGGAGTGGGGGCTGGTGGTTAGAGCAGGGGGGCTGGGAGCCAGGACTCCTGGGTTCTCTCCTGGCTCTGGGAGGGGAGTGGGGGCTGGTGGTTAGAGCAGGGGGGGCTGGGAGCCAGGACTCCTGGGTTCTTTCCCCGCCCCATGCACTCTGATCTCTCTGCACCACTGTTTCCTCTTCCCCACCTTCTGCCTATTTGTCGGTAGAAACCCAGCTGCTTTCTTCCGAGATCTGCTCCGTCCCCCCCCCCTCCGCCCCCGGCTGGGGCTGCTGATCAAACTGTGGCCCGGGGAGGGGTGGGGGGATATTTCCAGACCCTGCCTCAATTAGGTGTGTCCTGACCCTGCCGCTCCCTGTAGCTGTGCAAACCCAGTTAAGGGGGGGGGGGGTGTCACTGAATTACCCCCCTCCACATTTTCCCCATTTGATCCGGCCACCCTGAGTCTCAAAACTCTAGCTGGACCCCCACTTTTCATCCGCAGAGTTCCGAGGGGGTCAGGCTGGTTATCCCACATTTCTGGGTTGGAGGGAAACTGAGGCACGGCACGGGGAGGGGAAAGCCTTGAAGCGGGGCTCAAATCTCAGAATAACACTCCACTACATAGATTTGTTTCCGGGTTCGACCCTTTAAAAAACAACCCCCCACTTGTGAGTGCAGACCTGAGCGTCTTCCCGGGACCAGGCCTCGGGACCAGGGAAATGATTCATTTCCCAACTGTGAAAGAGGGGAGGGCTTGAGTTTCGAGACTGTTTATGAATCAGTAGGTCAGGCTCCCAGCCCCCCCCCCGCTCTAACCACTAGACTCCACTCCCCTCCCAGAGCCACGGAGAGAACCCAGGAGTCCTGGCTCCCAGCCCCCCTGCTCAAACCACCAGCCCCCAATCCCGTCCCAGAGCCGGGGAGAAAACCCAGGAGTCCTGGCTGCCAGCCCCCACTCCCAAACAGATCCTATATTGCTTTCCCCAGCCCCCTAAAATACCCCCACTATGGAGCCATCTCCGTAAGTAGTGGAATGGATCTGGGGGGTGATACCTGTACCCCTCAATCTTCTTGTTGGGGGTGGGGGGTGTCTGATGTTAATCCTGGGCCCATTGGCCTCCTCTGGAGGTGGCTTGCGGGAGCCAGGGCGAGACCCTACATTGACAAACGCCCTGGGTGGAGGAGAGGAGCAGGGTCTGGTGGGTTAGAGCGGTGGGGGCTGGGAGCCCGGACTCCTGGGTTCTCTCCCCGGCTCTGCGAGGGGAGTGGGGGCTGGTGGGTCAGAGCAGGAGGGGCTGGGAGCCAGGACTCCTGGGTTCTCTCCCCGGCTCTGCGAGGGGAGTGGGGGCTGGTGGATTAGAGCAGGGGGGCTGGGAGCCAGGACTCCTGGGTTCTCTCCCAGCTCTGGGAGGGGAGTGGGGGCTGGTGGTTAGAGCAGAGGGTGGGGGTTTGGAGCCAGGACTCCTGGGTTCCATTCCAGCCATTTCCAGCTCTGCCTGGCAATAGCTGGGAATTGCTGAATCACAAGCCCCGTTTACGGTAACACTTGCAGCTCCGTGGCACCTGGGGGTGTCGGGGGATGAGGCCTGTTCTCTCGGGGCTGATCCGGGGCCCATAGCTCATATCCCAGCTCCTTCCCCCACATGGGGGGCTGGGAGATGCGATGGAGCGGTGACCCCGTCCTGTGGCCCTCAGGCTTGCTGCTTCTGGGGAGGGCAGGGGGAACAAACTGCCTGGGCTCGGTTCTCAATGACGGAAAACGATACGTCCAGACGAGGAAGAGAGAGGTGATTTGGCCCTGGTGCAATGGGGACCCCGTGTCTCAGTTCTGGTGTGAAAGTTAAACTCCCCCCCGCAGTGAAAAACACAGCGATGTGTCTCGCCGGTTCACGGTGGTTTCGCCAAACTGTCCCATTGGGGCAAAAAGCTTCCAAAAAAGTCAAAACTGGCTTGATGTTTTTTGGGGGGGCAGAAAGGATCAAAGGAGGCTTCGAATTTCCTCCGACGGGACGTGTTTAAAAATCACCCAAACCTGTTAAAAAACTATTGAAATCCGGTGTTTGATTTCCAGTGGCCTCGTGTTATTTTATTTAACGATGGCCCAAACATTTATTCCGACCGACTTTTGGTCTGCGTTGTAGGCAGGGCCGCCCAGAGGATTCAGGGGGCCTGGGGTCTTCCCACCGCTGAATTGCTGCCGAAGACCCAGCACTTCGGTGGCGGGTCCCGGGGCAGAAGGACCCCCCGCCACGGGTTTTTGGGGCACTTCAGTGGCGGATCCCGGAGTGGAAGAACCCCCCCACCGCTGAATTGCCACCGAAGACCTGGAGCGTAAGAAGCTCCGGGGGCCCGGGCCCCACAAGAGTTTTCCGGAGTGAGTGAAGGACCCCGTTCCAGGAGCCCCAAAAAACTCTCATGGGGGCCTGGGGCAAATTGCCCCACTTGCCCCCCCCCAGGCGGCCCTGATCATAGGCAGTTGAAAAACTGTCCAAACATTAAACACAAAGTGAAGATCTATTCAAAACCGCTCTGGGTTGGGCACTTCCGGGCACCTAATTTTTGTAACATTTGCTGACACTTTTTTTTTTAAAAACCCTCAACATTGAAGCAGTTTTAACTCGTGCCGAAGCAGGGGCTTTTTACGACTCTCCAATTCATCCAAAACTCCCCCCAAAGTTTCTTTAACTCCGAACGCTTTCAAAAAAGCCCATTTTTTTTTAACTACCTATGATCTGCAAAACCCGCTACTCTAGTTCCGGTGTCGGCACTTGACCAAGGCCGCAGAAACGGTGGAGAAAATTCAGCAGAGGCACAGAAATCACAAAGAGGAGACGAAGGCCGTTTCTCTTCTGTTGGCTTAGCCGCGTCTACACTGGGGCTTCGGTCAGCATAGCCGCGTTGCTGAAGTGGCGTTTTTTTCATACCTTGGCCGACATGGCCACACTTTAAGGGTAGATCAAGTCAGCAGAATACGTGGGAAGAGCTCGAGGATTCAAAAGAACGCGGCAAAACGTATCTGCCCTCTTCTGCCGAGTGAGGAGAAGCCGGCAGGTGCCTGGATCACCGGAGATCAGACACAGGACGCTGGAAAAAGCATCGTCTCAGGGGTTTTTTTGGATTTCCGCTGCACTGGCCTTTTCGAGAAGCCGACCTCAACTTTCAGGCGGGATCAGAAGTGGCAACGTTTCTTTCGACGCCACGAATCACAGACACTTTCCATGGTGACCCTTTTTTTTGGGTGGCGGGGGGAAGGTGTCTCTCTCCCCCCCGCCCCTTTTAAATCAAAATGTGGAAACCCAAAGTGGCTTCAAGCCGGGATGGTTTTATTTGGGAAAATGTCAGAACAGTCCCTCCTTCTGCCCCCCGCACACCGAGACGAAAAATGGGGTGAAACGACCACAAATTCGCAACCGATTTCGATGTCTCCAGCTGGGCCTTTTTCTTCCAGGGTGGGGGAGGTTTCAGCTGGAGAATTTCGCACGAAGAAATCTTGGCCATCTTTGTCTGTGATCTCTTCCTAAAACACGGGCTTTACCCCAACTGTAGACATCAGTCCCGAATCCCACTCCCTCAAACACCCCAGACAGACCCTCGTTAGCCCTGGGGCTGGGGGTGGGGGGAAGAGTCGTCACACCGGATCAGGCCCATCTTGCTCGGCATCCTGGCTCTGCCAGCGACCGGCACCAACTGAATTGTAGCTAGGAGCCAGGACTCCTGGGTTCTTTCCCTGGCTCTGGGAGGGGAGTTGGGGCTGGTGGGTTAGAGCGGGGGGTCTGGGAGCCAGGACTCCTGGGTTCTCTCCCTGGCTCTGGGAAGGGAGCGGGGGCTGGTGGGTTAGAGCGGGGGGTCTGGGAGCCAGGACTCCTGGGTTCTTTCCCTGGCTCTGGGAGGGGAGTTGGGGCTGGTGGGTTAGAGCAGGGGGGCTGGGAGCCAGGACTCCTGGGTTCTCTCCCTGGCTCTGGGAGGGGAGCGGGGGCTGGTGGGTTAGAGCGGGGGGTCTGGGAGCCAGGACTCCTGGGTTCTCTCCCTGGCTCTGGGAGGGGAGTGGGGGCTGGTGGGTTAGAGCAGGGGGGCTGGGAGCCAGGACTCCTGGGTTCTCTCCCTGGCTCTGGGAGGGGAGCGGGGGCTGGTGGGTGGGAGCCAGGACTCCTGGGTTCTCTCCCCCAGCACTAACCACTGGTCACTCTGTCTCCCTGTTTTCCAGCTCTCCCCTGGAGGATCGGGCCGCGTCGAGGCACCCCATGGCAGCCGGCAGTGATGCCCCCACAGCCCTGCCGCCCGCCCGGCTCGCTCGCCTCAAACGCTCCCGCCGTTCGGCGTCCCACCTCCCCGTTGCGCTGCGGACGAAGGCCCTGGCGCAGCTGCTCCACCATCGTTCCCCCGAGCCGGGCAGCACCACCACCCCAGCCCCCGGCCTGCCCTCCCCGGCCCCAGCGCCCCCCGCCGGCGACCCCCACGGGGACAGGGTGGAGCTGGCGCTGCGGGAGGCGGAGGCGGCTCCGGAGCCGGCCCCCGAGGCCGGGCCTGGGTGCGAGGAGCTGACCTTGGACCACCTGCTGGAGATCGTGGCCCAGCTGGAGTACCACACCCACCCCGAGGACGGGGTGGAGATCTGCCCCCTCTTCCTCCTGGGCTGCTGCTTCTCCGGGGCCTGCTGCCCCCAGCACCACACCCTCCTGCCCTACCACTGGCAGCTGTGGCAGACGGCCAGCCTGCCCCCCGGCTGGCTGAGCGTCGGGCCCGAGGCCCACGAGACGCTGGAGCGGCTCTACAGCGACCCTGAGCGCACCCTCGTGCGGGCCTCCTACCAGTGAGTGCGCGGCGGAGGGGGGAGAGCCAGGACGCCTGGGTTCTCTCCCCGGCTCTGGGAGGGGAATGGGGGCTGGTGGGTTAGAGCAGGGGGGCTGGGAGCCAGGACTCCTGGGTTCTCTCCCCGGCTCTGGGAGGGGAGTGGGGGCTCGTGGTTAGAGCAGGGGGGCTGGGAGCCAGGACTCCTGGGTTCTATCCCCGGCTCTGGGAGGGGAATGGGGGCTGGTGGGTCAGAGCAGCGGGGGCTGGGAGCCAGGGCTCCTGGGTTCTCTCCCCGGCTCTGGGAGGGGAGTGGGGGCTGGTGGTTAGAGCAGGGGGGTTGGGAGCCAGGACTCCTGGGTTCTCTCCCCAGCTCTGGGAGGGGAGTGGGGGCTCGTGGTTAGAGCAGGGGGGCTGGGAGCCAGGACTCCTGGGTGGTTTGTTTAATGTCCCCGAGTTAGCTCAATTGGTGTCGGAGTGGGGGAGAGTCGCTGACAGGGCTGGGGCACGGTGAGGAGCTGGACGTAGGGTGGGTAGGAAGGGGGTACACACGGGGGCAGATGGGGGGGTTCACTGGGGCACGGGAGGGGGGCAGGTTGGGGTAGAGGCCAGGGGGTCGCCTGAGGTTGTAGTTCTCAACCAGGGGTCCGGGGCCCCGACCCCCCTACCCTGGGCTGCAGCCGACGCCTGAGCAATGGGGGGCCCCAGGCAGTTGCCCTGTTTGCAGCCCCCTAACGCCGGCCCCGTTCTTGGGGCACTGCTGGGCCAGAGCACGTTGTGCGGGGGGGCCGAGGTTGATGAACCCTTGACCGAGGGGCACAATGGGCATTTGTGCGTGATCCTGGGGGCTCTGGGGTGGGTGTGCCCCATGGCATGGGGGGCAGCCCCCAGTGACCCCCCCCCGCTGACCCCGTCTCCCCTCGGCCCGCAGAGGCGTCGCCTTCGACATCGACCTGGTGGCCATGCAGGTGCGCAACAGTCCCAGATTCACCCGCGTGCGGCGCCTGGGTACCTCCCCGGCACCTGGCGCCCCCTTCGGCACCAGCCACGTCTACTACTGGCGGGCGCTCGGCGGCTGGCAGCCCTACAGCCAGGTGCGCCGGACGCCGGGGTCCTCCCGCCGCGGGCTGGGGCCCGGACGCCTGGGTTCTCTCCCCAGCTCTGGGAGGGGAACGGGGGCTGGTGGGTCAGAGCAGGGGGGGCCGGGAGCCAGGACTCCTGGGTTCTCTCCCCGGCTCTGGGCGGGGAGTGGGGGCTGGTGGGTTAGAGCAGCGGGGTGCTGGGAGCCAGGACTCCTGGGTTCTCTCCCCGGCTCTGGGAGGGGAGTGGGGGCTGGTGGTTAGAGCAGCGGGGTGCTGGGAGCCAGGACTCCTGGGTTCTCTCCCCGGCTCTGGGAGGGGAACGGGGGCTGGTGGGTCAGAGCAGGGGGGGCCGGGAGCCAGGACTCCTGGGTTCTCTCCCCGGCTCTGGGAGGGGAGTGGGGGCTGGTGGGTTAGAGCAGCGGGGTGCCGGGAGCCAGGACTCCTGGGTTCTCTCCCCGGCTCTGGGAGGGGAACGGGGGCTGGTGGGTCAGAGCAGCGGGGTGCCGGGAGCCAGGACTCCTGGGTTCTCTCCCCGGCTCTGAGAGGGGAGTGGGGGCGGGTGGTTAGAGCAGCGGGGTGCTGGGAGCCAGGACTCCTGGGTTCTTGCCCTGGCTCGGGGATGCGCGTGGCCCGCTGACCCCTCCCCTCTGTGCCCCCAGCCCTTCACCCAGAGCATCGAGGCGGCGCTGCGGCGCGGCCAGGAGGAGGCGCTGTGCAGCACGGCCGAGCACAGCTACCAGCTTAACCTGCGGGCCGGCTACCAGCGCAACCTGGCCACGGGCACCGTGCGCCCCCTGCGGGCCCGGCCCGCCTTCCGCGCCCCTGCCCTGCTGCTGCCGGAGCTACGGTAACACCCCCCCCCACACCGCGCACCCCCACCCCCCCGAGCCCGGCTCCCAGCCCCCTGACCCTCTGCCTTGCCCCCACAGGACGCTCTCCGGCAGCCTGTACCTGGGCCCCACGCCAGCCCCGGGGCCCCCCCTGGCACAGCCCTACCCCGAGACCTGGGTGCCGCTGGCCCCCGAACAGGACTGGCACCAGGCGCCCGTGGCGGTGGAGGAGCGCGGCTACCGGCTCATCTACGGGCTCTTTCACAAGAGCCTGCCCGAGTCGCGGTACCGCCTGGAGCGGGTCTGGCGGGTGCAGAACCCCTTCCTGTGGGACAAGTACAAGAGGTGAGCGCCCCCCCCCGCGCCCCCCAGCTCTGTCCGCTGCTGCCTGTGCCCCCCGCTTGCCCTGCGCCCCCCAGATCTATCCGCTGCACCTCACACCCCCTGCACACCCTGTGCCCCCAGATCTATCCATGGCTGCCTGTGCCCCCCGCGTGCCCTGCGCCCCCCAGATCTATCCGCTGCACCTCACACCCCCTGCACACCCTGTGCCCCCCAGATGTATCCACGGCTGTCTGTGCCCCCTGCGTGCCCTGCACCCCTCAGATCTATCCGCTGCACCCCACACCCCCTGCACACCCTGCACCCCCCAGATCTATCCACTGCTGCCTATGCCCCCCACGTGCCCTGCGCCCCTCAGATCTATCTGCTGCACCTCACACCCCCTGCACACCCTGTGCCCCCCAGATCTATCCACGGCTGCCTGTGCCCCCTACACCCCCCAGATCCATCCGCTGCACCCACACCCCCTGCACCCCCCAGATCTATCCACTGCTGCCTGTGCCCCCTGCGTGCCCTGCGCCCCCCAGATCTATCCACTGCTGCCTGTGCCCCCTGCGTGCCCTGCGCCCCCCAGATCTATCCGCTGCACTGCACACCCTGTGCCCCCCAGATGTATCCACGGCTGCCTGTGCCCCCTGCGTGCCCTGCGCCCCCCAGATCTATCCGCTGCACCCCCCAGCTCTGTCCGCTGCTACCTGTGCCCCCCGCATACCCTGCGCCCCTCAGATCTATCTGCTGCATCCCACACCCCCTGCACCCCCAGATCTATCCACTGCTGCCTATGCCCCCCGCATGCCCTGCGCCCCCCAGATCTGCTGCACCCCCCAGCTCTGTCCGCTGCTGCCTGTGCCCCCCGCGTGCCCTGTGCCCCTCAGATCTATCCGCTGCACCCCACACCCCCTGCACACCATGCACCCCCAGATCTATCCACTGCTGCCTATGCCCCCCGCATGCCCTGCGCCCCCCAGATCTATCTGCTGCACCCCCCAGCTCTGTCCGCTGCTGCCTGTGCCCCCCGCGTGCCCTGTGCCCCTCAGATCTATCCACTGCACCCCACACCCCCTGAACCCCCCAGATCTATCCACTGCTGCCTGTGCCCCCCGCGTGCCCTGTGCCCCCCAGCTCTATCTACTGCCACCTGTGCCCCCTGCCTTCTCCAGCTCTATCCGCTGCCCCGTTCCCCCTGCATCGTCCATCTCTATCCGCTGCACCCCACACCCCGTGCACCCCCCAGATCTATCCGCTGCCCCGTTCCCCCTGCATCCTCCAGCTCTATCTGCTGCACCCCACACCCCCTGCGCACCCCCCAGATCTATCCGCTGCCCCGTGCCCCCTGCATCCTCCAGCTGTATCCGCTGCACCTCCTGTGCCCCCAAGCTCTATCCATTGCACCAAGCACCCCCTGCGCCCCCGTGTGCCCTGCACTCCCCAGCTCTGTCCCCTGCACCCAACCCCTCCCCCTGGGCACAGAACCCCTTCCTGCGGGACAGGGACAAGTGGCGAGTGCCCCCGCCAGCCCTGCGCCCCCCCCCGCACTCTCCATCCCCCCCCAGCTCTAACTCCTGCACCCAGCACCCCCTACCTAACCTCTCCCCCTGGGCATTGAAACCCTTCCTGTGGGACAGGGACAAATGGAAGTGTACCCAGCTCTAACCACCAGCCCCCACTCCCCTCCTAGCACCGGGGACAGAACCCAGGAGTCCTGGCTCCCAGCCCCCCTACTCTAACCACCAGCCCCCACTCCCCTCCCAGAGCCAGGGAGAGAACCCAGGAGTCCTGGCTCCCAGCCCCCCCCGCTCTAACCCCCAGGCCCTAGAGCTGGGGTGAGAACCCAGGAGTCCGGTGTCCCCCCCTGCAGGAAGCAGAGCCACATGAGCCGGCAGATGTCCCCGGAGCAGCGGCTGCGGAACGAGCGTCACCTCTTCCACGGGACGTCGGCGGGCGCGGTGCCGGCCATCTGCAAACACAACCTGGACCCCCGGCTGTCGGGGAAACACGCCGCCCTCTACGGGCAGGGCAGCTACTTCGCCCGCCGGGCCAGCTACTCCCACCGCTACGCGCCCCCCGCCGAGGCCGGCCTGCGCCACGTCTTCCTCTGCAAGGTGCTGGTGGGGCGCTCGGCCCTGGGGCAGCCGGCCCTGCGCCGGCCCCCGGCCCTGGACCCCGGCGACCCGGCCAGCGACCTGTACGACTCGTGCGTGGACAGCCTGAGCGACCCCCAGATCTACGTGGTCTTCGACAACGACCAGTGCTACCCCTACTTCCTCCTCCAGTACCGCGAGCTGGAGGAGGTGGTGAAGGTGGACTGAGCCGGGGGAAGAACCCAGGAGTCCTGTTGCCGCTGGCGGAGTCGTCCCGTGGTAGCGGCGTGATTGGTCTGGATTGGGCCCAGCAGGAAGTGATGTCACTAGGCCCCACGCGTCTGTCCAGGGTCCAGCAGGAAGTGATGTCATTCTACAGCAGGCTGAGATGTCACAGGACCGGACTCAGTCCTTCAGAGGTCCCGCAGGAAGTGATGTCATGCTACAGGGCTCCAGCAGGAAGTGATGTCTGCCAATGGGCTTGGCTGCCTGCAGGCCTTGATGTCACGTAAGAAGGCTGCACCTGGCCATGATGTCATTACGGAGCCAACCAACGGGGTGCAGGACCAGTGGGAGGCCCCGCCCACACTTACAAACCAGATTCTGATTGGGTGCAAACTGAGTCAACAAAGCGTGGCCAGCAGGGAGCCCCTCCCACTTTGCCAAACGAGCTCCCCATTGGCGGAGAGGGCTGCCACACTGGGCTCGAACCCGGCACCTGCCTCTGCGTGTCTGGTGCTGCTTTACCAAGGGGGGGTGGGGCTGGGCCTGGCTCCGGCGCCCCCCAGCAATAAACCAGGTGCAGAGCTCAGGCTGTGACATCCGTGTGCTCTGTGGGGCGGGGCCCGAACAAACCGTGCCTCAGTTTCCCCACCTGGCTTTTTCTTTCCAGACAGGGGCTGAGCCCTGCCCCCGGAGCAGAGCCGGGGGGGGGGGTGTTTCTCCCCCCTCCCCGCTCCACTAGCACCTCATGGTTCCTGGCAGGAGCCCCGTTCCCCAAGCCAACTGGGCCCCCTCAGTCCAGCACCCGGGGGCTGCTTCCTTTCACTAACCCCCGGCTCCACCTGGCCTGTGGCCCCAGTGTGTGGGGCAGGGCTCCAAGCTGCGTGCTATGGGGGAGAGGGGTGGGACTAGAGCACCACATGGGTCCCTACCAGCTGGGGAGAGAACCCAGGAGTCCGGGCTCCCAGGCCCCCTCCTTTCACCCAGGCGGTCCTGCCTTTCTGCTCCAGTTTGAAGCCGTTTACACCTGGGGTTTCCTCTCCCGTAAGGCCCTCACACCTGCACCGCCGGGTGTTTGTGCCAGCGGGGGGCTCGGGACTGCCCCGTTTCCCCAGGGGCGAGTGCTCACCCCTGCTGCAGACGGGGCAAAGCCCCTCGACCCGGCACACGCCAACCCCTGGATGCTGCTCACGGCCCGGGGCCCAGCACCCTCTGTGCCGCCGTGGTCCCAGCCTGCCCCCCGCGCCCGGTATGCCACGAGGGGGCCTGCGGCCGCTCCGGGATCAATTCGGAGGCGACGCCAGCGCCGGCCGGGCGGGTTTGCCCGATTCAGCCCTGCTGGATGTCGGAACAGGCCCCCGCAGGAAATGGTTATTGGATGCGTCTGCCCGGAGCTCCTGCAGGGCCGGCTCTGTGGGGCAGGGGCGAGAGACGAGTGTGGGGGAGCAGCGGCAGGGGGGTGACTGGACAGAGTGAAGAGGGGTGTGGGGACAGATGGACAGACGGGGTCCCTGGGGCGCGATGGACAGAGAGGATGCAGGGGGACGGATACATGGGGTTAGCGAGGTGGGCGTGTGGGGACGGACAGGCGTGTGGGGACAGGGGAACAGGCAGGCGTGAGGGGACGGACAGGTGTGTGGGGACAGGGGAACAGACAGGCGTGAGGGGACGGACAGGTGTGTGGGGACAGGGGAACAGGCAGGCGTGAGGGGACGGACAGGTGTGTGGGGAACAGGCAGGCGTGAGGGGACGGACAGGTGTGTGGGGACAGGAGAACAGGCAGGCGTGAGGGGACGAACGGGTGTGTGTGTGGGGACAGGGGAACAGACAGGCGTGAGGGGACGGACAGGTGTGTGGGGATGAACAGGTGTGTGAGGACAGGAGTGTGTGTGTGGGGACAGGGGAACAGACAGGCATGAGGGGACGGACAGGTGTGTGGGGACGGGAACAGACAGGCATGAGGGGACGGACAGGTGTGTGGGGACGGGAACAGGCAGGCGTGAGGGGACGGACAGGTGTGTGAGGACAGGAGTGTGTGTGTGGGGACAGGGGAACAGACAGGCATGAGGGGACGGACAGGTGTGTGGGGACAGGGGAACAGGCAGGCGTGAGGGGACGGACAGGTGCGTGGGGACGGGTGTGTGTGTGGGGACAGGAGAACAGACAGGCGTGAGGGGATGAACAGGTGTATGGGGACAGGGGAACAGGCAGGCGTGAGGGGACGGACAGGTGTGTGGGGGGATGGGGTTGCGTGAAGAGGGATAGGTGTGGTGGGGGCTAGGGAGGTTTTTGGGGAGCGGCTTCCCTCTGTGGGGGCACGGGGCCCCACCCCGCTGCGGGGGGAGGGAGGCCCCCGTCCCCCCGCAAACACAGCCGGAGGCGGGCTCACGTAGCCAAGGAAACGGTGCCTTTATTCCGCGCAGTTTAAACAAGAAGTGATGCGAACTGGCGACAATCCGGAGTGACTCCCGGCGCCCTCCCACCCGCCCAGCCCCCCCCGAGCCACACCGCAGCGAGGTAGAACTGCCCCCCTGCCCCGCTTTGGGATGGGAGGTCACCCTCCCAAGCCGGGGGGGCTGCCCCCCCAGTGGGGTGCTGAGGGGAGGGCCTGGGGGGCTGGCGGGGGGCTCCCATACAGTATGTGTGTATATATATATATATATTCATATTTATAGAGTAGCCGGCGGGGCGGGGGTCCCAGGGCAGGACCCCCCCGTCACCCGCCCAGGCTACGTACCCACCCCCCAGGAAGTGGGGGGGAGCGGGGTCCCGTCTGGATAGAGCGGGGGTGGGGCAGGTATCGTGCCCCCCCAGGGAAAGAAAGAGGGGGAGGGGCTGCCCCCTGCCCGCGGGAGGAAAGGGGTCCCCCTCAGTCGTCGATACAGATCACCTCGCCGGCCCGGGGCTCCTTCTTCTCCAGGGGGTCGGCGTCCCGCTCCCGCTTCACCAGCACCGGGGGGCCGTTGGTGGCGGCTGCGGGGAAGAGGGGGGAACTGGGGTGAAAAGAGAAAAACCCACCAGCCCCCACTCCCCTCCCAGAGCCAGGGAGAGAACCCAGGAGTCCTGGCTCCCAGCCCCCCCTGCTCTGACCCACCAGCCCCCACTCCCCTCCCAGAGCCGGGGAGAGAACCCAGGAGTCCTGGCTCCCAGCCCCCCCTGCTCTGACCCACCAGCCCCCACTCCCCTCCCAGAGCCGGGGAGAGAACCCAGGAGTCCTGGCTCCCAGTCCCCCTGCTCTAACCCACCAGCCCCCACTCCCCTCCCAGAGCCGGGGAGAGAACCCAGGAGTCCTGGCTCCCAGCCCCCCTGCTCTAACCCACCAGCCCCCACTCCCCTTCCAGAGCCAGGGAGAGAACCCAGGAGTCCTGGCTCCCAGCCCCCCCTGCTCTGACCCACCAGCCCCCACCCCCCTCCCAGAGCCGGGGAGAGAACCCAGGAGTCCTGGCTCCCAGCCCCCCCTGCTCTGACCCACCAGCCCCCACTCCCCTCCCAGAGCCAGGGAGAGAACCCAGGAGTCCTGGCTCCCAGCCCCCGTGCTCTGACCCACCAGCCCCCACACTCCTCCCAGAGCCAAGGAGAGAACCCAGGAGTCCTGGCTCCCAGCCCCCCCTGCTCTAACCCACCAGCCCCCACTCCCCTCCCAGAGCCGGGGAGAGAACCCAGGAGTCCTGGCTCCCAGCCCCCCTGCTCTAACCCACCAGCCCCCACTCCCCTCCCAGAGCCGGGGGGAGAACCCAGGAGTCCTGGCTCCCAGCCCCCCTGCTCTGACCCACCAGCCCCCACTCCCCTCCCAGAGCCGGGGGGAGAACCCAGGAGTCCTGGCTCCCAGCCCCCCTGCTCTGACCCACCAGCCCCCACTCCCCTCCCAGAGCCGGGGAGAGAACCCGAGTCCTGGCTCCCAGCCCCCCCTGCTCCGACCCACCAGCCCCCACTCCCCTCCCAGAGCCAGGGGGAGAACCCAGGAGTCCTGGCTCCCAGCCCCCCTGCTCTAACCACCAGCCCCCACTCCCCTCCCAGAGCCGGGGAGAGAACCCAGGAGTCCTGGCTCCCAGCCCCCCCCTGCTCTAACCACCAGCCCCCACTCCCCTCCCAGAGCCAGGGATAGTCCTGGCTCCCAGCCCCCACCACCGTACCCTGGACCCGGGGGCTGACCTGTGATGAAGGACCCAGCGGGCATCTGGCTGTAGTTGGCCCCCCCCCGTGGGCAGGGCTCCGGCACTGAATGAGCCCCCGAAGCTCTGGGGGGTGGCGTACGGGCCCGGTGGGAAGGCCTGGAAGAGAAGGTGGGGGGCAGTGAGCTCCCCAGGCACACGGGGGCTGGATCAGGGCATTATGGGGCCTTCGGGGCCGGGGCCAAGGCCCCCCAGTTGTTACAAGGCCCACGGGGTGTGGCTAAGCCTCCCCAGGCATTATGGGGCCCATGGGGCCCAGCCCCCAGTGGTTACAAGGCCCACGGGGCCGTGGCCGAGCCCCCCCAGGCATTACCGGGGCCGTCTGCGTCTCGGTGCCCTTGTTGGCCAGGCGGCTAAGGATGCTGCGCTCCGACATCTGGAGGCGGGCGGCGATGGGCGGGATGCGGGACAGCGTGGCCGGCAGGCGCGTCACGTCGGCCTTCATGTCGCTCAGCAGCTCCTCCAGCTGGTTGAGCACTGGGGCGTGGAGAGACAGAGAGAGGGGGAGAGGCGTCAGGCGGGGCGCGGGGGCCGGGCCGGCTGCCCCGCGGTGGCCCCACCCCGCCAGGGCCGAGCCGGCCGGGACGCCCGAGGCAGAGCAGGGCCCTGCCCCGTCTCCCCCAACCTCCATGTCAGGTCGGCTCCAGTGGGGAGGGCCATTACTCCAGAGATACTCGGGGGATACTCAGGAGAAGATTACTGCAGAGATACTCGGGGGATACTCAGGAGATTACTGCAGAGATACTCGGGGGATACTCAGGAGAAGATTACTCCAGAGATACTCGGGGGATACTCAGGAGAAGATTACTGCAGAGATACTCGGGGGATACTCAGGAGAAGATTACTCCAGAGATACTCGGGGGATGCTCAGGAGAAGATTACTCCAGAGATACTCGGGGGATGAAGACTCCAGAGATACTCGGGGGATACTCAGGAGACGATTACTCCAGAGATACTCGGGGGATGAAGACTCCAGAGATACTCGGGGGATACTCAGGAGGAAGATTACTCCAGAGATACTCAGAGGATACTCAGGAGAAAGAGATACTCAGGGGGATGAATACTCCGAAGATACTCAAGTAATACCCAGGGGTGGGGAGGTGAATTCACCAGAGATACTCAAGTGATACTCAGGGGGGATGAATATGCCGGAGATACTCAAGTGACACTCAAGAGGAGAAATACACCGGAGATATTCAGCGGGGAGGCCGATGTACCAGAGATACTCAGAGGATGAATACACCGGAGATACTCACATGATACCCGGGACAGGAATACACCAGAGATACCCGTCAGGTGTGGGGGGGAGGGGTGTGATGGTGGAGTAATGCACCGGAGATACGCAGGAGGTGAAGTACACCAGAGACACTCACATGATACTCGGGGTTAGGGAGGGAGGTGAAATACTCACATAATTCTTGGGGGAGAAATACACCAGAGATACTCACATGATACTCGGGGAGAAATACACAAGTGATACCCAAGAGATATTCAAAGGATACTCGAGAGATACACCAGCAATACTCAGCAGATACTCAGGGCACACACCAGCGATACTCAGGGCATACACTGATACTCAGCAGATACTCAGGGCATACACCAGCGATTCTCAGCGCACACATCAGCGATACTCAGCAGATACTTGGAGGACAGTCATCAGATACACTAGAGATACTCCAGACATACCCATCCGGTACTTGGGGCATACACCGGAGCTACTTAGCTGATACTCGAGTGACACCCCAGAAATACTTAGCCAATGCTTGGGGGGCTACTCAGCAGAAGTTTGGGGGCTACTCAGCAGATACACAGAGAGATACTCAGAGGATACACCAGAGATACTCAGAGGATACACCAGAGATACACAGAGCAGGATTAAGGAGACAACCGAACACAGCGGCATTTCTGATCACAACCCCACTTTAATGATTCAGAGAGCACGGTACAGAGGATGCTTTGGACGTTACAGACACCGTCCTCTCCGCGCCCGCCTGCCCGCCCTCCTCTTACCCTTGTGAAGGACGGCGTTGGCAGGCTTGTTGCCAGCCAGGGACTCCTTGGACAAGTGCTGGTGGCTCTCGGCCAGACACTCGACCTCGGCAAAGCGGGTGTTGAGCGCCATGGCCGGGTGGCTGGGGTCCTGAGTCATGTTCAGGTAGGCGGCTCGGCGCAGCTGCTCCTCGATCACCAGCGCCTGCTCCAGGAGCTGCGGGGAAGGGGGCAGGAGACCTGCTGAGCCACCCACAACCCGCAGGGGCACAGGGCTCACGGACGGTCACCAGCCCCCACCCTCCTCCCCTCCCAGAGCTGGGAGAGAACCCAGGAGTCCTGGCTCCCAGCCCCCCCTGCTCTAACCACCAGCCCCCACTCCCCTCCCAGAGCTGGGAGAGAACCCAGGAGTCCTGGCTCCCAGCCCTCCTGCTCTAACCACCAGCCCCCACTCCCCTCCCAGAGCTGGGAGAGAACCCAGGAGTCCTGGCTCCCAGCCCCCCTGCTCTAACCACCATGCCCCACTCCCCTCCCAGAGCTGGGAGAGAACCCAGGAGTCCTGGCTCCCAGCCCCCCCTGCTCTAACCACCAGCCCCCACTCCCCTCCCAGAGCTGGGAGAGAACCCAGGAGTCCTGGCTCCCAGCCCCCCTGCTCTGACCCACCAGCCCCCACTCCCCTCCCAGAGCCGGGGAGAGAACCCAGGAGTCCTGGCTCCCAGCCCCGCTGCTCTAACCACCAGCCCCCACTCCTCTCCTAGAGCTGGGGAGAGAACCCAGGAGTCCTGGCTCCCAGCCCCCCCTGCTCTAACCCACCAGCCCCCACTCCCCTCCCAGAGCCGGGGAGAACCCAGGAGTCCTGGCTCCCAGCCCCCCCTGCTCTAACCCACCAGCCCCCACTCCCCTCCCAGAGCCGGGGAGAGAACCCAGGAGTCCTGGCTCCCAGCCCCCCTGCTCTAACCCACCAGACCCCACTCCCTTCCCAGAGCCAGGGAGAGAACCCAGGAGTCCTGGCTCCCAGCCCCCCTGCTCTAACCCACCAGCCCCCACTCCCCTCCCAGAGCCGGGGAGAGAACCCAGGAGTCCTGGCTCCCAGCCCCCCTGCTCTAACCCACCAGCCCCGACTCCCTTCCCAGAGCCAGGGAGAGAACCCAGGAGTCCTGGCTCCCAGCCCCCCTGCTCTAACCCACCAGCCCCCACTCCCCTCCCAGAGCCGGGGAGAACCCAGGAGTCCTGGCTCACAGCCCCCCCTGCTCTAACCACCAGCCCCCACTCCCCTCCCAGAGCCGGGGAGAGAACCCAGGAGTCCTGGCTCCCAGCCCCCCCTGCTCTAACCCCCCAGCCCCACTCCCCTCCCAGAGCCGGGGAGAACCCAGGAGTCCTACGTTAGGATTCTCCTCTCCCAGGGGCATTGGGACCCTGCTGTTAAGAGGGGTCCTAGGCCCTGCTGCCCGCCCGGGGGGGTGGGGGGGTCCCCACTTCTCGCTCCTACCTTGAACCTCCTGGCCAGGAACTTGTTTTTCATCTCCAGGAAATTGCCCTTGTTGGCCTCGGTTTTGAAGGGCTCGTTGATGATGGTGAACTGGGCGTCGTTCTGGATGTCCTGCCAGCGGGCGTAGCCGTGCCTGCTCCGGGCGGGGGGCGCTAAGGATCCTGACGGGCCGCGGGACAGGGGCTGCCCCCTTTGCCTCCCTCCCGCTCCCAACCAGATCCCCCCCGATGGCTCACGGGAGGGGAGAGGCTCGGGGACGCTCCCGAGAACCCGCCAGGAATGGGGGTGCCAGGAAAGCTTGGCTGGGCAGCTCTCCGGGGTGGGAGGAGACCGGGCAAAACAACCAGGCTCCCTGGAACATGCGGGTATCAATCCTGGCACTGGGGCATTAAGTAACATCCTGCGGCAGGGAGTTCCACCGGGAAAATGGGGTTTGGGATCGGTAATAGCCAGTGGCAGGGAGTTCCACAGGGAAAATGGGTTTTGGGATCGGTGATATCCAGTGGCGGGGAGTTCCACAGGGAAAATGGGTTTTGGGATCGGTGATATCCAGTGGCAGGGAGTTCCACAGGGAAATTGGGCTTTGGGATCGGTGATATCCAGTGGCAGAGTTTTCCACAGGGAAATTGGGCTTTGGGATCGGTGATATCCAGTGGCAGGGAGTTCCACAGGGAAATTGGGCTTTGGGATCGGTGATATCCAGTGGCGGGGAGTTCCACAGAGAAATTGGGCTTTGGGATCGGTGATATCCAGTGGCGGGGAGTTCCACAGAGAAATTGGGCTTTGGGATCGGTGATATCCAGTGGCGGGGAGTTCCACAGAGAAATTGGGCTTTGGGATCGGTGATATCCAGTGGCGGGGAGTTCCACAGGGAAATTGGGCTTTGGGATCGGTGATATCCAGTGGCAGGGAGTTCCACAGGGAAATTGGGCTTTGGGATCGGTGATATCCAGTGGCAGGGAGTTCCACAGGGAAATTGGGCTTTGGGATCGGTGATATCCAGTGGCGGGGAGTTCCACAGAGAAATTGGGCTTTGGGATCGGTGATATCCAGTGGCAGGGAGTTCCACAGAGAAATTGGGCTTTGGGATCGGTGATATCCAGTGGCAGGGAGTTCCACAGGGAAATTGGATTTTGGGATCGGTGATATCCAGCGGTGGGGAGTTCCACAGAGAAATTGGGTTTTGGGACTGGTGATATCCAGTGGTGGGGAGTTCCACAGGGAAATTGGATTTTGGGATCAGTAATATCCAGTGGCGGGGAGTTCCACAGGGAAATGTTTTGGGGATCGGTGATATCCCATGGCTTGGGGGTTACAGGGCAGGCGGGGGACATTGCATGCTGGGATTGATTAGAGACTTTGAAATTCACGGGCGGGGGCGGGGGGGCTGCACGATCTCAGATTCCCCGTCCCCAGAGCCAGGCCGTGGTGAAGGATACAGCACGATGCCAGCCAGCAGCCAGTAGTCGTGGCGTCGGTGCCAGATCTCGTTCAGCTTCCCGGAGGAGATGGCCGCCCGCTCCTCGTTCTGCCACAGCGTGTGCAGCTCTGCGGAGAAAATGGGCGGTGTGAGATCCACAGGGGTGCCCACACCGCCCAGACGACCCCCCGCTCCCGACCGAGATTGGGGCCCCGTCGCGCCGGGCGCTGCACAGACCGTCCTCCCCTCCCCACTCTCCGCACCCGCTCTCCAGACGCTAGCCCCGGCACACTAGCAGCTCTCGGGTGGCCTCTCACCCGTGAAGCCGCCGTCTGCGATGTTGAACATGAATCGGGGCTTGTCGGCCTTGTCTTCCTTCCGCCCGTTGGCCTTGCTCTCCTCCTTGATGCTGCCCACCCTGGGCTCCTTGCCAGCTTCCTTCTCCACCTTCACCTCTTCTGCAAGCACAAGGAACGCTGCAGCCATCATTAGGGGTCAGAGTCAACGCCCCTAGTTGCTATGCCCACCGACCGACTGCTCCAGCCCAAATCCTGCCCCCCACCCCCACTGGCTGTGCGTGAAAGAGCTGATAAGGGCATCCTTTTAAATAGCCATCATTAGGGTTCAGAGTTAACGCCCCGACGGAGCTGCACAGGGCCAGTTCGCGCCGAGCGGAAGGAAGTTACCTTTCTTCACCTCCGGCCCTTCCCCATCCCCCTTCTCCTTGGGCTCATCGCTGTCAGCAGGTCTCTCCTCGGCCTTCTCCGTCACCGGCTCTTCCGGCCCGGCGCCTGGAACCAGACGGCACCGAGACCTGTGAGCCAAGATCAGCCAGGTGCCCCCGGGACAAGCTCGGGAGGGAGGCAGGTTAGGACTCATCTCGGCCACAACCTCCCCAGGGAAGGCCCAGCAACAATCCCAGCCTCAGTTTCCCCATCTGTCAGACAGGCAAAGCGCTGGATCTCCATCCATCCCTATAGACGCTATGCATCCATCCACCCCATAGAGGCTCTCCATCCCCATACACCCATCCATCCAGCCCCATAGACACTATCCTTCCCCACAGACGCCCACTGACACCAGCTGGCCCCATTGACTCCAACAGAGAGACCGGGCGTTACCCGACTTCTCCTCCTCCTTGACCAAGGGCTCTGCCTCCGACTCCTTATCCCCCGGCACCAGGGGCTCGTCCTCGTCCGCTTTCGGCTCGCTCTTCTCCCCGGGGGAGGTGGTGGGCGTTGGCTGGTCCGCTGCAGGGCCCTGACGGGGAGAGGACACGGGTTCGAGGAGGCGGAAACGCTGTGGGAAATCCCCGTTTATCTGCCCCAGAACGAGGGGCGGATTATCACCCCCACGTGGGGAAACTGAGTCTCAGAGGGAGGCACCTCCCTGGATCCCATCTTCAGCCACGGGGGAATTATCCCATGGAATCAGGGACCTGCTCGCTGGCCAATGCCCTTCTGGGCTGTCTCGGGGGGGGGGCAGGGGGTACCCACAAGATTTCGGTGTCGCCGCACCATGGAACAAGGGGAAAACGTGCAAATCTCGAAACTACCCGAGCGCAGTAGAGATGAGGCCCGGGTGGCTGTGCCTTGCCCTGCGCCGCGCGTGGCCAGCGGAACGGGAGATCAGCCCCGAGCAAGGCCCCCCTGCCTCAGTTTCCCTTTGGGTCCCTAGCTGGGCTGGGAAGCGCCAGGATCTGCACCGAGCACCAACCTCCGTCTCCATCCGCTCGCCGCTTTTCGGTTCCTTCTCCGGCTCCTTGGCCGCCTCCAGCTCCTCCTTCTCGGCCAGCGGCCCCGTCCCGTCCCCGCGCTCGCTGGGGGCTGGCGTGGCTGCGAGGAGACCGGCATCAACTGGGCGGCGCCAGGGGACCCCGCCCAGCCCCCCTGTGCATGGGGGCAGGCCCCGGGCTCCTCCCCCGCCCATGTGGGTGCGATTCCCGGGCTGCGGCGCAGAGGGGCGGGACCCGGGGATCGGGGCCAGGCCCTACCTGGCTTGGAGGTGCAGGGCGTGTTGGTACAGCTGGGCTCGGGGGTGGTGGTGGAGGTCTTGATGGTTGGCGAAGAGGCGCGGGACGACCGCTTGGAGTCGGCGCTGGGGTCGGGCATGAGCTCGGGCATGCTCCACCGCCCGTTGATGTGCTCGAATTCCTGCACCTGCGGGGAGCCGACGGCGCCGCATCAGTCCCACACGCCAGGCGCCCCCCACCCCGGCCCTCTGTGGCTCCGTTCGCCCTCCCTAACCCTAATTCAGACCCCCCACCTACGACCGAGATCAACTCCTCTGCCCCAAATGAAATGGGGGAGCCTGTCAGACACATAGTGAGAAAAAAAACCTGTCTCAGAGAGCTCAGTTTAAACAGACAAAGGGCAGGAAGGGAAACTGAGGCACAGTACGGCTGGGGGTGGGGCGGAAGGGCAGTGGCTATTCACAGAATCATGCTGTCTTGGGCCTTTCCCACCCCCTGTCCAAGCTGCCCCAACTCCAGGATCGGCTTCACTAGACACCGAGGTGACGCAGCTCAGGCCTCCTCCCTGGAGGCCGCTCAGCCCGCACCTCGGATCCTCTCCTGGTGTCCAAGCTCCTTTCCGCAGTCCCGGGACCCTGGATCTCAACCCCAGCCCCCCGCCAACCCTCCTCCCGCCCCTGGCAACGCACCTTCTTCTTGACCAGCGACATGACGCCGATGCGCGTCAGGACCTGCTGCCGGGACAGCCCCTCCCTGGGCACGCCGTCGGCGAAGGTCTCCGAGCCGTCCGCCCCGGGCTCACACAGGTGCCTCATGAAGAGGGAGACGTAGGCCCTGCGGTGGGGGAGAGCAGGAGCTGAGAACCATGGAGCCCCCCGCTTGGCGAGAACAGCCCCGCTGAGCGCCTGGGCTGGAGGGGAATCCCTGCTGGCTCGCTGCTAGCAACGCGCGGGGGCTAGGACACATGGGATGGGGGGGGAATCACTGGCTCCCCACCCTCAAATGCCTGCCAGTTGCCATCAGACCCGGCTTCTCATCCCACCCTGCGTAGGGAGCCTGTGTGGCGGGCCGGCTCCGGGTAGGGGGACAGCCACAGCTCAGGCGCGCCCCCCTCATTGCCCCGGCCCGGCCGCCCCCACGAGGGGGTGATCTCCGTCTGCGCGAGGGAGGGGGCGGCGCCTTCCCGTGCCCACTCCAGGAAAGCAGACGGCTGGCGGCGCAACGGGGCGCTCAGATGAGTAAGAAGCGTCATCACGTGGCAAGGGGGAACGGGCAGCACCCACGGATTGGGGGGGGGGCCCTGCTTCCCCACCCTCCCCGGGCCCCAGAGAGGCTGGGGGAATCGGGGAGCAGGGTCTCCCCGGTCAGCCCGGCCTGGCGAGCTCTCCCCGGGCCGGCACCTACTTGAATTCCTTCTCTGTCTTGCCTCGGAGGTCCCGGACCAGCCACTGGGTGGTGAAGGCGTCCTGGGGGGGCATCCCCCAGCGCATGACGGCGTTCAGGAAGGCCTTGCGCTGGCGCGTGTTGAACCCCAACACCTGACAGCGGAGGCGGGTGAGAGAGAGAGAGAGAGACCCCCCGCACCCCCCCCGGGGAGCTCCCGGCCCTCTGCCGGTCCCCCCCAGCGCCCTCCCCGGGGAGCTCCCCACCCTCTGCAGGGCCCATTGCTGAGAGATGAGGCCCTGCTTCGCAGAGCCAGAGCTCACCTGCTTCCCCTTCCTGGAGCTGGGGAGAGAACCCAGGAGTCCTGGCTCCCAGGCCCCCCTGCTCCAACCCACTAGCCCCCACTCCCCTCCCAGAGCCGGGGAGAGAACCCAGGAGTCCTGGCTCCTAGCCCCCTGCTCTAACCACCAGCCCCCACTCCCCTCCCAGAGCCGGGGAGAGAACCCAGGAGTCCTGGCTCCCAGCCCCCCTGCTCCAACTCACTAGCCCCCACTCCCCTCCCAGAGCCAGGGAGAGAACCCAGGAGTCCTGGCTCCCAGCCCCCCCTGCTCTAACCACCAGCCCCCACTCCTGTCCCAGAGCCGGGGAGAGAACCCAGGAGTCCTGGCTCCCAGCCCCCCTGCTCTAACCCACCAGCCCCCACTGCCCTCGCAGAGCCGGGGAGAGAACCCAGGAGTCCTGGCTCCCAGCCCCCCTGCTCTAACCCACCAGCCCCCACTGCCCTCCCAGAGTCAGGAGGAGAATCCAGGCGTCCAGGCTCCCAGGACCGTGTCTCACCTCGATGTTGCCCCCGACTCGAGCCAGCAGCGGTGGCAGAGGTTTGTCTTTCTCGTTGCGGAGCTGGCGTTTGGACTGGCGCCGGCCTGCGTGGGCGGAAGGAGACACGATGAAATGCCCCTGCCCGCCAGCCCAGAGAGGCCGGAGCCGGGAACGGAGCCCGGTGCTTGGCGTAGGGACGGCTGGAGCGGCTCTCCGAGCTGCACGGACCCCACCCCGTCCCAAACTGAGCCCCCGCCGTGCCCCCCGTCACACCAGGCGCGAGATCTGGAGACGGTGGTCAAAATACATCTCGGATGCTGGGCTCGAGGCTTCCCGCCCGGCCCAGCCACCTGCCAGGGGCCGTGTTCAGAGAGCGGCAGGGTCTGTCTACACTACAGCTCCGACGCCGGCTGTATCCGACAACGCCCCCGGACCGTGCTCGTTAACCCCCCGCTATCCGAGCTTTCCCGCTAGAAAGAAGAGCAGCTTTTCCGCCCGCGTGCTCAGGTCCACGCAAGAGGAACCACCTTTCCTACGTGCTAACTACGGGCCGAGTCACGCGGGTCTCCTCCGTGCAGGAGCAGAGCAAGTTTAGACAAGCGGGAGACAACGGACGGAATCTGTCTCTCCGCAAATTTCTGTGGTTTCTTTTCCCCCCGACAAGAAGTTTGACATGCCAACGCGGGGTTTAAATGGGCCTTGGACAGGGTCTGATGCCATTCCCCCGCTGACACCGAGCTGCGGTACCCCCAAACCCGGGCCCTCACCTTCCGGCCTCTCGTCGAAGTCTTCGTCCTCCTCTTCCGATCCCACCGAGTACTCGGACTGATTGTCTGAAATACCAGCAGGGCGGTTTGTAACCGGAACCGGCCCGTCCCTCGTTAGCGCGGGGGACGCGAGGAATCCGAGCACAGATTCCTCCTCCTGATCCCCTCTGCTGCGCGGCTCGTTAGCCTGGCCCACACGGCCCCAGCTTAATACCAAAGGGGCCGGCTCATGCTACCCCAGCCCTGCCTCGCTGCCCCGCAGTTCTACCGGTGCCCCTCAGTCCCGCCCCGCAGCCCCTGCGCCCCCCGAGCGCCCACCTTGGTCCTCCTGCGCAGCGTCGTTGTAGTTGACCTGCTTCCGGACCCGTTTGCCCTTCCCCAGGTTGCGGGCCAGGTCCTCCTGCTGCTGCTCGTAGTGATGGCGCAGCAGCTTCTCCCAGTAGTCGGGGTCCACGTTCTCCTCCTGCTTAATGATCTCCCGCTCGATCTCCTCGATCTGCCGAGGCAGGGCGGGGTGAGGGGTGGGGCCGGGGCGGGCGGGGTGCCCTCCCCCCCCAGAGCCCGCCCCCCACTCACCTTGTCCTCCTCCCGCACCACGTACTGGGCCACCTTGAAGGAGCTGAGATACTCGTTCATGCTCTGCACGTCGGCGTCGTCGGTGGCGTCCTGGTTGCGGTCGAGCAGCCGGGCGATGGCCTCGTTGTCGTAGTGGATCACGCTGCTGTCCTCCTCTTTGTTCTCCCCTGGGGGGCCAGACCCACGTCAGGGCGGGGGCCCCTCAATCCCCCCTCCAGGGAGGCTGGAGCCAGGGGGCAAGTCTGGGGGGGCTCCTCTCCCCTGCCCCAAGCCCCGCCTCCCCCCTGCTGGGTGGTCCCGCTGACCTCCAGGCTCCGCCCCCCTGGGATCGCAGGGCCCCCCCCATCCCTCAGCCTGGCCTCGCCCCCACCCCAGTCAGGCCCTCACACAGCCCAGGCTCCTCCTAGTCCTGCCCCCTCACCCAGCTGGCCCCCCCCGAACTCCACCCCCGTCCCCCACCTACAAGCCCCACACTCATCTCTCGCCCCACACAACCCAAGCCAGCCACACCATCCTCCACCCCCTCACCAGCATCCCCCACTTCTCTCTCCCCCACACCCCAGCCATCCCCTAACTCCCGTCCCAGGCAGCCCCACCTGTGTCCCCCAACCCCACCCCAGCCATCCCCTCCCCCACCCGTCAAGCCCCACTCCCATCCCCCCCCCGACACACACACTCCCCAGACCCAGCCGCCCCTCACCCTCGTTCTCGTCCTTGAAAAGCTCTTCGGTGCCGAATTTCAGGATGTCGTCCAGCTCCTGCTTGGACATGCTGCCGGCCTTGGAGCCCAGCCCCGGGCGCACCACCAGGTGGGTCAGCATCATCTTCCGCTTGGCCACCTGCGTGATCCGCTCCTCCACCGAGGCCCGCGTCACGAAGCGGTAGATCATCACCTTGTTGGCCTGGCCGATGCGGTGAGCCCGGCTGAAGGCCTGCGGGGCCGGGCGGGTGGGCGTGGGGTGAGATGCGGGGGTGCCAGCCCGTCTCCCCGTCCGTCTGTCCGTCCACCCGACTGTCTCCCCATCCGTCTGTCCGTCCACCCGACACACCTGCCTGCCTCCTATCCACCCATCCACTCGACCCACCCACCTGCCTCCCTGACCCACCCGCCTGCCTCCCCGTCCGTCCACCCGACCCACCTGCCTGCCTCCTATCCACCCATCCACTCGACCCATCCACCTGCCTCCCTGACCCACCCGCCTGCCTCCCCGTCCGTCCACCCGACCCACCTGCCTGCCTCCTATCCACCCATCCACTCGACCCACCCACCTGCCTCCCTGACCCACCCGCCTGCCTCCCTGTCCGTCCAGCCGACCCACCCGCCTGCCTGCCTCCCCATCAGCCCGACCAACCTGCCTGCCTTCCCGTCCATCCCACCTGCCTCCCCGTCCATCCAACCCACCTACCTGCTTCCCCGTCCGCCCGACCCACCCACCTGCCTCTCCGTCCGTCCATCCACCTATCTCCTCTTCTGCACGACCATCCACCTGCCTGCTTCCCCGTCCGCCCGACCCACCCACCTGCCTGCCTCCCAGTCCGCCCAACCCACCCGCCTGCCTCTCCGTCCGTCCATCCACCTATCTCCCCTTCTGCGCGACCATCCACCTGCCTGCCTCCCCATCAGCCCGACCCACCCGCCTGCCTCCACGTCTGCCCGACCCAGCCGCCTGCCTCCCCATCAGCCCGACACACCTGCCTGCCTTCCCGTCCATCCCAACTGCCTCCCCCCGTCCATCCAACCCACCCACCTGCCTCCCCGTCCGTCCGACCCACCCGCCTGCCTCCCCATCTGCCCGACTCACCCACCTGCCTGCCTTCCCGTCCATCCCACCTGCCTCCCCATCCATCCAACCCACCCACCTGCCTGCCTCCCTGTCCGCCCGACCCACCCGCCTGCCTCCCCATCTGCCCGACCCACCCACCTGCCTTCCCGTCCATCCCACCTGCCTCCCTGTCTGTCCAACCCACCCACCTGCCTCTCCATCCGTCCATCCACCTATCTGCCCTTCTGCGCGACCATCCACCTGCCTGCCTCCCCATCAGCCCGACCCACCCGCCTGCCTCCCCGTCCGCCCGACCCACCCGCCTGCCTCCACGTCCGCCCGACCCACCCGCCTGCCTCCCCATCAGCCCGACCCACCTGCCTGCCTCCACGTCCGCCCGACCCACCCGCCTGCCTCCACGTCCGCCCGACCCACCCACCTGCCTCCACGTCCACCTGTCCGTCTGTCCATCCATCCGCCCAACCCACCCGCCTGCCCCTCCGTCCGTCCATCCACGTATCTCCCCTTCTGCCCAACCATCCACCCGCCTGCCTCCGTCCGTCCACCCGACCCACCTACCTGCCTTCCCGTCCATCCCACCTGCCTCCCCATCTGCCCAATCCACCCGCCTGCCTGCCTCCCCATCAGCCCGACCCACCTGCCTGCCTTCCCGTCCATCCCACCTGCCTCCCCATCTGCCCAATCCACCCACCTGCCTGCCTTCCCGTCCATCCCACCTGCCTCCCCGTCCGTCCAAACCTCCCGCCTGCCTCCTCATCAACCCGACCCACCCGCCTGCCTCCCCGTCCACCCAACCATCCACCCACCTCCCTCCATCCATCCGACCCACCCGTCTGCCTCCCCGTCCACCCAACCATCCAGGCACCCAGGGATGACAGTTTGTCCCTTCCCTCCCTCCCTCCCCGTGACCCAGATCCACCCACCCCATCTCAGAGGCAAACATCTACCTACCCCTCCCCAAGGACATCTCTCTGGCCAGCCACCTTCTTCCCGGACTCCCCTTCACGGCAGGGCCGTAGCGCCCCCCAAGAGAGGGGCCAGACCCCTGACTGGGGTAAAGAGGGGAGGCTCCGTGGGTGGTCGGGGCCCGGCTCTCCTCAGCAGGCATCCCGGGAAACCTGCCCCCGAGGGGACTCACCTGAATGTCGTTGTGGGGGTTCCAGTCGGAATCGAAGATGACCACCGTGTCGGCGGTGGCCAGGTTGATGCCCAAGCCCCCCGCCCGGGTGGAGAGCAGGAAGCAGAACTGCTGGGCCCCGGGAGCTGCAGGGAGAGATCGCACGGGTCACACGGGGGAAATCCCAGCCTCCTCCATGGGCAAAAACCCCCCTCGCCCCCCAATCTGGATCTGGAACCGTCAAAGCTCTCGCTGTCCGGGTCCATGACCCTGGGCACTGGTGGGACTGAGGCAGAGGGGGCCGGGTTGGAATCTCCTGCCTGACGAGAGCGGGACACTAACGAACCAAACCGCCCACAGCTGCCAACGCAAGTCTCTGCTACTACCGACTTCCCCCGACCAGCCGCAGGGGGATTCACGCCGGCACCGGGATCACGGGGCCCAGGCTGGAGGCGTCAGCTCACGACGTCACCACTTCCCTGGGCGGCGCCTGGCGTGACGGGCCCCCGATCTCAGTCTGGGGGGGTCTGGGCAGGAGGAATCGTACCATTGAATCTGTCGATGGCCTCTTGCCGCAACGTCCCAGTGATCCCACCATCGATCCGCTCGTATTTGTAGCCTTCATAGTCCAGGAAATCCTCCAGCAGGTCCAGCATTTTCGTCATCTGAGTGTCCAGGGGAGATTAGAGTGCTCAACACTGGGCTCCAAAAACATGGCTCCCTCGCCCAGCGCTGAGATGCAGCCACCTCTGAGGTGGGGCAATTGGTTACCCAGGGACCCCTCGCCTGGCGCTGAGATGCAGCCACCTCTGGGGCGGGGCAGCCGGTTACCCAGGGACCCCTCGCCCGATGCGGCCACCTCTGGGAAGGGGTGGCCGGTTACCCAGGGACCCCTCGCCCGGCGCTGAGATGCGGCCACCTCTGGGGTGGGGCGGCTGGTTACCCAGGGATCCCTCGCCCGGCGCTGAGATGCAGCCACCTCTAGGGCAGGGCGGCTGGTTACCCAGGGACCCCTCGCCCAGCGCTGAGATGCAGCCACCTCTGGGTTGGCTGCAGCCCGTTTAACCCCCCATGGCCGTGCAGGAGTTTCAGACGGGACGCGAAAGGAGGCTGCTGTATCCGTCTGGGTGGGGGATTCAATGGGCAGGATGGAATTGCTCGGGTCCGGAACTCCCCAGAACGCCTGGGTTCGCACCCTCCGATGCCTGGGGGTGGGGTGGAGTGAGGTTAATGACCCTGAAGCATTTGGGCATCGGAGGAGAGACACAATGTCCACGTCACCCGCACGAGGCTGTGACGTAACCCGCAGAGCCAGGCCGATACCACGGCTGCCGGCCCCTCACCTGAGAGAAAATCAGCACCCGGTGCCCCTGTTCCTTCAGCTTGCGCAGAATCTTCTGTAACAGCATCAGCTTGCCGGAGGATTTGATGAGGGCACCGCCCTCGTAGGCACCGCTCGGCAGCTTGGGGGACTCCTGGCGAGGCAAAGACGGCGGCCGGTCAGCTCCGAAAACCGCCCGTCCCGCCCCAGCTGGGGCTGATTCTCCCAAGGGGAGAACTTTGGGACAGACCCCAGTCATAGAGCGGGTAATGGGACGGAGACCGGCCCCCTGCAGCGTTAAATCCTCAGCCACAATGAAACAGCCTCGCCAAAAACCCATGGATTCCCTCCCCCAGCTCATCCGTTTTTAAATAAAATTCACTCCGTTTTTTGACCCCCCCCCGCAGGCCGCGCCCGCTAATTTTCCCGTCGTTCAATCGGGGCTCAGATTTCAAACACGGTAAAATCGCTGGACGTTTTCCCAAGAAGGTGCCGTGTCGATACGTTGCTTTAAAAGGATCCTCTCCGGACCGAAATCGACGCGAAGTCGTAGAATGTGTCTGTGGGGCCTAATCTGCATATAAAGCTCCGCCCAGCTCCGCTGACCCCGCCTCCTGGGGCCAAGCCCCTCCCTTTCAGGCTGAACCATTGTCTGCCTGACACGCCCCCACCATCCCTTGGACGGGCGGGACGTACCAACATACTCCAGGGTACACTGGGGTCTCCCCAGACCTCCTCGCCTGGGACGGGCGGGACGTACCAACGCACCCACACCCTCCGGGGTACACCGGGGTCTCCCCAGACTCCCCCCCTCCCTTGGGACAGGCGGGACGTACCAACGCACCCACACCCTATGGGGTACACCGGGGTCTCCCCAGACTCCCCCCCTCCCCTGGGACAGGCAGGACGTACCAACGCACCCACACCCTCCGGGGTACACCGGGGTCTCCCCAGACTCCCCCCCTCCCTTGGGACAGGCGGGACGTACCAACGCACCCACACCCTATGGGGTACACCGGGGTCTCCCCAGACTCCCCCCCTCCCCTGGGACAGGCGGGACGTACCAACGCACCCACACCCTCTGGGGTACACTAGGGTCTCCCCAGGCCCCCTCCTTTGGGACAGGCGGGACATACCAACGCATCCACACCCTCTGGGGTACACTGGGGTCTCCCCAGACCCCCGTCCCCGGGACGGGCGGGACATACCAACATCCTCCAGGGTACACTGGGGTCTCCCCAGACCTCCTCCCCTGGGACGGGCGGGACGTACCAATGCACCTACACCCACCGGGGTACACCGGGGTCTCCCCAGACTCCCCCCATCCCCTGGGACAGGCGGGATGTACCAATGCACCCACACCCTCTAGGGTACACTGGGGTCTCCCCAGACCCCCCTCCCCTGGGACAAGCGGCACGTACCAATGCACCCACACCCTCTGGGGTACACTGGGGTCTCCCCAGACTCCCCCCATCCCCTGGGACAGGCAGGACGTACCAATGCACCCACACCCTCTGGGGTACACTGGGGTCTCCCCAGACCCCCTCCCCTGGACAGGCGGGACGTACCAACGCACCCACACCCTCTGGGGTACACCGGGGTCTCCCCAAACCCCCTCCCCTGGGGACAGGCGGCACGTACCAACGCACCCACACCCTCTGGGGTACACTAGGGTCTCCCCAGACCCCCATCCCCTGGGACAGGCGGGACGTACCAACGCACCCACACCCTCCAGGGTACACCGGGGTCTCCCCAGACCCTCCTCCCCTGGGACAGGCGGGACGTACCAACGCACCCACTCCCTCTGGGGTACACCGGGGTCTCCCCAAACCCCCTCCCCTGGGGACAGGCGGCACGTACCAACGCACCCACACCCTCTGGGGTACACTGGGGTCTCCCCAGACCCCCATCCCCTGGGACAGGCGGGACGTACCATTGCAGCCACGGGGAAGAGGTAGGGATGGTTGCAGCACTTTTTGAGGTCCATCATGATGTTGAGCAGGGAGACCTGGTTTCCGCCCCCCCGGGAGTTGAGGGCCTCGAAGTTGCGGGTCAGGATGTATTTGTAGTATTTCCTGAGCAGGGAGCGGGGGGGAGAGTGAGGCTGGGCCCTGTGACCCCCCCAGCGCCTGCTCCCCAGGGACCCTGATGCCCAGTTCCCAGCTCTAACCTCTAGACCCCGCTCTGATCTGGGGAGAGAACCCAGGAGTCCTGGCTCCCCGCCTGCTCTGACCCATCAGCCCCCACTCTCCTCCCAGAGCTGGGGAGAGAACCCAGGAGTCCTTGCTCCCGGCCCCCCTGCTCTAACCACCAGCCCCCACTCCCTTCCCAGAGCCAGGGAGAGAACCCAGGAGTCCTGGCCCCCAGCCCCACCCCCTGCTCTCATCCCGTACACACACACACACAGTGCAAGGCCGGGAACGGCTCTCCGATCCCATCCATAGCACATCCTATGACCCTATCTCCTATGCCCCCCACTAAGCCCCAGCTCCGCCCCTTGCCCCACAACGCCCTCTAGCGCCACCCTGGAGCCAGCCCTGCCTGCTGGCGGACAGTGCCCCATGCTGAGCCCCCCACCCCCTGCCCCACAGCGTCCCTTAGTGCCGCTCTGGAGCCAGCCCTGCCTGCTGGGGGAGAGCACCCCATTCTGAGCCCCCCGCCCCCTGCCCCACAGCGCCACCCCGGGGCACTGGCCCTTTAGCTGGTCCGCCCACCCCCGAGGGGCCCCTCCCCGGATAGAGGCCGTTACTTCTGCATGGGGCTCAGCTCCACGCGCACGATCAGCTCCGTCTTGGCCGGCATGTTCTTGAAGACGTCGGCCTTGAGACGCCGCAGCATGTGGGGGCCCAGCAGGTCGTGCAGCTTCTTGATCTGGTCCTCCTTGGAGATGTCGGCGAACTCCTCCAGGAAGCCCTCCAGGTTACTGTGGGGACAGGCGGACGGGGCCGGCTTAGCTGGGCCCCCCACCCCGGCAGCGTTGGCAGCCTCCCTCGCCGGGCCCGGGCCAATCCCCCAGCACGCAGCACAGCCCCCTTAACGGGAGGAGAGTGCCCCCTGCCCTGCCCCCTGCTGAGCCCGCGCCCCCCAGCCCCACTCCCCCTACTTCACTAGGGGGATTGGACCCAAGGGGCCTTGGGTCTCGCATCCCCAACAGAGCACGCCACCGACCTTTGGTGCGCCGCAGTGCCTGGCAGGTCCCATACTCCTAGGGGTCGTGGGGAGTGACTTTCCCCCGCGCCCCCCCCCCCCAAAATAAAGCCAACCAGTGGGGGGGTGAATCGGGGGGGGAGTGTCTCCTTGAGCTGGGGGCATGTGCCAGGAAGGGGGGTGGAGTGAAATTCCCAGGGCGAGGCTGCGTCCCGGCTCCCCTCGGGGGCCGTAGGGGGCGGGGCGGGGGTCTCCTGTGGGGCGGGGGGAGGGGGGGCGCTGACGTACTTGAAGCGCTCCGGCGTGAGGAAGTTGAGCAGGTGGAAAAGTTCCTCCAGGTTGTTCTGCAGCGGCGTCCCCGTCAGCAGCAGCTTGTGGTCGATCTTGTAACCGTTCAGCACCCTGAAAAACTGGGAGGGGTGCGGAGGGGGGTGTCAGGGGCTTGCAGCCCCCCCAGACAATGGGGGGGGCAGCCTGAGGGTCCTCTGCAGGGAGCTGAGAGAGCGTGGCAACCCAGCAGAGACAGAGCTGAAGCCACCAGTCCCCACTCCCCTCCCAGGACCAGGGAGAGAACCCAGGAGTCCTGGCTCCCAGCCCCTCATGCTCTAACCCACCAGCCCCCACTCCCCTCCCGCAGCTGGGGAGAGAACCCAGGAGTCCTGGCTCTCAGCCCCCCTGCTCTGACCCGCCAGCCCCTACTCCCCTCCCAGAGCCGGGGAGAGAACCCAGGAGTCCTGGCTCCCAGCCCCCCTGCTCTAACCCCCGAGCCCCCACTCCCCGCCCTGTGCCCGTACCTTGGACTGGTTGTTCTTCAGCCGATGAGCCTCGTCCACCACCAGGCAGGCCCAGCGGATGGAGCCCAGCGCCGCCTGGTCGATGGTGACCAGCTCGTAGGACGTGAGCAGCACGTGGAACTTCACCTGAGCTTCCCTCTGCGGGGAAAGGCCGGGCCGGGTGAGCGGGGGGAGCGGCAGCCGGGACCCCCGCCCAGGACGGGCCCTGCCGGGCGCCTGGTGGCTAACGAGCCGGAGACCCCGAGCCACAGGCCAGTGGGCAGCCCCTCAGCAATCCCCAGCCCCTGTGCCTCCCCTGCCCAGCCTCAGCGCCCTGCAAGCCCCAAGCACCGTGAGCCGCGCTTCACGCCGGGAGACACCGGCACAGGCAGGTGACGGGAGCTGACAAAGAACCCAGGAGTCCTGGCTCCCAGGCCCCCCTGCTCTAACCCACCAGCCCCAACTCCCCTCCCAGAGCTGGGGAGAGAACCCAGGAGTCCTGGCTCCCAGCGCCCTCTGCTCTAACCCACCAGCCCCAACTCCCCTCCCAGAGCCGGGGAGAGAACCTAGGCGTCCTGGTTCCCCTGCCCAATGAGAACAAGCAGGCACACGCGGTTCGGGGGTGGGGGTCTCGCCTTCATCTTGAAAGCCTTCTTCCCGCCCTTCATGGCGTTGTCCTCGAAGGAGAACTCGTTCTCGCGGATGATGGAGCGACTGTCCTTGTCGCCCGTGTACGTCACCACGTAGAACTTGGGCGCCCACATCTGGAACTCCCGCTCCCAGTTGATAATGGTGGAGAGCGGGGCGCTGACCAGGAAGGGGCCTTTGGTGTGACCCTGGGCAGAGAGAGACACCCAGGCGGTTAGGGGGCAGAGAAAAGAGCGGGTGGTAACCCAGGGACGCTGAGATGCAGCCACCTCTGGGGCGGGGCGGCTGGTTACCCAGGGATCCCTCTCCCAGCGCTGAGATGCGGCCACCTCTGGGGCGGGACAGTAAGTTACTCGGGGACCCCTAGCCTGGAGCTGAGATGCAGCCACCTCTGGGGCGTGGAGGCTGGTTACCCAGGGACCCCTCGCCCGGCGCTGAGATGCGCCCACCTCTGGGGCGGGGCGGCTGGTTACCCAGGGACCCCTCGCCCGGCGCTGAGATGCGCCCACCTCTGGGGCGGGGCGGCCGGCTACCCGGCTGCTTTGCCCAGGCGCCGTTACCTCCTTGTAGAGGGAGTAGAGGAAGACGATGGTCTGGATGGTCTTGCCGAGCCCCATCTCGTCGGCCAGGATGGTGTCGGTTCCCTGGGCCCAGGAGAAGCGCAGCCAGTTGAGACCCTCCAGCTGGTACATGTGCAGGGTCCCGCCCGTGGAGGTGATGAACCGCGGCTGCGTCTCGTACTTCACCGTGGGCTGCAGGGCGAGAGGGGGAGCCGGGGACGGGGGGCACAAGGGATCACACAGGGCGACAGGGTGGGCCCGATCTGCCCCCACAGATCACGCACTTACAGCACCCCCAAACCCACAGAAACCAGTGACCCACCGTCCCACCCACAAACCTACACACACACACAGGCAGTGACCCACCGTCCCACCCACAAACCTACACACACACAGAGTCAGTGACCCACCGTACCACCCACAAACCTACACACACACACACACAGTGACCCACCGTCCCACCCACAAACCTACACACACACAGAGTCAGTGACCCACCGTACCACCCACAAACCTACACACACACACACACAGTGACCCACCGTCCCACCCACAAACCTACAGACACACACACACACACACACACACACACACACACACACACACAGAGTCAGTGACCCACCGTCCCACCCACAAACCTACACACACACACACAGTCAGTGACCCACCGCCCCACCCACAAACCTACACACACACAGAGTCAGTGACCCACCGTCCCACCCACAAACCTACACACACACACACACACACAGAGTCAGTGACCCACCGTCCCACCCACAAACCTACACACACACACACACAGTCAGTGACCCACTGTCCCACCCACAAACCTACACACACACACAGTCAGTGACCCACTGTCCCACCCACAAACCTACACACACACACACGCACACAGAGTCAGTGACCCACCGTCCCACCCACAAACCTACACACACACACACACAGTGACCCACCGTCCCACCCACAAACCTACACACACAGAGTCAGTGACCCACCGTCCCACCCACAAACCTACACACCTACACACACACACAGTCAGTGACCCACCGTCCCACCCACAAACCTACACACCTACACACACACACACAGTCAGTGACCCACCGTCCCATCCACAAACCTACACACCTACACACACACACACAGAGTCAGTGACCCACCGTCCCACCCACAAACCTACACACACACACACACAGTCAGTGACCCACCGTCCCATCCACAAACCTACACACCTACACACACACACACAGTCAGTGACCCACCGTCCCACCCACAAACCTACACACATACACACACACACACAGAGTCAGTGACCCACCGTCCCACCCACAAACCTACACACACACACAGTCAGTGACCCACTGTCCCACCCACAAACCTACACACACACACAGTCAGTGACCCACCGTCCCACCCACAAACCTACACACACACACAGTCAGTGACCCACCGTCCCATCCACAAACCTACACACCTACACACACACACACAGTCAGTGACCCACCGTCCCACCCACAAACCTACACACATACACACACACACACAGAGTCAGTGACCCACCGTCCCACCCACAAACCTACACACACACACAGTCAGTGACCCACTGTCCCACCCACAAACCTACACACACACACAGTCAGTGACCCACTGTCCCACCCACAAACCTACACACACACACAGTCAGTGACCCACCGTCCCACCCACAAACCTACACACACACACAGACAGTGACCCACCGTCCCACCCACAAACCTACACACACACACACAGTCAGTGACCCACCGTCCCACCCACAAACCTACACACACACACACACACACAGTCAGTGACCCACCGTCCCACCCACAAACCTACACACACACACACACACACAGAGTCAGTGACCCACCGTCCCACCCACAAACCTACACACAGACACAGTCAGTGACCCACCGTCCCATCCACAAACCTACACACACACACACACACACACACACACACACACAGAGTCAGTGACCCACCGTCCCACCCACAAACCTACACACACACACAGAGTCAGTGACCCACTGTCCCACCCACAAACCTACACACACACACAGAGTCAGTGACCCACCGTCCCACCCACAAACCTACTCACACACACACACAGAGTCAGTGACCCACCGTCCCACCCACAAACCTACACACACACAAAGAGTCAGTGACCCACCGTCCCACCCACAAACCTACACACAGACACGCAGTCAGTGACCCACCGTCCCACCCACAAACCTACACACACACACACACACAGTCAGTGACCCACCGTCCCACCCACAAACCTACACACACACACACAGTCAGTGACCCACCGTCCCACCCACAAACCTACACACACACACACACACACACACACACACACACACAGAGTCAGTGACCCACCGTCCCACCCACAAACCTACACACAGACACAGTCAGTGACCCACCGTCCCATCCACAAACCTACTCACACACACACACAGAGTCAGTGACCCACCGTCCCACCCACAAACCTACACACACACACACACACACACACACACACAGAGTCAGTGACCCACCGTCCCACCCACAAACCTACACACACACACACAGTCAGTGACCCACCGTCCCACCCACAAACCTACACACACACACACACACAGTCAGTGACCCACCGTCCCACCCACAAACCTACACACACACACACACACACAGTCAGTGACCCACCGTCCCACCCACAAACCTACACACACACACACACACACACACACACACACACACACACACACACACACAGTCAGTGACACACCATCCCCTCCCCACACACACTCCTATCATTGAGCCCCATTCAGTTCTCCACTGCAGGAGCCCCCTGTGACCCCAGCTCCCAGGTGGGACACCCCCACACCCCCAGACACACACCCCCAACACACACACACACACTGGGGGGGTGCGGTGTGGGACACACACACACACACACACACCCCCAACACAAACACACACACACTGGGGGGGCGCGGTGTGGGACACACACACCCCCCCAACACACAGACACACACACTGGGGGGGCGTGGCGTGGGACAGACACCCCCCCCGACACACACACACACACACACACACACACACTCACGTCGTTGGTGGGGGAGTTCGGGGGGCCCTCCGGCGGCATCTCCTTCTTCTTTTTCTTGTACCTGCGGGGCTGGGCCGGGTCCTCGCCCATGATCAGCTCCCTGGCCGGGCGAGAGCAGGGTTAGGAAGCGACCCGGCTCCGGGCACAGATCGCGGGGGGCCCCGCAAGCCCCCCGCCGCGGCAGGCAATCGGCGAGGCGAGCTGTGGGGCAGAGGGCGCCGGCGGGCGAGCCGTGCCCCACGCTGAGAAACGCCCCCGGCCCCTCCGCCAACGGATCGAGAAACCAGTTCGGGATTTTCTCCCCCCTCCGGACCTTCGCGCCGCCGGCGGTTTCAAGCCCAAACCCGGGGCTGGGCGGCTTCCAGCCCCCCAACCTCGGGGCCTCGGCGCCCCCCGGCGGGTACCTGTGTCTCCAGTAGGCGTGCTTGTGGAAGTCGAAGTCGGGGATGGCCATCTCGTCCTCCTCCCACGTGGACTGGTCGTAGGGCAGGTCGCGCCACTTCACCAGGTAGTGGTAGATCCCCTTCTTGTCGATGCTGCCCGGGGAGGGAGCCGGTGAGCGCCGGGGCGGGAAGCGCCGGAGGCAGACGGGGGCCGGCGGCTGGAAGGGGCTGCGTGGCTCTGGGTACTCAGCCGACGCCCCCCCCCCGCCCCGCCCGGTGCCCAGTGCGGTGCTGGGGACTTTGGGGATAGAAATGAGGGGCCCCAGCTCTCTGCAGGGCCGCCCAGGGGTCCCCGAGGCAGCGCGGGGGGGCAGACGGGGCACACCCAGGGCCCTGGGGCAGCATGGGGGGCAGACGGGGACACCCGCAGCAACCCGGGAGACAGACAGGGGGCACCAAGGGCCCCGGGGCAGCGTGGAGGGCAAACGGGGACACTCGGGGCAGCGCGGGGAGCAGATGGGGACACCCAGGGCAACCTGGGGGGCAGACAGGGGACACCCAGGGCAGCACGGGGGGTAAACGGGGGCAGATGGGGACACCCGGGGCGGTGCAGGGGGTAGACAGGGGACACCCGGGGCAGCACTGGAGGTAGACGAGGGACACCTGGGGCAGCGCGGGGGGCAGGCAGGGGACACCCGGGGCAGCGAGGGGGCAGACGGGGACACCCGGGGCAGCGCGAGGGGGAGGCGGGGCAGCGCGGGGGGCCACGGGGATACCCGGGGCAGTGCGGGGGGGAGGCGGGGACACCTGGGGCAGGGCGGGGGGCCGGCGGGGACACACAGGGCAGCGCGGGAGGTAGACAGGGGACACCTGGGGCAGCGCGGGGGGCCGGCGGGGACACCCGGGGCAGCGAGGGGGCAGATGGGGACACCCGGGGCTGCGTGAGGGAGAGGCAGGGCAGCGCGGGGAGCCGGCGGGGACACACGGGGCAGCGCGGGGAGCCGGCGGGGACACACGGGGCAGTGCCGGGGACACCCGGGGCAGCGCGGGGGGGAGGCGGGGACACCCGGGGCAGCGCGGGGGGGAGGCGGGGCAGCGCGGGGGGGAGGCGGGGACACTCGGGGCAGCGTGGGGGGGAGGTCGGGGACACCCGGGGCAGTGCGGGGGGCCGGCGGGGGCAGGCGGGGACACACGGGGCAGCGGGGGGGAGGCGGGGCAGCGCGGGGGGGAGGCGAGGACACACGGGGCAGCAGGGGGGAGGCGGGGCAGCGCGGGGGGGAGGCGGGGACACTCGGGGCAGCGCGAGGTGTGTGCGGGGGACACCAGGGGCAGCTCGGGGGGCCAGCGGGGACACCTGGGGCAGACGGGGACACCTGTGGCAGCGCAGGGAGCCGGTGGGGGACACCCGGGGCAGCGAGGGGGGCCAGCGGGGACACCCGGGGCAGTGCGGGGGGCCGGCGGGGGCAGGCGGGGACACACGGGGCAGCGGGGGGGAGGCAGGGCAGCGCGGGGGGGAGGCGGGGACACACGGGGCAGCGGGGGGGAGGCGGGGCAGCGCGGGGGGGAGGCGGGGACTCTCGGGGCAGCGCGGGGTGTGTGCGGGGGACACCAGGGGCAGCGCGGGGGAACAGCGGGGACACGTGGGGCAGACGGGGACACCTGTGGCAGCGCAGGGAGCCGGTGGGGGACACCCGGGGCAGCGAGGGGGGCCAGTGGGGACACCCGGGGCAGTGCGGGGGCCGGTGGAGATACCTGGGGCAGTGTGGGGGGGAGATGGGGGCAGATTGGGACACCTGGGGCAGCGTGGGGGCAGGTGAGGACACCCGGGGCAGCGCGGGGAGGAGGTGGGGGCAGATGGGGACACCCGGGGCAGCGTGGGGGCCGGCGGGGACACCCGGGGCAGCGCGGGGGGGAGGCAGGGACACCCGGGGCAGCGCGGGGACACCTGTGGCAGCGCAGGGAACCGGTGGGGGACACCCGGGGCAGCGCGGGGGGCCGGCGGGGCAGCGCGGGGGGCCCCCACCTGTGGTTGATGACGCGGTGAATGGCCATCCACTCGGGCTTGATGCCGTAGCGGTAGAAGCGCTCCTCCATCTGGGCGTAGAGCGGGTCCTTGCTCTTCCGCTTCTCGCTCTTGCCGTCGTCCTCGCCGGAGCCGTAGTCCAGCGGGGGCGGCTCGTCCATGTCGTTCTTGCGCTGGTAGTTGCGGTACATCACCAGGTGGAAGATCTCCAGCTGGGCGGGGAGAGGGAAGGGGGTGAGGCGCTCGGGCCCGGGCTCTGTGTGCACCCCCATGCGCCCCAACACCCCCCAGCCCACCCTGCGCCCTCACACCACCCACACCCCAGTACCCCCCACAACCCCATGCGCCCCAACACCCCCAGCCCACCCTGTGCCCTCACACTACCCACCCCCAGTACCCCCACACCCTCATGTGCCCCAACACCCCCAGCCCACCCTGTGCCCTCACACTACCCACACCCCCAGCCCCCCCACGCCACCCCCCAGAGAAGTACCTGCAGCTCCTTGGCCCAGGAGCAGTGCCAGTAGGACTGGCCGACCCACTTGACGAAGAACTCCCGCTCCGAGCGCCCCTGCAGCGCCTTGGGCGAGGGCTCGTCCGGGGCGGCGTCGGGCGGCCGGGGCACCAGCACGGGCGGGGGCGGCTCCCCCCAGCGCCAGTGCAGGATCTTCTGGACCCGGCCCTTCAGCACGGGGCACTGCGGAGGGGACGGAGGGAGAGTCAGGCCCGCCGCGCTCCCCCTCACCCCGACGCCCACCCGGGCACCAGCTCCCCCCAATCCCCACAGGGCCTGCTGTCCCCTTGCGCTCTGGGCAGGACTCCACTTCCTGTCCTAAAAAGGTCCGGTTAGGTTTGGTCACCCTCCCTCAGAACAGCTGGTATGCCCCACCCCAGAGGTGGCTGCATCTCAGCGCCGGGCGAGGGGTCCCTGGGTAACTGGCCGCCCCACCCCAGAGCTGGCTGCATCTCAGCGCCAGGCAAGGGGTCCCTGGGTAACCGGCCGCCCCACCCCAGAGGTAGCTGCATCTCAGTGCCGGGCGAGGGGTCCTTCTGTAACCAGCCGCCCCGCCCCAGAGCTGGCTGCATCTCAGTGCCAGGCAAGGGGTCCCTGGGTAACCGGCCGCCCCACCCCAGAGGTAGCTGCATCTCAGTGCCGGGCGAGGGGTCCTTCTGTAACCAGCCGCCTCACCCCAGAGGTGGCTGCATCTCAGCGCCGGGCAAGGGGTCCCTAGGTAACCAGCTGCCCTGCCCCAGAGGTGGCTGCATCTCTGCTCGATTTTTCCAGCTCTCCCCATTCCCACAAACTCCCAGTCTCTCTGGGATCCCGCAGGACAATGCAGCGATCTCCACGCAGCACCTTTCCCCTTGGTGCTCAGCCCAGGGAGGCCAGCAGGAGGCGCCAGCCCTTGCAGGAGGGCGTCCGGGTCTCCCCCCTCACAGGGAGCGGAGCGGGGCCGGCCCGCCCGGGCGCCCTACCGTGCAGCGGGGGCAGAGCCATTCGCCGTTGGGGATCTCGGGCAGCGGTGGGTTGAGGCAGTGGATGTGGTAGGAGGAGATGCAGGCGTCACAGCAGAGCAGCTCCCCGCCGTCCTTGCAGACCCGGCAGTACTCCATGTGGTCGTCCTCCTCCTCCTTCTCGCCTTCCTCCTCCAGCTCTTCCTCGTACTCCTCGTCTTCCTCCTTGGCTTCCCACTGCACCCCCTCCTTCTCCTGCGGGGGGGCGGGGGGCAGCGGGTGAGACAGGCGAGGCCGAGAGAGCGCGAGCCACACGCAGGCGCCCGGCAGGGAGCCACCACCGGGCAGGGACCTGACACCAGGCGTGGGCCCAGGAGCCCAGCGGGACGCACGCCCGGGCAGGGACCCACCACCGGGCAGGGACCCGACACCAGGCGTGGGCCCAGACGCCCAGCGGGACGCACGCCCGGGCAGAAATCAGTAGCTTCTCTCAGAGAAAGCCAGACTCTCTTCTCTACAAATTCGAGCAGCCTGCCCAGGGAAACCGAGTCAGGCTGGCCCGCTTGTCAGCAGCCGCCAGCCGTATGGGCCGTGCCAGGCGTCCAAACGCCCCAGGCCCTCCTGGGAAAGGCGGCAGGGGTCTCTACGGGGCACAGGGACGGTACCTAGGTGGGCAGGGAGGCAGGGAGCGAGGGGAGCAGCCAGGAAGGAACAGGGGCGGCTTACACAGTGGGGACAACTCCATTTGCCCTCCGGCGCCTTGTCGAGTTCGGGGTCCAGACACACCAGGTGGTAGGCCCTGGGGCAGGTGTCGCAGAGGATGATCTCGCCGCCCTGCTGACACACCTCGCAGTAGTCCTGGTGGTCCGTCTCGTAGCCGTCAACCTCCTCCTCGACGGGCACTGGCAGGGGAGGCAAGAGCAGACGCTGCAGAAGGCGGCGCCCCGACCCCATGGGGACGCGCCGTTCCCGCAGGCCTGGAAACGGATTTCCCATCCCGCAGAGACCTCGGCGAGGTCAGGATCCCCACCCCAGCCATCCTGTCTCGGGCCAGGCCGCAAAGCTCCAAAGTTCCCCAATGGCTGCGGGCTGAGCAAACTTTCTCTTTTCCCCACGTCGGGTCAGAAACAATCTCTTTGGTGAATTTCTACAGCTTTGGTTTCAATTTCGAACCAAAGAACTGAAACCACAGTTTCAAGATTTCTCCTGTCCCAGGAATATTTCTGAGAGTTTAAGTTTTTTTTTTCTTGCCTTGAATCGGGACGAAAACTTGACCTCTCAAAAAACCAATCGGGAACTGAACAATCAGAATTTTTTTTCCCATTTCGGGATGATCCAAATGATTCATTTGGAGAATCTCATAACGGTTCGCTTCAATCACAAGCTCTTTCTTCCTCCCGGCTTAATTCGCTCAGATTTCTGAACAAAAAGTTGTTTCCGACTGGAGCTTTTCATTTCGATGGTTTCAAACCCCCCTGCCTTGGGATTCGAGTCGGAAAAATTCCCCAAGCCCAACCTGTTCTGAACGCTTTTGGATTTCACAAATCGGCACTTTCCGATAACGAAGAAATGATTCATCCAAAGATTCCCACTCAGGTCTACTGTCTGTACTAGGAGCAGAGGAAGTCTGGCAGGATGGAGGACATGGGAATCCTGCGCTCTATCCCTTGCTGCGCCACTGCTCAGCTGCGTTAAGTCACTTCCTCTGTGCCTCAGTTTCCCCACTTAGCCTCTATCTAGTCAGGGTTTCTCTACATGCTAATTAACTAAAAATAATAATAATAATCGATTAAAAAACCCAATGTGAAGTGTGAAATTTACCAAAACAAGCTAGAAACCCACTGAACTGGGACACAGGAGAACTGGGTTTTGTTCCCAGCTTGGCACTGGGCAATTTGCCGCCTCGTGCCTCAGTTTCCCTTTCTCTGAACGGACATAATGACACCGATCTCCTGTGGAAAGCACTTTGAGATCTGCTGTTGGAAAGCGCTCGGTAAGAGTTAAAGTCGATTATTATAGGTACTAGAGACGCTCTAGTTCAACCACTCGAATCCCTTCACGGAAGCATCCCCCAGGAGGTCAGACAAGATACCATAATCCCTTCCCCAGCCTTGGAACAGGCCGTCAGGGCCGGGGGCAGCCTCTCACCATGCATCTGCGCAGCGGCCAGCACCACGGGCCCCCGATCCTGGATTGGGATTGCGGAGATCGCTGTAACACAATAACAATCAGAGATTGCATCACTGTCGTACCCCCAGGCTGGCTCAGAACGGGGCAGGGGCCTTTCTGTTTTAAGGCGTGACACAAGATGCTACCTGACCCCCTCAGAAAGCTCATGCCCTGAAGCATGGAAGTGAATGGCCGACATCCCAGTTCACCTACCTTGGGGTCCTGGACTGACACGTGTCAAGTATTTGAATACAGAGCATATCACAGTTGCAAGCTACCAGGACCTTTTTGCACAAGCCGGGGCAAGCTACATCTTAGGGATTGCTGCCCTGGGTCAGAACATCTAGCCTGGTCTCCCGGCTCACCCCCTGGCACGCCGGTTCTGACCCCTGGACCCAACTAGCTCAGTACCCCGGCTCAACCCCAGCACGCTGGCTCTGACCCCCAAGCCCAACTAGCCCAGTACCCTGGCTCACCCCCTGGAACGCTGGCTCTGACCCCCGGGCCCAACTAGCGCAGTACCCTGGCTCACCGGCTCTGACCCCCGGGCCCAGCTAGCCTGATCTGGTACCCTACAAGCCCCTCTGCTGCAAGCCGGCGACAGCTGGAGCATCTCTCAATCAATTTCAGTCATTTCAATGGATATATCTGCTCCACCCTCTGGGGAAAAGCTCCTCCCGCCCCTTTATGAAAGCTCCTCCCACCCCGAGAAGCCCCACCCCTTTACAAAAGCTCCTCCCACCCCGAGAAGCCCCATCCCTTTACAAAAGCTCCTCCCACCCCAAGAAGCCCCATCCCTTTACAAAAGCTCCTCCCACCCCGAGAAGCCACACCCATTTACAAAAGCTCCTCCCACCGCAAGAAGCCCCGCCCCTTTAAGAAAGCCCCTCCCACCCCGAGAAGCCCCGCCCCTGGCCTGAAAGCTCCTCCTGTCCAGCTGCCATGGCCACGCTCACCCTTCTTTCTTTTCCGGCCGGGCCGGCCCCGCTTGAGTTTCTTGACCCGCCCCGAGCTGTCGGACCGCACCGAGGAGCTGTGGACGCTGGAGTTGTCCACGTCAGACTCCTCCTCCATCTCGCCCACCTCGTCGCTCTGAAACACATGCTGCACATAACCAGAGCGGCCCTCGTTAGGAGGGGCTTGGCCAGAGGCGCAAACGGGGGCGGGGTGGGGAAACGTGGACGGAAGGCAGGCCACTATTCGCACCAAGGAGGCTTTTCCCAGTCTCTTGGGTCAGCGCTCGCCTGAGAATGTTCTTAAAGCTGTGTCTGAAAGCTGCGTGTACGTGCCTCAGTTTCCCCCAGGGGTTACCGAAAGCCAGGAGGGCCAGGCAGCGGATCGTGATGGAGGGGTGGCTGCAGGAAGCACTGAAGCCGAGCAGGCTTCTTGCCACGGTGACACTGTGCCCGGAGGGGAGACGCTGCCCCCAAGTCCCGCCTGCCTCGGTGATGCCGCGGTACGGCCCACACCGCAGTGAAAAACCCACCCCCGATTTCAGAGCCTGGGTCGACTGACTTAAAATTGCAGCAGAGAAAGACCTTCTCCCCGCATGGCACATTTCTAAGCCCTCCCCCTCATCCAGCGCTTCCAATCCCATGGGCTTGGTTTTCAGAAGCCGAGAGCCTGTGCAGAATAACCATGAAGCCGGGGAGGGAACTTCACAGCCACGCGGGGACAAACCCAGCAGCCAAACAGACACCTGAAGGGATACGTCTACACGGGGCACCCAGACTCGGACTCAGCTTCGAGCCACGGCCCCCCCGTTCCGGTCACACACAAACCCGCCGGACTCGGGTCTCCGCGAGCTCTCGGGACGTAGGACCCCGCTGGGGCATAGCGCAGGTGCCCCAAATCCCAGCCTGGTTATTTTGAGGCGTGGATGCGAGCCAGGGAGAGCTGGGTCCAGCCCCGGTTCACAATGCAGTGCGGACGAGGCTGCTCGGCTGTTCGCTGCTCGCGATGAGGGGGAAAAAACCCACCGGCTTTCGTGAGACTTGGAGCCCCTGCGTGACCTCCCAGGCCCCACCTCCGGCTCCCCCCGCGCCCACGGCCCCCAGGGAGGGTGGCAAGGAAGGGGCATGTCTTACCGAGGTGCTTTTCTTCCGCTTCCCCCCGATCATGCCCAGCTTGATCTTCAGGGGAGCCATCCTCTTGCCTTTCATCTTCCTCCTCATCTCTGGCACGCGAGGGCTCTTGCTCCGCCGTTTGTGACCCGGCCCTTTTGTCAAAGAAAGCGAGATGGAGCAAAGGCTCCAAATCCACCTCCTGGACAGGCATGGCTGGCCTCCTGCCCCAGAAGGGGAAACTGAGGCACGGGGAAGGGACAGGCCCTAGGTCACAATTCAGGCAGCTGGGGAGAGAACCCAGAAGTCCTAGCCCCCAGCCCCACTGCTCTGACCCACCAGCCCCTACTCTCCTCCCAGAGCCGGGGAGAGAACCTAGGAGTCCTGCCTCTCAGCCCCCCTGCTCTAACCACCAGCCCCCACTCCCCTCCCAGAGCCGAGGAGAGAACCCAGGAGTCCAAGTGAGTGGGGAGGGGAAGGGTGCATCATGGGAATTGTAGTTCCGGGTGCCCCACACAATTATTGTCCTCTATAGGCCAAGGCACCTGGTCAGACTACATATCCCATGATGCACCATGGTCTTCGAGGAGGGGTGCATCATGGGCATTGTAGTGGTGGGTACTTGATGCGTCCCTTCCCCTCTGTAGTCTGGGGTTGCTGGTGGGACTACATCCCCCATAATGCTCTCCCATGGTCTTGCGGGAGGAGCAGTGCGTCATAGCCCCTGGCCCTGGTGCATCATGGGAGATGTAGTCCCACCCTCCCTGCCTCCCCCCCACAGGAGAGAAGCGAGATGGGAGCCCGGGCGACTCACCTTTGCCTTCTTTGGTTTTGGCTTTGCGGATGGGAGGGGGCTGCGGCTCGGCAGCCACGGCGGAGACGGCGGCCGACACCTGCTCGGCCACGGCCGCCGCCGCCGCTGCAGCCGCCGCCGCCACGGCCGCCGCCGAGCCCTTGAAGGGGTTGTTGGCGCTGAACTCCCGCCACTTGGCGCCCAGGATGGTCATCATCTTGGACATGGGGATCTTGGGGTTCTTTTTGGCAATGAGAGGCCTGCGCGGCACGAGACAAAACGGGGAGGGGGGTGAGCGTGGCGCCGGCCGGGCCTTTGGGAGCAGAGTCCCCCCTCCCGCCCCAGAGCTGAGCGCCCCCCACCCCCTACAGGCTGCCTGCCACGAGCAGCGGCGTGGGTCACCCCGCTGCCATGCCCAGAGTTCCCGGGGGGTGCTCAATCCCTGCGCCGCCCTGCTTCCTGAAGCCAAGGGAGACGTTCCGGATTTAAACCGGCATCAAAGGAAGCAGAGTCTGACTCTACAGCGGCTTTAGGCTGCTGTTGTCCGACGTTGTTCTGCATCGCCTTTAAATCAAGCCGGGTTTTCTTTTGGAAAGGTTCCCTGCAGTTCAACCACGCCTCTTGGGCTGAAAGCAGGAATCACTGGGGCAGATTCTGCCGCCAAGGCAGGCGAGACCAGATGATCGGGCTAACCGAGCACCCGCCACCAAGCGCAGTGCCGCAGCCGGTTGAGTAACCGCGATCCCAGCTGGCGCAGCCGCTTCTGCCCCGCATGGGTCACCCATGGAATAATCCGTGATCCGAGCGAGCGCATCTCTTTCCTCCCTGGCCTAGCAAGTTCAGCGTTTCCGGTCACTCGCCAGCAAAATAGCACCCAAAGGTGCTAAGACTTTATGATCATAAACATATTTCCGAGTTCATAAAGCTAAAAAGGCAGCCAGAGCCTGCACCGGTACTAATCTGCACCAGTACAGGCTTTGCTCGACGCACTGCTCATTGTTACTCCTGGAAACAGGCCCAGAGAAAGGTCCCAGGTGTCAGCAACCCCCAGACCTCCAAATTCCCAGTCGGGGAGACCCACGGGAAGCCGCTGGAGCTTGTAAGTTAGCAAACTGTTGCCTCAACTGTGGAGTTGTATCGCGACAGAACCCAGACGCCCCAAATCATGGTGGGAACCCGACGGGGCCAGGTCACGGGAAGGCAGCAGCGCGGGCCAGTGCATGGGGGACCGATTGGGACGCAAGATGCCTGGGTTCTGGTCCCAGCTCTGTGACTTCGAGAGAAGCCCTGCCCCACTCTGTGCCTCGATTTCCCCTCCCACTCCATTGTTTTGCCTATTTAGGTTGTAAGCACTTTGGGTCAGAGACGGTTCTTTCTCGCTATGTGTCTGTGCAGCACCCTGCACCCCAGGGACCCTGATCTCGGTCACTGGGGCGGGCGGGTGTGTCTGTTCAGTGCCTGGCACAACAGGGAAGAAGGATGTTCTTTGTTCTTTTATGTCTGAATAATTTACCACCCTGCCTCCTAATGCACTAGTTAAGTGGCGCAAAGCACATTAGTCAGAGATAATGGGGCCGTAGTCATATGTGAAGCCCCACTAGAGAGATGGGTCAGATATCAGATAAAACACTGACATCTCTCCAAACCTACTTGGAATAGGAGGGGCCCTTAGACGAACGCTGGGCAAAAATTTTCAGCCAAAAAGCCTCCCCTCCCCACCCCGGAGTTGGCGTCACCAATGAACATTTTGTGGATTGGTGTCGGTTTCAGCGAATTGTTCGCATCGAGGGAAAAGAAATGACCCGAAATTCCAAATGATCCCAAAGGTTTCATTTAGATGGACGGCCCACACCCGGTCAGCGTGGTGCTCTGTTCCGCTGTAGTGGGATACATAGAGAGGTTGAGGTGTTGCTACACCATGGGTCATGGTGTTTGATGCAGAAGTCCCAGGTTCAATCCCTGTTGCCCACACTAAGACATTTATGTGATCTCATCAGACAGGACAAAGTGCATAAACACAAACAGAGAGGATGAAATTTCCCTTCTGGGCAGGTATTTTCTAATCGTGGTTTTATTGCATCTGAAACATGCAATACTGGCCAATGTCAAGGCTCACAGGGCTAAACCAAAGGAGCAATTAAATATCCCTCTATGCAGTGAGAGTTGAAACAACAGGAGGTCAATGCCCAAAGCAATGCCAGCAAAAGCTAAGAGTGTTTCCATGGGTTTGATTTGGTTGCAGTGTGCGCGGGAGAGAGAGCATGACAGCAAGAGAAAGGCACAGAATATCAGGGTTGGAAGGGACTGCAGCAGGTCATCTAGTCCAACCCCCTGCTCAAAGGGAAACCAATCCCCAGACAGATTTTTGCCCCAGATCCCTAACTGGCCCCCTCAAAGATTGAACTCACAACCCCATGTTTGGCAGGCCAATGCTCAAACTGCTGAGCTATCCCTCCCCCCTAAAGAACACAGCTCCTGTGACTTCCCAGTCCAGCAACCTACCCACTAGACCATGCAGCCATGTCCTAGGAAGAGGTCAAGGGACAGAGGGCTGGCTAGAAAGGCGGGCTTCCAAGGCCAGATGGGACCACTGAGATCACCTGATGTCTCGCATAACACACGCCACAGGACTTCCAGTCTGAACTGGGATAGATCTCGGCGGGGGAGAGGGGGGAAATCTCACCTTGATTTAAAATTTAAGACTGTGAGTTGGTGGATATTCATGGTAAACGAACAGGACGGCACCTAAGAGGATATCTGACTTCTATCAGGCATTTCTCCTCCGAATGGAAACAACTATCTGGGTTTTAAGAGGGGCAACACCCCCCTCTCTTTGTGACACACTTTTTGCACTGTAGCACACACATCATCTGTAGTCCCCTCCTCATTAGACAAACACCCGTCAGGGATGGTCTAGATAATACTTCCTCCCGCCATGAGTGCAGGGGACTGAACCGGGTGAGCTCCCGAGATCCTGTCTATGATTCTGGTCAGAACTACGGCACAATCCTGTTTATAAAGGATCAGTTCTGAGGCGCGCCCCATATTTACAGCTCACGCCGAGGGATCGTTACACGGCGACTGTTCCACGCTGCCAGGGTGGAAGACTGCATCTCGTTTTGGGCTTTAACAGCCATGTGGCCAAACTGGAGAGAATCCAGAGAAGAGCAACAACAAAAAATGCTCAGGGCTTTAGAAAAAACGTGACCTATGCGGAATCCCAGGCACTGCTACAGGCTGGGGACCGACTGGCTAAGCGGATGTTCTGCAGAAGAGGACCTGGGGGTTACAGTGGATGAGAAGCTGGATATGAGTCAGCAGGGTGCCCTTGTTGCCAAGAAGGCCAAAGGCATATTGGGCTGTATTAGTAAGAGCATTGCCAGTAGATGGAGGGAAGTGATTATTCCTCTCCATTTGATATTGTTGAGGCCACAACTGGAGTTTTGAGTCCAGTTTTGGGCCCCCCACTACAGAAGGGATGTGGACAAATTGGAGAGAGTCCAGCAGAGGGCAACGAAAATGATCAGGGGGCTGGAGCACATGACTTATGAGGAGAGGCTGAGGGGACTGGGATTATTTAGTCTGCAGAAGAGAAGAGTGAGGGGGGATTTGATAGCTGCTTTCAGCTACCTGAAGGGGGGTTCCAAAGAGGATGGAGCTCGGCTGTTCTCGGTGGTGGCAGATGACAGAACAAGGAGCAATGGTCTCAAGTTGCAGTGGGGGAGGTCTAGGTTGGATATTAGGAAACACTATTTCACTAGGAGGGTGGTGAAGCACTGGAATGGTTTCCCTAGGGAGGAGGTGGAATCTCCTTCCTCAGAGGTTTTTAAGGTCAGGTTTGACAAAGCCCTGGCTGGGATGATTTAGTTGGGGTGGATCCCGCTTTGAGCAGGGGGTTGGACTAGATACCTCCTGAGGTCCCTTCCAACCCTGATCTTCTCTGATTCTATGATTCACAAACACAGCCTGCAGATATAAAGTGGACAGCCGCAGATTTGCAGGGCTTTATACATAAAAAGCACAAGCGACGTCAGTACAAACGAAAATGTCATACGATGGTGCCTTTATATACTGCTCTATAGACTATATGCACAATATTTATATTCCAGCCAACATCGTTTATAACGATATGGTGAAAATGAGATTGTAAGCACGTTTTCAGTCGTAGTGCGCTGTGACACTTTGGTATGTTTATGTCGGATTTTGTATGCAAGTTGTTTTTAAGTGAGGTGAAACTTGAGGGGGTATACAAGGCAAATCAGATTCCTGCAAGGGACACCATAGTCTGGAAAGGTCTGGGGAAGAGAAGGCTGAGGGGGGATTCGGTCGCCGTCTTCAAAGCCGTAACACGGTTGTTATAAAAAGGACAGGGACCAACTGTTCTGCATGTCCACCCACAGTGAACTGGCCTCGTGGAGGCCAGACCTCTCGAGACCCCTTCCAGCCAACTCATGGTAAGAGCTGATTTGGCAAATCAGACACCAGGTGGCGCTCCCAGTCCAGCTACAGCCTCCGGGAGTAGGGAAAAAGGCCATGGCTTGTGGGATATTCCGGTTCGGGCCCTAGAGGCAAACAGTCCCGGCAGGATTTTTCCATGCTGAGTGGTGGGGGTCCTTTGCAAAGGAGCAGGACGAATATTATCCCTGTTTTACAAACAGGGAAACCGAGGCACGGGGGAGGTGGGCAGAACCCAGATCTCCTACCTCCCGGCCTATTCCGCCTCCCATCCCTGGCTGGGAGTGGGAAGCTGTGGGGTGGTCCCCAGTAGTCAGAGCCTCAGCCAATCCTCCTCTGAATTGGATCCAATCGGGTCCCTTCCTCAGTGGCGCAAAGGATGCTGGGTGCAAAGAATGGGGCTGGTGAAATGCGACCGCCAGCAGGGGAGCCATTTCGGTGGCATTGCTCCCCCCCCAAAAAAACCCCAATCCCGGATACAGAGATGGTAGCTCCAAAGACCCAAAGGGATCCCTGCAACCATCTACTCAGATGCTATCCCAGGGCTGCTCCTCCAATCTCTGGGCCCGGGGGAGGACCAAAGCGACACAGCTGAAAGGAGTCCGATAGACACCCAACTCACTCCAAAGGCCTGCAGGAAGACAGGCCGGAGAGGAGACCCCCCCGATGGAAAACACCGAGAAGTCGGCTCCAGGCTGAGTGCTTCTGCTATTTGGGGAACCAGATCCAAGGGCTAATTAGGCGACTACCGACGCCTTTAATTCCTCCCGGGAACCTGCTGGCAGCCGGCACGGCTCCCGTCGCTCCAGGCCTGGAATTCCACTTGAAGAGACTTGGCGCTGGCTCGGGTTTTCTGGGAGGGCTGGAGGTGTTCGCTCTCCGTGGCCAGGACGGCTGCAGGCCGTGCTCTCCGCTTGCCAGGCAGTAAGGAAGCCTTCTTGGCCGCAGTTCCTCCCTGGCAAGACTAGGATCTGACTCCAGCCCCCCAGCCGGCTGACACAAACTCCCTCGCTCAAGGGCGCCAGTGTGAACCCTGCCAGCTCTGCTGGCCGCTACCCACGGTGTTCTCCTGGGTTTCTTGGGGCTCCGCCAGCGGGCGCTCAGCCCAGGTCCGCACGGATCTCCGGGCTCCCATACCAGCTGAGTCAGGCATGACGGAGGCGGGCTGCTGGGGCGTCATCGGGGTAATGACGGCATGGCAGTGCCCGTGTCTCCTGGCTGATCCGCGTCCAGACCCGGCACAGCAGGCTGGAGAGTGACGGGGGTCAGCAGAGGAAAGACCCCAGCTGGGGTCAATGGGCGTCTCTCCATTGGAGTCAATGGGGCCAGGTCCCAGCTGAGGGTCAATCAGCCCTGGCCCCACTGACACAAGTTATCAGTCTTCTTGGTTCCTTCTCCCTGAACACCTGGTGCTTCCGAGCGCTGGGGGGCTGAGACCGAATCCACTTCCTCCTCCCGTTTCAGGATCTGCGGGCGGCAGCTGCAGCCAAGGGGGCTGGGGCAGAGGGAGACGGCGACGGCTTGGTCCAGGGATGTGATCAGCAGCAGGGGGCATATTTCAGGGATCGGGGCAGCCTTTTCATCCTCCTCCTCCCCAGCCACAGGGCAGACAGATCTGGGGCAGCACCCCAAGGCCAGAACAGAGACGCTCTAGAGCGGCTCCAGGCACCCCCATTAGGCATTACTAACGAGCTCAGCGCTGCACAGAACCACCACCCTGCCCCGACTGAGACTGGGGCCTCGTCGCACCAGGCGCTGCCCAAAACCCCCACCCTGCCCCAACCGAGATCGGGGCCCTGTCGTGCCGGGCGCTGCCCAGAACCCCCACCTTGCCCCGACCGAGATTGGGGCCTCGTCGAGCCGGGCGCTGCCCAGAACCCCCACCCTGCCCCGACCAAGATCGGGGCCCTGTCATGCCGGGCGCTGCCCAGAACCCCCACCCTGCCCCGACAGAGATTGGGGCCTCGTCGCGCCGAGTGCTGCCCAGAACCCCCCACCCTGCCCCGACCGAGATTGGGGCCTCGTCGCGCCGGGTGCTGTCCAGAACCCCCACCCTCCCCCGACCGAGATTGGGGCCCCGTCAAGCCAGGCACTGCCAAAAACCCCCACCCTGCCCGACTGAGACCGGGGCCTCGTCGCACCGGGCGCTGCCCAAACCCCCCACCCTGCCCCGACCGAGATGGAGGCCACGTCGCGCCGAGTGCTGCCCAGAACCCCCCACCCTGCCCCGACCGAGATTGGGGCCACGTCGCGCCGGGCGCTGCCCAGAACCCCCACCCTGCCCCGACTGAGACTGGGGCCTCGTCGCACCGGGCGCTGCCCAGAACCCCCACCCTGCCCCGACCGAGACTGGGGCCTCGTCGCACCGGGCGCTGCCAAACCCCCCACCCTGCCCCGAGTGAGATCAGGGCCTCGTCGCGCCGAGCGCTGCCCAGAACCCCCACCCTGCCCCGACCAAGATCGGGGCCACGTCACGCCGAGCGCTGCCCAGAACCACCACCCTGCCCCGACTGAGATCGGGGCCCCAGCATGCCAGGCGCTGGCCAGAACCCCCCATCCTACCCCGAGCGAGATCGGGGCCCCGTCGTGCTGGGCACTGCCCAAAACCTCCACCCTGCCCCGACCGAGATCGGGGCCATGTCGCGCTGAGCGCTGCCCAGAACCACCACCCTGCCCCACCGAACGGGTAGGAGGGAAGACGGAGACCCAGAGAGGGAAGGGGACCCACCTGAGGTCACATGACAGGGCAGGGGCATGTCCTGACTCTTAGCTGCCGCCCACTGTCCAGCCTACAGCCTGATTCAATGGGAAACCCGCAGACTCCAGGATCTTACCTCATGAACTGGCTGAAGGCTTTGTAGTTGGTGAGTGTGTGATAATCCTCCTCGGAGAATACATGGTCCACGTCTTCCAGCCCCCAGGTCATGAGCAGCTGGGCCGAGGATTTCTGCTCTACCTGCTGAGCAAGCCAAACGCTCCTCGTTAGCCAGCTGGGGGGTGTTGCCGGGGATCCTATCCAAAGGGGAGGATATACCCCTGCCCTCCCAGTGGGAGGCTTCCCAGGATTGGCACATGGAGAGGAAGCCCGAGGGACCACCACAGATGCATCCTAAAGACCATAATCCTGAGAGATCTTCCAGTCTCCTACATCCCTGCTAGAGACAGGATATAATGGAGCGTCCACATTGAATTGCCAAGGATCCAGTAATTAGCAGCAAAATCGAGTCATAGCGTTCACGGCCAGAAGGTTCTACCAAATCATGCAGCACGGCCTCCTGTCTAGCGACTGGCCATCCACACACTAAACCCAACAAGAACTTTCTCAGTTTTCCGGTTCATGGGCAAATCTTCGAATGAGGGGACGGGAGAACCACGATGGGCTTGGAGCAAAAATAAAGTTTTTCAAAATACTCGGCATCTCCAAAAAAAAAACAAACACAACACCCAACGGTTTGGGGTCGAATGCAACTTTTTGCTCACCCAGAAATGAAATGATTGGTTTCGATTTCAATCAGGTTTCATTTTTTTTTTTTAAATAAAATGAAGGGAAATTTTGAAAGTTGTTTCGAAGAAAACAAAAATCAAACATTTCACTTGCAAACTTTTTTTTTTTCCCCAAAAACATTTTGGATTTTTTCAGAGTAAAACAACAGGAAAGGAAGAAATAGAAAATCGCTTTCAACTGAAAAAATCGAAATGTTTCATTTCGGTTTTGAGCACTATTTACCTTTTCTGTTCAATAAAATTACACCTCTACCCTGATATAACGCTGTCCTCGGGAGCCAAAAAATCTTACCGCGTTATAGGTGAAACCGCGTTATATCGAATTTGCTTTGATCTGCCGGAGTGCACAGCCCCGGCTCCTGGAGCACTGCTTTACCGCGTTATATCAGATTTGTGTTAGATCGGGTTGCATTATATCGTGCTAGAGGTGTATTAGATGAAAAGTCGTTTAGAAACAGTTTGAATTTTTCAGTATTCCCCCCCCACCAGGGGTTTTTTGTTTGTTACTTCGCTTGGGGACCAAAACTATTGCACAAAACGGATGCAAATTTGTTAAATGTTTTGGTGCCGCTGAATCTATATTTTTCAAACACTCCCAATTTTTTCCACATGAAAAACTTCCCACTGGAATCTGTGATTTTGTCAAAACTGACTAAATGCTTCATTTCTCCCAAGTCCGGAAAATCAAAATGAGAAATTTCACTTCATTTTTTGGCAGAACAGATGGGGGATTAATTGAGGCTGGAATGCCGAGGCAGAATTATACCCATCAGAGGAAGGGAGGGTCAGGAACGGCCTCCCAGCGCCAAGGGAGACAGCTGAATGAGTCTGAAGACGAAACTTGCCTAGTGTCTGATCGGGGACCTGCCATAGCCGACACGAACTTGGGGACTCGGGTTCCCTGCCTGTCCTAGGTCACAACTAAAAAAAGGTTGTTTCATTGACGTTTTCCATTTTCAGATTTCCCGTTTTGGGGAGCAGGTTCTTCCCACTTTTTCTCAGGGAGAAGGTTAATCAAAAGGTGAAAGAAGGAAAACCCCCAAAATCCCAAAGCTGAAAATCGGAACAAACTATTTTCAATTAAAATGAAAAAAAAGTGGTTTTGAAAGAAAAATTCTCATCAAAACCACAACATTTTGCTGGTGAAAAATTTGGGATTTCCCAATTCCATCCATTTGCCCTGCACCTTCTCCAACAGAACGGCAGTCCCAGAGCACTTCGGACAGGGGCGATTTTTGTCCCGGGCAAACTTGGCTTAGAAACAACAAGGAGGAGAGAAACTGTGCTAATAGGGTGGACCCAGTGGGATTATCTTGAGAAAGAGCAGGTGCTTTGGAATAGCTGAAGGGCCTATCAGAGTTTATGCACCTGATCTCCCTTGTGCCCTTTCCAAACATTAGCCAAAAAGCAAGAGATTCCGAGACACAAGTTTGCTAGCAAAGAAGCTTCTATCGAGAGCGGAGCTGCTGTCAGCCCAGGCCGATTTAACCACGCCGTCCGTTTGCGCTCGGTTCCGCGGCCCGCTGCTTTGTTCATTGCATGCACGGGCTAGCAAGGAGTTGAGGCAAGCTCCCAAACGGTGCTCGCTAAAATCCAGTTAAGCTCTCTCGCCACGGCTCTGGGAATCCCTCTCTCTAGCCGCCTTGTTCACGCTGGGTCCGTCGGCTCGTCGGATTTGGGGGCGGCCTGCCTGTTGGGATCCTCCGAGCACATCTTGCCTCGTCAATCCCCTGCCAGGGCAGCGAAATCAGGCAGTGGGGGTATCTCGGTCTCTGCCGGGTTAGTCTCCAGAGATGGTTAGGTCTTTGGGCTCAGTTGAGGGGTAACTGGGTGGAAGTGACTGGCCAGGAGGTTAGCCAGGATTAGAGGGGAGAGATAGCTCAGTGGTTTGAGCATTGGCCTGCTAAACCCACAGTTGCAAGTTCAATCCTTGAGGGGGCCATTTAGGGATCTGGGGCAAAAATTTGTCTAGGGATTAGTCCTGCTTTGAGCAGGAGGTTGGACTAGGTCCCTTCCAACCCTGATCTTCTATATTCTATTCTATGAAATCTGGTGGCCCCATCTGGCTTTATGTTGTATGGGAATTTTGGCTCCAGCCCATGTAACGGAGCCCCAACCCGAGAGAGCTGGGCGATGATTTCCCCTACACATGCAGAAGGCCATCGGAGGGTTTCACCTCAGAGAGCTCGGCCAGCAGCGGGTGGCGGATCGCCGCTCTGTACCTTTACTTTCTGGCCTGCATCACCATCCACCTTTTTCCGGCGTTTGGTCTTTCTCTCCTTCTTCTCCCGGTGCTTTCGCCGCTTCTTCTTGGCCACCGCTCCGTAGTCGCTGCTCCCGCTCTCTGACTTCTCCCGGAACTCCTCCCGGTCCGACTCAAACTCATCCTCGCTCACCTGAGGGGCGAGAGGGGCAAAGTCAAGAGGGAGCTCATTGGCGAGGGAACAACCTGCCAGCACAACAGCTCCCAGCGGGGACAGGGCGGATGTCAATCCCAGTCAAACTGCCTGGGACGATTTCGGGGGAGGAGGTTTGTCTGGCGGCTCTGGTCGAACTGGCTGGGACGATTTGAGGGGGAATCTCTCAGGTGCCCTGGCTGTTATGCATTTCATCAGCAGATCTCAAAGCGTTTCACAAGGGAGGTCGGCATCAATTTGCAGATGGGGAAACTGAGGCACGGTGGGGCGGAGGAGGGAGTGATTTGCTCTAGGAAACCCAGTGTCAGAGCTGGGAATAGGAATCCTGCACCACCAATACATGCTGCCCCCAATAAAGAGGCCGAACAGACTCTGGGCGCGGGGTTTGAGCCTTCCCGGGCTGAGGAGATGGGCAGGGCCGACAAACGCAGCTCAGCAGCAGGATCGGTCCCCCAACGCCCACCGAGCTCCAAAAGGGCCGTGCCCCCGCATCGATTCCCCTCCCCATCCAAGATCAAACCACCCCACCCTTGCCCCCAGTGCTCCCTCCCTGTCTGAGATCACACACACACACGCCCTGCCCCCGAAACGGCGGCAGCCCGGCAAACGGGTGGCTTACTAATTTTTTGCGCTTCCGGGGTTTCCCTGGCTTGTTTTCCTTCTGCTTGCGGGGACCTCTTTTCTTTTTCTTGACCCCCAAGGCGCTCTCCAGGTTCCTGAGATCGCCATCTTCTTCATCTACAGGGGAAGAGAAAAGATACATAAGTCAAGCATGGGGCATCTGTTCGGCACCGGGGAGCAGGCTGCAGGCCCCAGGATTCTGCGCGTCTGGCTCACCCCTCCACCCGGCTCCCTCTTCGCCCTCCCCTACAATCTGCCCTGCCAAGGATCCTCGCCTCTGAGCAGCCGGGGCCAGGTGCTAATAAGCTGAGAGACCCTGCCTACAGCCGCGCCGTCCCGCGGGCCTGGAGCTGCCATCTGTTCTCCACGCCTGCTTCGGCTGCCGGGCACGGATTACAGGCCCCCGAGGAACTGGGCTCAGAGCCCGGCTCATCGCGTTTCACAGCCGCTCGAAGCCGTCACGTCGAGGAGGCGCGGGGACCTCCGAGGTGAACGGGAGGCCAAAGAGCCGTGGGCGAACTGTTTGAACCGAGGGAATCTCTCGGCTGGCGTCAACATGAGCTCCCCATTCATTCTCTCCCGCGCAATCCTGAAGGCTGTATCCTAGTATCCCGTGCCCTGGCGCTTTGGGGGAGCGTACAGGACAATTATGCAGTGATCCACCGCGCTCTACCACTCCCAACTCCTGGTTGGCCCACGGTTTAGGGTCACCACGAGCGTGGGGCTGCGTCCCGGACCATCTTGGCTAACAGCCACCAATGAACCTATCCTCTGCGAACTTTTTGGAGGAACCCAGATATATTTTCATGCATCTGACAAAGTGGGTATTCACCCACGAAAGCTCATGCTCCAAAACGTCTGTTAGTCTATAAGGTGCCACAGGATTCTTTGCTGCTTTTACAGATATATTTTTGGTCTTCACCACATCCCCTGGCAAGGAGTTCCATAGATCAGTTGTGCAAAAAAACCGACTTCCTCTTCTTTGTACTAAACCAGCGGCCTCTGCGTTTCGGCGGGTGAGCCCTGGTTTTTGTACGGTGTGAAAGGGTAAAATGACATTTCTCTGAGTGCAGGGGAAATTGACGGGACCGCGCTGGACAGGCCAGATTAGATGATCTAACTGGCCTTCAACGAAACAACGGGCCCCAATTCCATTTCTTTCCCGCACCAGCTTTACATGGACGCAGCTCCGCTGGCTAGTGAGCCAAACCTGGCTGGAGGGCTGTGGTTCCAAACCACCGGCTGGCCATTCATTATGCAAACGCGCCAAATCCTCTCGACTGGCATTTTGACGGAATGTTACTCTTGTTTATTTTTTGCAATAATACGGAAGCATCGGCAGGCCCCAGTTGAGACCAGGGCCCCTGCTGGGCCAGGCGCTGCACAAACACCTCATCAGAGACAAGTCTGCGCCCCAAAGAGCTTACAACCGAAATCAGCAGAGAAGGGGAAACTGAGGCACCAGGTATGGGAATGACTCACCCACAGAAGCACAGCGGGTCAGCGGCAGAGCCAGGCCTAATGCCAGTCCACTGCCCTGTCCAGTTAGAGTTTAAGGCCAAAAGGGCCAATCAGATGCACCAGCCAGGCAGCTAGAAAGCGGATTATTCGCACATCAAAGCACCGGCCCACTGATCTGATGCCCCAGAGGAAAGTGGCTCCCACTCCCAGATACCAATTGCGCATCAGGGTGAAAATTCCTTCCTGACCTCTGCAGGCAACTTGGCCGGAGCCCTGAAGCATGAGATTGGCTCAGAGTCGTTGTCCTAATTGCACTAAGTTACTGAGCTCTTGCAAATATTGGCATTCCCGGCCCATGCTCCTGAGAATGACTGACGTCAGGAGCGAAGAACCGGGAAATGTTCTCTTTCCGTAATGGCATTTGTACTGCAGGAAGAATGGCTTTTGGCATTTCAGTTTCCTTTGAGTACCGCGTAAGCCACAGAGAAGCCAGGAAAGACTCCTAGGGATGGAGTCACACGTTCTCTTAAGGATTATTTACATAGGGAAACTGAGTGGAACAGCTGTTCCACCAAACCTCCCCATCAGGAATAGCGACAGAGCTTTCGATTCTCACCCTCCCTTGCTCCAAATTAACTTTCAAGCCTTGACAAGCCTTCACATGCGTCTCCGCACCAGGTCAGACTGCATCTTCATCCTCCTCACAGCTGGCAACGGATTTCCAGCAGCAGAGATACGCCCAGGCAATCCACCCCAACCTCTCCCCCCGGTTAAATGCTATATTTACTCCGAGGACCCTGTTATTTCACCAAAGGGCAGACAGCTGGGTTATGGTATTTATTCTTTCCCTAGGGTCATGCTACTGACCCATGCAGCTGCGGAAAACCGCCATTACTGGGGCTTTCAGGGTGAAAGTGATATTTACCCGCTACTCTTCTCTTGCAAAATAATAAATAGACAGCGGCAGACATGAGTTCGGGCCTTGCATAAAGGGAAGTTATGGTTTCTAGGCCGGCCCGGATGGTCATTTCACATCCCCTCCCCTCCCTTCCCCCACGCTGTTGTCAATTTCACACTAGGCAAAAATATGGGATTGTGGCAGCCAAATTTACACCTGCAAGCTACTCCCTGGTAGACCCGAGCCCCAACGCATCACAGAACCGTAAGGCTGGAAAAGACCTAGAGAGGACAACTAGACTATCTGCAGAAAAGGACCTGGGGGTTACAGTGGATGAGAAGCTGGATATGAGTCAACAGTGTGCCCTTGTTGCCAAAAAGGCTCATGGCATTTGGGGCTGTATAAGTAGGGGCATTGCCAGCAGATAGAGTTATGTGATCATTCCCTCTATTCGACATTGGTGAGGCCTCATCTGGAGTAGTGTGTCCAGTTTCGGGCCCCACACTACAGAAGGGATGTGGACAAATTGGAGAAAGTCCAACAGAGGGCAACAAAAATGATCAGGGGGCTGGAGCACATGACTTACAAGGAGAGGCTGAGGGAACTGGGATTGTTTAGTCTGCAGAAGAGAAGAGTGAGGGGGGATTTGATAGCTGCTTTCAACTACCTGAAGGGGGGTCCAAAGAGGATGGATCTAGACTGTTCTCAGTGGTGGTAGATGACACAACAAGGAGTGATGGTCTCAAGTTGCAGTGGAGGAGGTCTAGGTTGGATATTAGGAAACACTATTTCCCTAGGAGGGAGGTGAAGCACTGGGATGGGTTCCCTAGGAAGGTGGTGGAATCTCCTTCCTTAGAGGTTTTTAAGGCCCAGCTTGACAGAGCCCTGGCTGGGATGATTTAGTTGGGAACTGGTCCTGCTTTGTGCAGGAGGTTGGACTAGATACCTCCAGAGGTCCCTTCCAGCCCTGATCTTCTACGAGTCTATCCCTGACTGTCAGATCTGTTCTTGAAAACCTCCAACGATCAGGGTTGTTACAATCTCCTTTGGTAAACTTATTCGAGTGCTTAACTATGCTTAGAATGAGAACATTTTTCCTGCTATCTAACCCAAATCTCCCTTGCTTCAAATGAAGCCCATTGCTTCTTATCCTGTCTTCAGTGGACAAGGAGAACAACTGATCCGCCTGCTCTGCCCCCCACCCGCCACCTCTCCCCCCATTCCCCGGCCACAGTCTTGCCCCCAGCCACCACCCCACTCCTGGCCCCGGCTCCCCGATAGGAGCGCAGACAGGGTAAGGGGTGGGGGGGCATGACTGGGAAAAGTTTGGGGAGCACTGATTTAAGGACCGTTAACGCTGCACTTCAAAAAGATCAATTTTATGACCGTTAACACACAAATTGTCAACATCATATGTTAAAATATACAAAGGAACTATCCTCAGATCCTATTGGAATGAGTTCTCAAGCAGACTTTTTCTTATGTTGCCTATTTGTAAATGTCAACAATTACCTATGGGCCTTTTTTTGGCGCGCGTACGGTGAAATCGACCTTTACCCGCATTCACCGATAAAATTCAAATCCTTCCATGCTGACTCACGGGGCAAGTTTTCCAAACCACGGCCCATTTTTCCAAGTCAACAGCTGCACAGCAACATATAGATTTAGGATTTGGGGGAAATTCGTCCAGATTAACGAAAACTATGCTATTCAACCAAATCACACCGTTCAGAATAAAAAAGAGGCCTTCGTTCAGTGTCACTGAATTCTCTTCCTAAGTGGAGTTATGCTTCTGGATAAAATGATTTGTCTTCCAGAACGGTATTCACACCGGGAGGGAAGATCAGATGCAAAGGGTCTGGTTGGATTTCCAGTCTGCCTGTCTCCCTGAGGTGATCAGGGTGGATGGAGGACTGAAAGCACAACCCAGATTTGGGCTCAGGAAGGAATTTGTCGTCCCCCCCGCTCCTCCCCAACCAGGTCAGATCAGCAGGGACTGGGACGCGGAGGGGGTGAGCTCTGCAGTGGCAGGGGGTGCAGATCGCTTGCCAGGATCACCTGGCCACAAATCTCACCTAGTAACACAGGAGACTCAGACATTGGGGGCACCTTGGTCTCTTCTGCTCTCTGCCAGTTTGTCTCCTGAACGTAGATTCGTAGGACTGGAAGGGACCTCGGGAGGTCCTCTAGTCCAGTCCCCCGCCCTCGTGGCAGGACTAACTATTATCTAGACCATCCTGGACAGGTGTTTGTCCAACCTGCTCTTAAAAGCCTCCAATGATGGAGATTCCACTACCTCCCTGGGCAATTTATTCCAGAGCTTAACCACCATGACAGGAAGTTTTTCCTAATGTCCAACCTAAACTGCCCTTGCTACAATTTAAGCCCATTGCTTCTTGTCCTGTCCTCAGGGGTTAAGGAGAACATTTTTTCTTCCTCCTCCTTGTAACAACCTTTGATGTACTCGAAAACGGTCATCATGTCCCCTCTCGGTCTTCTCTTCTCCAGACTAAACAAACCCAATTGTTTCAATCGTCCCTCGCAGCTCATGTTTTCTAGACCTTTCATCATTTTTGTTGCTCTTCTCTCTCCAATCCGTCCACATCTTTCCCGAAATGCGGTGCCTGGAACTGGACACAACACTCCAGCTGAGGCCACACCAGCGCGGAGAAGGGCGGAAAATTACTGCTGGTGTCTGGCTTACAACTCTCCTGCTAACACAACATCTAGATGCTTTGGTCTAACTAAAGTCATCAGGCTCACTACAGGTGCAACCGGGTGATATCACTGGAGGTCAGAGTAGATGATCCTTCGGCCTTAAACTCCAAGAAATCTCCAGGTCTCTCCAAGGCAGTCAGCCGAGGGACCGGCTGCAAATCCAAACCAGGAGTGTGAAGAACCCCAAAAAAACCCAGCACCATGGCAGACCCGATGGTAACTTACGTGCCTGCCTTGTTGACAAGACATTCATGATTCGAAGCTTTAACGCTCCACCGTCGTTTCACTTGCTTTCCCAAAATGCAGCCACCTCAGAGAGGGTGGAGCCAAGTGACACTGCGTCAGAGTTTGAGACAGGAAGTGAACCGTTCCCATCAGTCCCTCGAGTCCTACCCAGCTTGTGAGATCTGATGGGACCAAAGCCCAAACGGACCACATCCAGCAAAGCCAGCAGCAGCAAACCCCTGAGTCAATCACCTCAGAGCAGCTATCGAATGTCAAACGACCGGGATCCTGGCAAGGCCGACGGCGGATTGAAACAAGCAAAGCTCTGAGTTATGTGCCGAAGAGCAGAGGAAAGAGATTTTGGCTCCCTCGTCTGTGGCTCAGGGTAGTATGAATGACAGAAGCCAGACCTCGGGAAAATGGGATTTTTTTTTTTAATCCATTGGACGCTGCCAAGCCAAAGCCTTCAAAAGCCATGAGTCCAACCGCAAAGAAAATCATGAGGTCGACACAAAAAAAAAACATCTTGACATTTAAAAAATAAATAATAAATACAGGGTTCCCCCCACCCCCCTGGTTTTATGTTTTAAAGCTTTCCCCCACAACCCAGAGAGGTGGCAACTTGCTATTTTCAAACAACCACAGCAAATTCAGGAAGCATCCCGGCATCAGTTACACTCCCCTCACACTGTCAAGTGAAAGTCTCACCTAATCACATGACTCCAGGAGCTGAGGATTTGCAGCACCGTCCTCAGCATACTGGCAAAAAAGACAGCTTGTGGGGTGCAGCACGCACCCTGTTCTCTTCTCACTCACCCCGATGTCAACTGGGAATCGCACCATTGGTGTCAATGGGTCCCTCTGCACCTTTTTTTGGACAGCTGTTTAACCGTCTGCTCTCCTCCGCAGAAGCTCTGATTAGCTGAGGGAGGCCAGACATAATGGGGTCTTGCTAATGTCACAAGACAGCCAGCTGAACAGCAATTAGACAGCCATTCTCACGCCTCGTCCTGTTCCTTCTCCCCCTGCAAGCCATTTCTCCACCTGCTTGACAGCCAGCATTGCCTCTAGAAAACCCACGCTCGAACCAGCAAGACCAGAATCCCAGCCGCCGCCAACGCTCAGCCAAATTCCACACACCTAGGGCGATGGGTTTTTGATCATTTTAATCTGGTGTCAGTGAAATTGCCAGATTGGCAGCCCCGGAGACAGAAAGTAATTAGCAGACAGACACAGGCACAAGCCAGCCAGGCCTCAACACTGGGACGGCCAGCGTCAAGTTTTGAAGGCCAGAAGGGGCATTACAACCACTTCGTCTGACACAGGCGCTCGGGTGGGACTTTTGAGAACGCTGCACTCGCTTCACACAAGGGGCCGCTGTACGGCCGTCATAAAGGAATGAATCATAGCATTATCAGAGGGGGAAGGGACCTCAGGAGGTATCTAGTCCAACCCCCTGCTCAAAGCAAGCCCAATCCCCAGATTTTTGCCCCAGATCCCTAAATGGCCCCCTCAAGGATTGAACTCACAATCCTGGGTTTAGCAGGCCAATGCTCAAACCACTGAGCTAGCCATTCCCTAAAGGAGCTGTCCCCTCCCCCCCCGGCGGTGTCACTGGGGGGCATGGATAACCATTCCCACCACACGTTCCCTGGGCTGAGGAAGCTAATGAGCCGACCACCAGACCAAATTCAGTGATGAATCCTGGTCACCCACCACCTGCAGCATGTTGTGCATATGCTAAGAAGGCAGCGTTGCTTGCACTTGGGGCAGCTCCCCTCTCTCAGACCAATGGGCGCAGGTTCTCTGCAAATTCAGGAAGCATCCCGGCATCAGTTACACTCCCCTCACACTGTCAAGGTTTGTCCCCTTCCCTTCCCCGATAGAGTTGCGGGTTTTTTAAACAAAAACTGAGACACTTGAGAACAACGGAGAGGTGAGTCCGCGCTTCCCCGCACGCCACTGGTGGATACCCAGCCTTTTGGGAAGCCCAACCCAATGGCACCTGGGCTGGATTCAAACTGTTCCATAGCTCCAAGTGCCCCAACTCCCCGCCGTACACCTTGATCAGGGAGCACTTCCTACCATGAGCCAAGGGCCCTCGGCACTTTACAGGACAGACCCCTAAAAGTTAAGTTTAAGCAGAAGAAGGAGGGTCTTGCGGGTAAAGCTTTTGACTACGACTCAGAAGATCTGAGTTCAATTCCCAACACGGACTTCTGATACGACCCTGGCTAAGTCACCCGAGACCCAGATTTTTACAGGTATTTGGAATTAATGGGATTTCGGCACCAAAAAACATCTGGCCTACGATCCATGTGGCCCTTGGTTTTGGGGATAACGACATGTCCCTGCCCCACAGAGCCTTCGGGATGTTTTAAGGGGCTCAGGGCCCCGGCGAACAGGGCTTTGGAGCGGACACCGGAGCTGGAGCGCGGACTAGTATGTTTCATGCCCCAAGCCAGAGCAGAGCAATTCAAAAACTTGATTGCTCCAAATCCGTGCCCGGGATGGACAGGATCAGACTCCAGAGTTTGCACAAGCGACACCAGCGCGTCCGTCTCCTGGCTCGGGAGTTCCATCCCCGGCACGCAGAGCCTTTCTGCTCGAGCTCATCCGTCCAAATCAAGCCCGCGTCGTTATCCGACGGCTGTTCAGTGACCCTACCCGCGTAACAAGCTGGCGGGTTCTTAGCCTGGCTCCCGGGGGGCAGGCAGCGGCATAAATCACAGCTGGCACTAACTGGCTGTCTTTTGACAGAGATCAAGCACTAAACAGGGTCATAGCTCAAGCTCCCGGAGAGGGTCCCTCTAGGTCACGGATTAAGCACGCTGAACGCACTGTACCTGTCCTCTCCGGGATCCCAAACTAATACCTTCGCCAGCTCTAAATTCACACCGCCACGTCTTCACCAGCGGGCCCCAAACTAACAAAGCATCAGAGTGGGTCCCACCTGCTGGATGATAGAGGCCTTCGAGAGCCTGGATTTACAAAAGAAGATAATGGATTTCCCTGGCCTGCAGGGGGAGGGAGGGGAAAAAACCACCTCAGGGAAAACAAGACAAATGCACTGGTTTATGTAGGAGCCTGCCGACCACCTACCCTCATCTAATAATCCTCTGGCAACTTCACACCGCAGGCTGGCTGCGGGAGAGAGACATCGGCCAAACCCCTGTGCCAGCTCCAAGGCAAACATGAACTCAGCAGCACAGAGAGGAATGACCTGTCAGATGATGCCAGTCACCTGGACAGGAGGTGCCTTGCTAGGTTAGAAATGACAACCCAGCCCTCTGACACACACACACCCCCCCGCAGGCATGCACACACACCGTACGCTGACAGCACCAGCTCTTTTGCCTTGCAAATCAAAATGCAAAAAAATAATACTACTAATAAAAACAGAGGCACAGCCAACAGGGTGGACTTGCCTTCACACCCTCCCCACCTAGATTCCTGCCGCCAGCCCTTCCTGTCTAAGCAGCAGCATCTCGCATCTGCCTGTGTCCCATTTCTTCTGACAATACCACATTATCTCTTCCGCCCTCTGGGTTTGAATCACCTGGTTGCATCCCGCCGCCGCTCAGTTCCCGGTGGGATGTAATTCACAAAGCCGAGGGGAGCAGGGCAGGCCGTGGGGCATCTTTACCGCCCCTCAGTCCCGTCAATTTCTAATTCTGCCATCAATCTTTTCTTTTTTTTTTCCCCCTCACCCCTTTCAGATTCTCCCCCCCCGGCCCTAATCATAATATTGATGCACATGCGCAGCCGAGATGGGTATTTTGGCAGGCAATCAACTAGAAATTTCCACACACGTGACATTTTCACTCCCTACCTTGGAAAAAAAAATTAAAATATAAAAATAAAAAACGTGCACACACATAGATATTATATAACGCAATAAGGGATGGCGGGGATGTGGATTTAACTAAATCCAGAAATCAAGAGTTATTTCACTGTAACCAGAAACAAAGAAAGACTCAAGAATCTCCATCTCATTCACTACAGATGTCTGTTCCACCCCACTTGCATATTTAAATTTAAACAAAAGACAAGCAAATCAAGAAGAGATCCCTTATCTCCGGCAGTTAACGGAGGCGGGGGAAGCCATTTCCACCGTGGCAGGGGAACAAGTCCTTCTTATTTTTAACAGTGGCTTTAAAAATCATTGTCCCCAAGGTAGAAATTCGCCAGTCAGGGAGGGATTATGCACCTCGGGAACTCTGCCAAATGAAATGCAGGCTCCAAGGGAGATTTTCAGAAAGTGCTCAGGTCCCCCGTTAAGCAACTGACTGAAAGAGACAGATTTTCAGAAGTGCGTAATGCCCACCTGTTCTCCTTTGCAAATGTGGCCCTCAGAGAATAGTCTATTATCGGGTATAAATCCACAGGGACAGCACCTGACAAGGAAATGCCCCTGGCAAGGGGACCGGGAGAGATCAGAGACCCGGTGCAGGAGTAGATAGGCTACTGGGACTTCCAGAATTTCAGACGATGAGCTGTATCAACAGGAGATGGGAAAGCAGCAGCCACTTTAGGACCAATATGAGGAAAACTCTTGCCAAGGAAACCTGGTGGCGTTCCCAGTGCCCTATTCAGGAGAGGGGACAGCTACGTTCGAAGAGATTTCACGCTGGAAAGCAACCAATCCTCCACCCGCATCCGTCATCAATCACAGGATCAGGGGCTAAACATGTCCGGCGTTTCTCAGGACCCATAAGAATGTCCATTTGGTTGTTTTACGTGGAAATACTACTTATTTTGGGGGAGTAATTACAAAGCACCTTCCTGCCAACTTTAGTGATCTGATCTGCTTCTTAAACTAGTGTCCAAAATGGGCATCACGGTGTTACACCCTGCAGGTACCCAATCCTGCGAAGACTGAATCAAGTGCTTAATTCTGATCACACAAGGAGTCCCGCTTCGATCAGCGACTTGAGCTGTCCACATCGTTACGCACGCGTTTAAGTCTTTCCAGAATCAGCACCAGAGTTCGGATGTTTTCAGGAAAGGGAGGGCTCTGGGAAAAACAATCAACTGGTGATCCTCTACCTTCCCGGTCTGGAGGAGTTTGGAAGTCAAAAAAATTAGGGCTGAAATTCTGGCTTCATTGAGGACAAAGGCAAAATCCCCACTGATTTCAACGGAGCCAGGATTTTCATCATAAATGCTGAAAAGCCTTGCAGGATCGGGGCCTACCTCAAGGCAGCCCTGATCTCTGCTCAGCAGCCTGTACTTGAATACAAATAAATAAAAAGCCATACAGTCATTTTATGAACGATTCTGGATTCTTTCACTTAAGTGTCTCGGTGTTACAGGTGGCGAATCGGGAGGCGGATTTAAAGACTGAGGGGAAGGAGGGACACTGCTTTCATGATGAAGCAACGCTGCTTTTAAAACTGAAACATAGATTTCTGACCATTTTGAGAAGCGGGTAAGAGGAGACTATTTTAAATCCTGGGGCTTAAAAACAAAAACAAACGTGTGCGTGTGCGCACACACACACACGCACATTTCTTTTCCTTTTTACTGAAAGTGGGTTTTCTTGATCAAGAGAAAATAAAATGATAGTTTTTCTCCCTCTCCAGTGTTAATTTTTTTTAATCGGTATTCACAATGGGGAATCACCTTTGCCTTTCTTTAAATTAGCCACACCTGTTAGGTCGTAAACCTGCAAATCTTTCCTCTCATAAGCTTTCCTCTACTTTCTCATCTAATAATTATCTCCAGCACTTATCTATTTTCTTCAGTAGATTTCAAAGCGCTTTCCAAAGCAGGTCAACAGTATCTTTAGCCTCTTTTCACAGAGGGAGAAACCGAGGCACAGGGTGGGGAAGAGGCTCGCCCAAGGTGACCTAGCAAGGCCGGTGGCAGAGGCAGGATTTGAACGCAGATCTCAAGCCACACATCTTCTGGGCATAATGTAACACACAGCACAAGGAACTTGACCCACTCTCTGAAGCCAATGGGACTACTTCCATGAGCAAAGCTACCCACCCAAGCGTCTCCAGGATCAGACACCCAGCGCTTCGAAACTACCGAATATGTTTTTTATATACGTTAACGATAGCGTGTTTCAGTCACTCAGGGAATGCTAAGAAAAAAGGTCAGGGGAGACAGCAGTCTTTCCACTGGCATAAATAACTCCCCCGGCCCAACATTAAAATTAACACATTTATTAAATCAAGAGAAAGCAAAGTGACTTTGGGAACCTGGAAATCAAATTTGGTGACAGAAAAATACTGGCTTTATTCCCCCCACACACACACTTTTTTTTTCAAGTCACAAATCCTTTACCTAGAAGGCTGAACCTAACAAGCATATTTTGCTCCCTCTACGCACTGATCATTACGACCAATCAATGTACGGAAAAACCCTACTGCTGAGAATAAATAGGATTGGGGCAGAGATTGTCCATTTAGAGGAAGGCAAAAGACTTTCACATCTTTCACATGACACATGGCGAATGACAAGCCTTTGCAAGACTGAAGCCTTAGATTGTAAACTCTGGCGACAGACCACCTATTTGTATGGCAGGTACCCACAGCCTAGGACGAAGCGGCCTTGATCCATGATTAGGGCATCCATGTGTTACTGTAATCAAAATAAATTAATAATTACGGCAAGCATAAAGGGAGAGGGAAAAACGAGTGCCATCTTACGCCCACACTTCCTTATTTCCCTGCTCCTCCGAATCCTTAAGCTTCCTTCCCCCACACGCCTGAGGTTTTCTTTATAAGGAGAGCAAATTGAAGCGAATCTGGGTAGAGATTAGTCTGGCGGCAGCAAAATACTCTACATTTTTTTAAGGAACAAGAGCTTTTGGTTACATCCCTCTGATTTAATTGACACTTAAAATTTGCTTTTTAAACCATGCAGGACCCCAGTACCAAGTTGATGGGTGCCACAGAACAGGGAGCATGTCAGTTATACAGGGGGAATACGGACGGGTCTTAGAGCAACAACTGAAGTCAAAGTAAACTCACAAAACACAGAAGTGTCACATGAGGCACCGAACAAGGCTAACGAGCCTGTCCTGAAAGGTCCACTCCATGTTCACCCTGGCCTTGACCCAACCAACTACCCTGCCTTCCGCTTACCCCTGTCCTCACCTCACCCTCCGCTCCCGCTATCGCCAACCTGGCCCCGATCCCACCCATTCCCACCGCAGCCCATTAACCCTGTCCTCTCCTCACCTCACCCTCTTCTCCCGTGATCACCAACCGGGCCCTGACCCCACCTATTTCCACTGCAGCCCATTAACCCTGTCCTCATGTCACCCTCCGCTCCCGCCAGGGCCGGCGCTTCCATTTAGGTGGCCTAGGCAATCGCCTAGGGCGCCAGGATTATTGGTGGGCGGCGTTTTGCCGAAGGGGGCAGCAGGTGGCTCCGGTGGACCTACCGCAGTCATGCCTGTGGAGGGTCCGCTGGTCCACGGCTCTGGCAGAGCTGCTGCAGTCGTGCCTGAGGACAGTCGGCTGCTCGCACGGCTCCGGTGGACCTCCCGCAGGCACGACTGCGGCAGCTCCACCAGAGCCGCGGAGCAGCTGACCGTCCGCAGCCATGACTGTGGCAGCTCCACCGGAGCCGCGGGATCAGTGTGCGGGGCAGTGAAATTGCTGTGCGCCTAGGGCACTAAAACTCCTAGCGCCGGTCCTGGCTCCCTCTATCCCTGGCCATAATCCCACCCATTCCCACCACAGCCCATTAACCCTGTCCTCAACTCATCCTCCTCCCCCGCGATCACCAACCTGGCCCTGACCCCATCCACTCCCATACTACCCATTGACCCTGTCCTCACGTCACCTTCCGCTCCCGCTATCGCCAACCTCGCCACGATCCCACCCATTCCCACCACAGCCCATTAACTCTGTCCTCACCTCACTCTCCGTTCCCACCATCACCAACCTGGTTCTGACCCCATCCACTCCCATCAACCCTGTCTTCACGTCACCCTCTGCTCCCGCCATCACCAACCTGCTCCTGATCCCACCCATTCCCACCACAGCCCATTAACCCTGTCCTCACCTCACCCTCTGCTCCCGCCATCGCCAACCTCGCCCTCACCCCGTCCACTCCCACCACATCCCATTAACCCTGTCCTCACATCACCCTCCGCTCCCGCGATTGCCATCCTGGCCCTGATCCCACCCATTCCCACCGCAGCCCATAAACCCTGTCCTCACCTCACCCTCTGCTCCCACCATCGCCATCCTGGCCCTGATCCCATCCACTCCCACCGCAGCAGATTAACCCTGTCCTCATCTCACCCTCTGCTCCCGCCATCGCCAACCTGCCCCTGATCCCGTCCACTCCCACTGCCGTTCATTTACCCTGTCCTCACGTCACCCTCTGTTCCCGCCATCGCCAACCTGGCCCTGACCCCACCCACTCCCACCGCAACCCATTAACCCTGTCTTCACCTCAACCTCCGCTCCCGCCATCACTATCCACTCCCACATTTCATTAACCCTGTTCTCACATCACCCTGCGCTCCCGCCATCGCCAACCTGTCCCTGACCCTATCCACTGCACCACAGTCCATTAACCCTGTCCTCACCTCCCCCTCCGCTCCCGCCGTCACCAACTTTGCCCTGACTCCGTCTACTCCCACCATAGCCCATTAATCCTGTCCTTACCTCAACCCCTGCTCCCACCATCGGCAACCAGGCCCTAATCCCATCCACTCCCACCGCAGCCCATTAACCCTGTCCTCATCTCACCCTGTGCTCCCGCCATTGGCAACCTGGCCCTGACCCCATCCACTCCCACAGCAGCGCATTAACCCTGTCCTCATCTCACCCTCCGTTCCCACCATCAGCAACCAGGCCCTAATCCCATCCACTCCCACCACACCCCATTAACTCTGTCCTCATCTCACCCTCTGCTCCTGCCATCACCGACCTGGCCCTGACCCCATCCACTCCCAACAGAGCCCATTAATCCTGTGCTCACATCACCCTCTGCTCCCGCCATCGCCAGCCTGGCCCTGACCCCATCCACTCCCAACAGAGCCCATTAACCCTGTGCTCACCTCACCCTCTGCTCCCACCAGCGCCAACCTGGTCCTGACCCATCAACTCCCACCACAGCCCATTAATCCTGTCCTCACCTCACTCTCCGCTCCCGCCAGCGCCAACCTGGCCCTGACCCATCAACTCCCACCGCAGCCCATTATCCCTGTCCTCATCTCACCCTCCATTCCTACCATCAGCAACCAGGCCCTAATCCCATCTACTCCAACCACAGCCCATTAAACCTGTCCTCATCTCACCGTGTGCTCCCGCCATTGGCAACCTGGCCCTGATCCACCCACTCCCACCACATCCCATTAGCCCTGTCCTCACCTCACCCTCTGCTCCCACCATCGCCAACCTGGCCCTGACCCCATCCACTCCTGTTGAGGGCAATTGGCCCCATCTCTTAAGGCACCCTTTACTCCCATCACAAGTGAAGTAACTCTATCATGAGGGGTGCAAAGTCCCCTCCACACAAGCTGTGGCTACTGACCCCCACCACACACAGATCTAGGTAACCACTGTGGCCATGTCCCTTGGACAGCGAAGCCAATTGCACTCCCAGTACGTCCTCGCCCTGCAGAGTTCAATGCTCTCCCCTGCACCGTACCCGGGGTGCCCCATCCTGCAGGGCACTGAGTCGGGTTGGGTGTTTGGCCCCATCTGCTCCCTACACCCTGAGATTCCATCCACTAGAGACCACCACTAGTCAGAGAGCCAAATGCCACCTACCGCCCCAATGCCAGCAGCCCACGCCCCCCAGTTTACTGACCCCCCATGCCACCTCGTTCCAGCGGATCTGATCCTGAAGGGCACCAAAGCGCTTTCCCAGCCCACTGGCAAATGCCATCGGCCGGTCCCTTGAGGTTCCCTTCCCATCCACGGACCCCATGTGCCCTGTCCTGCCTGCCAGGGGCCCTCCCTATCTGCTGACTAAGCACGGGGCCCCATCCTGCACCCAGCACCGTCCTCTCCCAATGCCCAGAGGGCCTCATCCTGCCCACTGAGGCAAATCAGCCCCCCACTCCTGCCAACACCCAGCAGGCCCCATCCTGCCCGCCAGGCCCCAATCATCCCACATTCCCACCAATGCCCAGCGGGCCTGGTCCTACCCGTCTGGTGCCAAGCTTTCCCCCTGCCAAGCACACGCTGACCCCGCAAGCCCTGTCCCACTCCTTCCCCCCCCCCCCGACTCCAGGGGTCCTTCCCCCGCCTTTGGGGAAACCCCTCAACTCTCACGTAACCCCGGGAGCAGGCGAGGGGAGGGGGGTGGGAGAGCACTTTGAGGGCAGCCGCCAGGGCTTTAATGGAGGAGGGTGAAGGGGGGTGCTCCGTGTTGCCAAGCAATCAGGGCCACCCCACATTCGGGGGGGGGGGGGAATCCTGTTCTCTACTGGAATCCATGGAGAAGCATCGGGCCTCAGTGAGGCCACTTCGGGTGGGGGAGGGGCCCTGAAAACCAAGTCAAGGGGGGCCTTGCCTGTACCCCTCCCCCATCCTGAACGTTCGAAACGGGGAGGGGGCGACTAGAAACTGTCGGGACTCCCCCTCAACGTTCCAAAGCCGTTAGGCAGCGCGCCAGAGGCGCTTGGGGGGGGAGTAGAAACTCTCGGGGTCCCCCTTAACGTTCCAAAGCTGTTAGGCAGCGCGCCACAGGGTGGGGGGGGGAATAGAAACTCTCGGGGTCCCCCTTAACGTTCCAAAGCCGTTAGGCAGCGCGCCACAGGGTTGGGGGGGGAATAGAAACTCTCGGGGTCCCCCTTAACGTTCCAAAGCCGTTAGGCAGCGCGCCACAGGGTTGGGGGGTGAATAGAAACTCTCGGGGTCCCCCTTAATGTTCCAAAGCCGTTAGGCAGCGCGCCACAGGGTGGGGGGGGAATAGAAACTCTCGGGGTCCCCCTTAACGTTCCAAAGCCGTTAGGCAGCGCGCCACAGGGTTGGGGGGGGAATAGAAACTCTCGGGGTCCCCCTTAACGTTCCAAAGCCGTTAGGCAGCGCGCCACAGGGTGGGGGGGGGGAATAGAAACTCTCGGGGTCCCCCTTAACGTTCCAAAGCCGTTAGGCAGCGCGCCACAGGGTGGGGGGGGGAATAGAAACTCTCGGGGTCCCCCTTAACGTTCCAAAGCCGTTAGGCAGCGCGCCACAGGGTGGGGGGGGGGAATAGAAACTCTCAGGGTCCCCCTTAACATTCCAAAGCCGTTAGGCAGCGCGCCACAGGGTTGGGGGGGGAATAGAAACTCTCGGGGTCCCCCTTAACGTTCCAAAGCCGTTGAGCCGCGCGGGGGGAGGGCTGAACTCTCGGCCCCTCGGCGTCCCAAAGCCATTGGGCAGCGCGGGCGCACGGGGGGGTGTCGGAACTCTCGGCCCGTCAACGATCCAAAGAGGGGGAGGGGGAAGGGGGGGCTGGAAACTCTCCCCTCTGGGCAGCGCGCGCGCCGTGCGGGAGAGGGCGGGGGTGAACTCTCGGCCCCTCAACGTTCCACAGCCGTTGGGCAGCGGGGGGGGGGGGGGAGGAGGGTGCCGCGAACTCTCGGCCCCTCAACGTTCCAAAGCCGTTGGGCAGCGGCGCGCGCGCGGCGGGGTAGGGGGGGGGATAGCCTGGGAAGTCGGAACTCTCGGCCCCTCAACGTTCCACAGCCGTTGGTTGTTTACAAACAGTGCCCCCCCCCACTCCCCGAAAGTTCGAAAGCCGTTGGAGGGGGGAGGGGGGGTTGTTTTGGCGCCCGGCTCGGGGGGTTGTTTACCTGCAGGAGCCGCAGCTGCTGGCGGAGTTGATGCTGCTGGTGCTGGTGCCAGTGGAGCAGCAGCAGGCGGGAATATGTCGCCGGGGCTGTTGTCCCCGGCTCCTTCTTCCTCCTCCTCTTCCTCCTCTTCTTCATCCCCCTCCACCTCAGACACCACCATCTCCTCCTCCTCTTCCTCGTCCTCCCTCAGAGGGGAAGCCATGGTGGTGCTGGGGGAGGGGGGGCAGGGACACACACAGAGAGAGAGAAGGGGGGGGAACAACCCCTCTTCACCACACACAAAAATCCTCCCCCCCCCTTCAGATCACCTCAGTCACAAAAAAAAAAAAAAATTGCATGAAAAAGTCCCATGAATTCAAAAAAAAAAAAAAGGGAGGGAAAAAAAAAACTCTTAAACTTTTTTTCCCCTCCCCCCCTTTCAAAAATATAAAAGTGGGGGGGAGAGGAAGAGAGAGGTTTAAAATATATTTAAATTCGGAGGGGGCAGCTCAGCATAATATTTGCCACAAGAGCAAGGAACAAAAATGGCCGCCCTTAAATTATTTTTAAAACAGACCCCCCCAGGAGGGAAAAAAAGGGGAAAAAAATCCCCCCCCCCACTCCTTTCTTTATTGAAAAAAAAAAAACAAAATGGCTGGCTTGATTTTTAAGTCAAACCCCCCCCTCACCACACACACACACACACCTCTTCCTTGAGGTTAACAAAAAAAAAACAGCCCCCCCCCCCCCGAAATCAATCCAAAACAGACAGAACAACAAAAAGATTCCCCCCCCCTTGATTTTTCTCTCAGCTCATTGCACAGATGAACAATATTTGTATATTCCTGGCACTGGGGGGGAACTGAAAGAGAAAGATTTCTGCATAAAACAAAGATGGCTGCTCTAAATTATTTCTTTTTTCTTATACTTCCCCCCCACCTCCCTCAATAAAAATATTTTCCGGGGGGGGGGGACAGAAAAGGCTGGGATTAATCAGTACTCATGCTCAGTGTGACATCAGCATAAATTGTTAAAGGTTAACTAGTTCCATACTAGTAACACCATATATATATATAATTTTTTTTTGCCTGCTTTACTAGTTCATGCGAGAGACAAGAGAAGGGGGGGGCCTCTCATTTTTTTTTTCTTCCTTTCTTACTTTTAAATACTTCAGAAGGGAGTGGTGGTTTTTTTTTCTTCTTCTTTCTTTCTCTTTCTTAAGGCTAAAGGCAAGAGAAGAAGAACCAAAGTGCGGGGGGAGAATTTAAATGCATGGTCCAAATTCGTTGAAGTGCATCGTGGGGATGGATTTAACTCTGTCTTTTCCTTGATATCTTTTTCAAGGTTTTCCACACACACTCACTAAAAACAAAAACAAAAAAAGAACGAGATCCCCTCCCCGCTTTTCTATTAAAAAACACCGTCTTTTCTTTTTTGTTTCGTTGTTAACTTTTCCCCCAGGACACACCCATGTAAAATTGGGGAACAAAATATTATAATTGTACCTTATTTTGTTTTTCTTTTAAGCTCTCACTTTTGAGGGGGGGATTTTTTCTTAAACTTGTAGCTGGAACACAAAACCCATCTAGGTTCTTGACAGCCAAACCCAAAATGCAACTGGAACTGGGGTGCTCCTAAAAATATAAGGGATCTAGTACTCTCTAGGGCCTGATCCTGCGCCTGGCTTCATGCCTGCGACTCAGCACGCTTGCGATGCCTAGTGATTGCGTGATATCAATGTGTATAGTCAGCATACGCCGCCTTGGGCCCTAAATACAACCGGGGTGCTCATTCACAGAGCCTGATCCTGCAGATGTTACAGACATATGTAACTTTGGGATTACTCACTCAGGTAAAGTTGCTCCCACATGTACTGTTTGCAGGATCAGACCTTTGATATTAACGAGGATGACGGGGGAGTTTTGCGACTGCCTGAAATAAGAACAGAATTGGACCTAGAACTGGGGAATTCCAAGCTTAATTATTTTTTTTTTCTTCTCATCGGCTGCTTGGTTGTGTCCCTTAAAATCAAGGAGCTCCTAAAGTAAATGTCGAAGGACTACAGTCTCCTGTAGCTTTAAAATACCAGCATTTCAAATACCTTGTTCCCACCTGCACCCCCCCCCCAATAAAAGCTAGGGAACCCCTCCTTCAGGAATCTTGTTCTGATTCCCTCTTCTTTTCAAATGCATCTAGGTTTCTAGGACTATCCTCACCAACTCAAACAATATAGCAGGTAAAATAAAAGCCCCAGTCCTGCATTGGTCTATGCTAGCACATTCAGTTGTAGGATAGGGCCTAAGTGAGAATCCTAACAGATCCTGGAGTTCCCTACTTGTATTTGATTTTAAACCATCTTTCTACCTTTTGTTTTCCTTCTCAGGCATATTATAGCCCTGATTGTTTCGTTTTCTGTATATTAAAACAAAAGAGACTGCTAATCACACCACAAGGCAAAGGGAGAAATCCTTTCTAAATATGGGTCCAATCCTGGGAACAGTTAAGCATGCCATCACAAAATGAAACACCACAGCCCTCCTCTAAACTTTTTTGATTTTCAGATACTCTGATGCCTGGAAGAAGCAAATACAGTTACAATCCTGGGTTGGGTGGAAGAAAAATTTCTCTTCAATATTTACATGGAAAGTGTGATGATTATTCATTTTTCTCCTCTGTGATCTCTCTCTCTCTATTACTGTCTATTCCAGGAGAGAAAAATTAATAGATTTTAAGTCCAGAAGAGATTGGTATAATAACATATGGAGATATACCCATCTCATAGAACTAGAAGGGACCCCAAAAAGCTCATCAACTCCAGCCCCCTGCCTTCACTAGCAGGATCAAGTACTGATTGTGCCTAAGATCCCTAAGTGGCCCCATCAAGGATTGAACTCATAACCCTGAGTTTAGCAGGCCAATGCTCTGGCCTCCTACATAATACAGGCCAGAGAACCACAGTCACTATTTTCTGGATAAAGCCCATTCTAGACAAGACTTTTGAACTCTAAAGACCCCATAGCATTTTTTGTGAGAGGTAGCCAGCCTCCTGGGACAACATTTCTGGGGAACCTATCTGAAAAAAAATGTTAGGAATTCGAGACAGGTGACCATTAGAAGATAGGACCTGATCGTGCAATTTTAACCCAAGCAGAACTCCCAGCAAAGTGTTTTACCAGCATTACAACTGTAGTTGTAATTTTTATAATCGTAACCTAGCCATACGTGCTGTATTTCTATGAACTGTGGTGTTAAATCTGGTAGGAAAGGGTTCGGATTTGCATGCACACCACTGCGAATGCTGTTTAATTCTCAGCTCCATTCCCCCTGCAGAATAGTCATAAATACCCACACAGGATATGCCCATCGCCTGCAGGGAAACACTGCTTGCCAACCAAACGTCTCCCCCTGTGCCTTTTATATTTAATCCAACACCCCCTACAGCCCTCAGGAGCATGGGCGCTGATCCCATTCATTCATGTTGAAACAGTTCCCTGGCGATGCTAGAAGCCAATGGTTCTGGATGAATTTAGAGGCAAAAGGGGTGGGGTTGGGGTTTTTCTCTTTGGCTTTAAAATGCAATAGACAAGGGCTTTTTTGTGGCAGTCGATTCCATGATCTTTGACTTATTTCATCCTCTCGTTAGCTGCTGGGAAGGGAGAAAAAATGAAAGGGGCAGGGATCATCTGGTTTCGAAGCTGCCAATTTAATATATTTGCAGGGTGGTTAGTATGGTATTATCATATTGTTCAAAAACAAAAAGATACACACTGAGAGCAAAACACAAATTTTCTGACAAAAGAAACTCTTCTTCAACTTGACCCTGGCTGTTTGTGGCTTGGTCTATATTCCCCAGGGAACAGTTTGGTAGGTTGTGTTGTTTTTTGTTGTGTTGGTTTTTTTTACCCGTCTCTCATCTCTGTTTGATGTTTCTTTGTAGCTCAGCAACTGTCAGAGGGAGACCACTGAAGAAACATAGCATGTCACTAACAGAGAAGACATAGTGTTTATCAGAATGGTTCGCCCATCGCATTTTGTCTTGCAAGAGAATCAAAGAGACGAGACGGCCATACCCGGACAGCACTTCCCCCAAGGGAATGGCCTCTGTTTGCACTGGGAAAAATCTTTCAAGACGACTGCCATGGCCTTGGCGTCTTCCCCACTGGTTTTCTATACCGATGCTTTTTTCCCCTCTCTTTAATAACATGTTAAAGTTGTGTGGTGACCTGTAACAATGGGGGAATGTCACGTTCAACCCTAAAGAACCAGAGGGCAACATGCTGACCCTGGTGCGGTTAATGGGAGTTTTGGCAGTGACGGTCCATTTTTGCACACTAGCCTCGTCTGATACATACATGAGCAGCGCCCAGCAAAATCGGGCTAAGATTTCAACTGGGGCCTGAAGAACTAAGTGAATCCTGTCTTAGGATTTATTACCATGGCATAGGATTTACTACAGCGAGTAATTCTACTGTGGGGCTACTCAGGGTCATATGCACTCCAGCTGATAGTAAACAGAGCAGTCACTCATTTGCAGTAGGCTTTAACGGGTGAATAGGCCATGGCCTCGCCTTCTGCACAGGGGTGGATTTTAAGGCTGTCAAAAATAGTACGTTAATGTTACCATATAGATGTGAGCTTAGTTTGGTAAGTTCAGTGTACTGTTCTGGGACTTGGTTTCCATATAAATACAGTATATATGTATTTTTATTTTGGAAATTAAAAAAAAATCTTTGGAAAGGTTGTAAAACTGTGAGCTGGAAAAATTCCAGGATGCGACCAGGTTTGGGGAAACGAGTAGATGCCACTTTGCTTCTCAGCATGGAGTGTGCGTCATTCTAACCCCTGGCTCTAACACTCTGCCCCTTTATGGCACCGTTCCCCTCTCTGTGAAACAAAAATGACGATAATTACTAGCCTGTAACAATACACACCGGTGTCGTGGTGAGGATTAATTAGGCAGTAATGCAGTGCACTGAAGATTAAAGGTTGACGTCTCAGATGGTGTAAACTGGTTACCTACACTGATTTTGATGGAGCTATGCGGGTTTACATCAGCTGACGACCAGGCTGTAAAGGTGTTCTAGAAATGTTAAGTATTAATACTATCAGAAAGATCAGAGCAGCAGCTGCTGCTGCTTCTTTTTTAAACTATTTATTTAGGGAACTTTAAGAAGTTTACAAATCCTTGCCGTGTAAATATCAAAAACAGGACAATCATCACAACAGTTAGCTTTTGTTTCAAGAGACATTACACTGGAATATAGTCATCAGATCTTTTTATTTAACAAGGTGTCACTATATTACAGAGAAAGCACCAATAACAAAGTATGTCTATCTAATGTTAATATTCAAAAAAATTGAACTGGTGTGCTTTTTTTTTTTTTTTGGCAAATGAATGTACTTTGAGTACTGAATAAAAGGTAACCAGATATCGAAGTACCTATCTGTCCTCTGTCTATTTTGCTGGATACATAATTGGTGTGTTAATTTTTCCATAACCACAAATCTCCAATATTTCTTTGAACCATTCCTCGATGATTGGAGTGTTTTTTCTTTTTCCAACGACAGGCTACCACTGGTTGGCAGATGAGAGATCATTCTTCATTTCCTTTTGTGTGACCATTTCCACTAGAAAGTCCCAGGTAGATTAACCAAAGGGTCGTTCCAAAGCAGCTTCTTTTGGGAGCATAGTGAAAGACCCTTCTATTAAAAGTGCATGAATAAATTTAAAAAATATGTGCAAGATTGCCCGTCATTTTTAAGAAGCAGAACAGCTATATTTAAAGGTATGCTGAACACCCAAGCAACCATAGAATCATAGAATACCAGGGTTGGAAGGGACCTCAGGAGGTATCTAGTCCAACCCCCTGCTCAAAGCAGGACCAACCTCCAGCTAAATCATCCCAGTTAGGGCTCTGTCAAGCCTGACATTAAAAACCTCTAAGGAAGGAGATTCCATCACCTCCCTAGGGAACCCATTCCCGTGCCTCACCACCCTCCTAGTGAAATAGTGTTTCCTAATATCCAACCTAAACCTCCCCCACTGCAACTTGAGACCATTGCTCCTTGTTCTGTCATCTGGTACCACTGAGAACAGTCTAGATCCATCCTCTTTGGACCCCCCTTTCAGGTAGTTGAAAGCAGCTATCAAATCCCCCCTCATTCTTCTCTTCTGCAGACTAAACAGTCCCAGTTCCCTCAGCCTCTCCTCATAAGTCATGTGTTCCAGCCCCCTAATCATTTTTGTTGCCCCCCACTGGACTCTTTCCAATTTTTCCACATCCTTCTTGTAATGTGGGGCCCAAAACTGGATACAATACTCCAGATGAAGCCTCATCAATGTTGAATAGAGGGGAATGATCACGTCCCTCGATCTGCTGGCAATGCCCCTACTTATACAGCCCAAAATGCCATTAGCCTTCTTGGCAACAAGGGCACACTGCTGACTCATATCCAGCTTCTCATCCACTGTAATCCCTAGGTCCTTTTCTGCAGAACTACTGCCCAGCCATTCAGTCCCTAGTCTGTAACAGTGAATGGGATTCTTCCATCCTAAGTGCAGGACTCTGCACTTGTCTGTGTTGAACCTCATCAGGTTTCTTTTGGCCCAATCCTCTAATTTGTCTAGGTCCCTCTGCATCCTATCCCTACCCTCCAGCTAATCTACCACTCTTTCCAGTTTAGTGTCATCTGCAAACTTCCTGAGGGTGCAGTCCACGCCATCCTCCAGATCATTAATGAAGATATTGATCAAACTGGCCCCAGGACCGACCCTTGGGGCACTCTGCTTGATACTGGTTGCCAAGCACAGGTTAGGGATAAAGAAACTGGATGGCACAGATAATTAAGGTCGGGATACAGAGGTTTTATCTGCCTCTAGATTATGGATTTGAATCTGGACCCAAAAATTCATCCTCAGCTGACAACTTTTTGGCATCATGTCTGCAGACTGCATCCTTGTCTGTATGTTTGGGGCTTGTCAACCAGGACACATCTCATCCAAGAGGTGAAGGACTGACTAGGCCCCAGCTTTTGAAAATTCTGCTTGTGTCAGGTTAGATTGTAAATTGCCCGGAGTCCAGGGGTCCAATCCATTTGCTCCCACTCACCTGTCGGGTAACCATGGACATGTATTGGACTGGAAGTGACCTTCTGGATCAAGTCCAGTCTCCTGCTATCCCAGCCATATCACCCATTCTTCAATTTATCAAGTTTCATTTTAAACCTTCATTTCCCCTCCCCCAGTTAGTCTGCCGTGTCTATTCCGATTGCAGGGACTGTCTCTTACTATGCGTTTGTACAACGGGGCTCTGATTCCAGTCGGTGCTATCGCACTAATCAAGGACACATGGCTCTTTTGCAGGTCTGTAAAATGCCTAGCGCAGTGGTTCCCACGCTGAAGTCCACGGAGAGCTGGCTGGTTATGCGATGCTGGCTCTCCTCATTTCCAGTTGCTAAATCATCCCAAAAGCAGCTAAAAATACACAGAACATTTCCCTAACATCATTTTTCCATGCCAGTGCCTGCCGTAGCTGTAACGGGGATGCTCGTCAGTTGTGGCAGAGGTGTCCAGGAGTCAAGCTCACAACCATCTGACCCCCTTCCCGGCGTTCTTGGCTCTGCCTCACGGCTGTCTGTCTCACAGATGGGATGAACTCTCCCTGAAGTGACAGAGCCTGGCAGGTCCAAGCCAAGGGACATGTCCGCCCTTCATATTGCATTTTGTCACTGCACTAGATCCAGGGCTTCCCCGTGGCTCAAAGGGACCACAATTCTCCAAAGAGGAAGGAGGAGAATCTCTCGGGCCCCAGTCAGTGTCACCAGGCTGGGCAGCATCTGGATGTGCCGGTGCTAACCAGCTGCTCTTTATCCCTACTAAGAAGCCACAGCTGACAGCTTTGCTGATGGGATTGTAAAATGTAGCAAGTATAGGGTTGCTTCTAGGGAGTAGTCTCAGTGAGCGCAGAACAGGGAGCTCCTGTTCAGAACAGCATCGGCATCATGACAAATCCCAAAAGGATTTAGCCTCCAAGAGAGACACCTGGGTAGATCTCTAGTGAGCTCCTGGAGATGGATATTCAGTTTATGTCCATCATTGGCCTATTCGATACAGATCACCTAAAAACAAGCTGTGCCTTAGAAAAGAGAAGGAATTTAATTCTGCTACAGTTGTCACATGCGCTGTTCCCTGAATGACTGTGAAATGCTCAGGGAGATTAGACAGGCTACAAAAACAGAAAATCCAATAATAATAGGGGATTTCAACTATCCCCTTATTGACTGGGAACATGTCACCTCAGGACAGGATGCAGAGATAAAATTTCTAGGCACCATTAACGACTGCTTCGTGGAGCAGCTGGTCCTAGAACCCACAAGGGGAGAAGCAATTCTTGATCTAGTCTTAAGTGGAGCACAGGATCTGGCCCAAGAAGTGAAAATAGCTGAACCGCTCGGTAATGTAAATAAATTTAACATCCTTGTAGGAAGAAAATACCAAAGAAACCCACCACGGTATTATTTAACTTCAAAAGGGCGAACTACATACGAATGAGACGGCTAGTAAAAGGAAATTAAAAGAACTGTCACAAGCGTGAAATGCCGGCAAGCTGCATGGAAACTTTTTAAAAATACCATAATCTTCCCTCACAAAAAAGCCAGTCGGAGGACCAAAAAAACCCACCGCCATGGCTAAGCAACAGAGTAAAAGAGGCAGATAGAGACAAAAAGACATTCTTTAAAAATTGGAAGTCAAATCCTACTGAAGAAAATAGAAGGGATCATAAACTCTAGTAAATCAAGGGTAAGAGTATAATTAGTCAGGCCGAAAAAAACCCAAACCATACGAAGAGCAACTAGCCAAAGACACAAAAACTAAGAACAAAATGTTGTTTCTAAGTTTATCAGAAACAGGAACCTGCCAAACAATCAGTGGGGCCACTGGACGCCTGAGGTACTAAAGGAGCACCCAAGGAGGACAAGGCTGTTGTGGAGAAGCTCAATGAATTCTTTGCATCGGTCTTCACTGCAGAGGATGTGAGGGAGATTCCCACACTTGAGCTGTTCTTAAGTGACAAATCTGAGGAACTCTCCCAGATTGATGTGTCAATAGAGGAGATTTTGGAACAAACTGAAAAATTAAACAGTAATAAGTCACCAGGACCAGATGGGATTCACCCAAGAATTCCAAAGAAACTCAAATATGAAATTTCAGAACTACTAGCTGTGGTATGTAACCTATCACTTAAATCAGCTTCTGTACGAGATGACTGGCGGATAGCTAATGTGATGCCAATTTTTTTAAAAGGCTCCAGAAGAGATCCTGGAAATTACAGGCCGGTATGCCTAATTTCAGTACCAGGCAATGGTCAGACACATATATGAACACAATGTTGGGGAAGAGTCAACATGACTTTTGTAAAGGGAAATCATGCCTCACTAATCTATTTGAATTCTTTAAGGGTGTCAACAAACATGGACAAGGATGATCCATTGGATATTGTATTTGGCCTTTCAGAAAGCCTTTGACAAGGTCCCTCACCTAGGGTGATCAAACAGCAAGTGTGAAAAATCGGGACGGGGGTGGGGTTTAAAGAAAAAGACCCAAAAATCAAGACTGTCCCTATAAAATTGGGACATCTGGTCTCCCTACCCTCAATAAAGGGTCTTAAACAAAGTAAGCTACCGTGGGATAAAAGAGAAGGCCCTCTCATGGTAAAAGATAGGAACAAAGGGTAGGAATAAACAGTTTTAACAGTGGAAAGAGGCAAATAGTGGTGTTCCCCCAAGGATCTGTACCGGGACCAGTGCTGTTCAACATATTTATAAATGATCTGGAAAATGGTGCAACAGTGAAGTGGTAAAGTTTGCAGACGATACAAAATTATTCAAGATACTTAAGTCCAAAGCAGAAAAGTTACAAAGAGATCTCACTAAACTGGGTGACTGGACAACAAAATGGCAGATTTTAAATTCAATGTTGATAAATGCAAAGTGATGAACATTGGAAAACATAATCCCAGCTATGCATACAAAATGATGGGGTCTAAATTAGCTGTTACCACTCAAGAAAGAGATCTTGGAGTCATTGGGGATAGTTCTCTGAAAACATCCGCTCAATGTGCCGCAGCACTCAAAAAAACGAACAGAATGCTGGAACCATTAGGAAAGGGAAAGACAATAAAACAGAAAATATCATAATGCCACTACATAAATCCATGGTACGCCCACACCTTGAATATTGTGTGCAGTTCTGGTCATCCCATCTCAACAAAGATCTATTAGAATTGGAAAAAGTGCAGCGAAGGGCAACAAAAATCATGAGGGACATGGAACAGCTTCCATATGAGGAGAGATTAAAAAGACTAGGACTGTTCATCTTAGAAAAGAGACAAGTTAAGGGGGATATGACAGAGGTCTAGAAAATCATGACTGGGGTGGAGAAAGTGGATAAGGAAGTGTTATTTAGCCCTTCAGATAACACACAAAGCAGGGGACACTGAATGAAATGAACAGGCAGCAGGTTTAAAACAAACAAAAGGACGTATTTCTTCACACAACGCCTAGACAACCTGTAGAACTCTTTGCCAGGGGATGTTGTGAAGGTATAACAGGGTTCAAAAAAGAACTAGATACATTCATGGAGGACAGGCCCATCAATGGCTATCAGCCAAGATGGTCAGGGTCACAACCCTATGCTGTGGGTGTCCTCAGCCTTTGATTGGCAGAAGCTGGGACTGGACGACAGGGGATGGAGCACTCAATAATTGCCCTGTTCTGTTCACTCCCTTCAAAACATCTCACACCAGCTGCTGTCTGAAGAGGATACTGGACTAGATGGACCATTGGTATGACTCAGAATCTTCCTACATGCACTATCTGGGAAGGCATAGTACAACCATGAGCAGTATAGGCAAAGCAGACATTGCTGAAAGAGGGCAGAGTAAAGGTTAATTAAGTTTTGTGTCAGTGAATTATTATTCGTGTGACATCCTCTTGCCACATCCGTGTCTTACATCACTGCTACACCGTCTTTCCTAAGCATGACTTTGTGTGTCATGGAAAGGACTGATTGTATGACCATAGGCAAATAACTCACAAAGAGATTTTTCCAAATTTCTGATGCCTCGATTCTTAAGGGACAGTTTTAAGGATTTTAGGGCCTGCTATTCAGAGGTGCTCAGCAACCCCAGCTCCCCGTGGAGTTTTGAGCCTCTGAAAATCAGATCTAAGTGACTCAAGGATCCCATAATTAGAGGACACTTGAAAAGATGGTTGTTAATCTCTCCGGACTGCAGTTTCCTTATTTGCAAAATGGAGCTGATATCACAGCCTTCCCTGCCAGCTGGGAGAATCGTGAGGCTCCATTCAGCCTTGCCAATAGTTGATGTTTTTTTCTTAAAGCTCCCAGAGTCACGTGATTCTGAGAGACTCACAACTTTCGCTTAAACGGAAAAAAAAATCATACATTTCTAGCTCTCGTCGGCGAGGAAAAAAAACTTGAAACCCCCACAGTGGCTCAAAACTCACAAGACCAATCAGAAGACTCCAAATGTATTATTTTTAAGAAGTCTCATGATTTTTCAAGACAATCGCATGATTTTGGGGGCCTGCCTTGTGATATTAGGACGACCGGGGCCGGCAAGAAAGTGGGTTGATTCCTCGTCACACCCAGCCAGAAAACATATTCTCGTCTCAGTTGGGGGCTTGGATCTCACATACATCATTTGTCCTGCACATCGGAGCAAAAATGTCCCCTGCCAGATGCTGCCTTGTGGCAATAAAACCTGGAAAGGTGGTAGAAAGATGGCCAGGGGGAGCAGATAGAGAGATAGTGAGCCAGACAGACACACGCCTGGGAGATGTAAAAACTCTTCGCCACATTTTGAACAGCGAGGGATTTTTTTTTTTCCCTTCACAGAGCTGTCTCTTTGCAGACAGACACAGGTCAGTGGGCAGGGAGCCCGGCTGCCGTTCACTGAGACAGAAACACCCACTGAGCAATTATCGCACGAGCCCAGTCATCACAGAGGTTACACTGCTCACAGCCTGCCACCGCCGGCCTCGCCTGGCTCCTGTCTAACCTCCCCTTTCTCCGGGTGGTCCCCAGCGTGCTGAACAGATGTTTCTCTCCCACGCTTTGGGCCTGGTTATTCTTTGCAAGTGCCTCTATGGAGAAGAGGTCCCTGTGTGGGTAGCCTAGCCTGCCCTCCCTCCCGCAGGAGCCACAAGGTCTATTGGTGTGATTGCCAGCTTGAGATATCCCAGAGGGTGGGTTTCATTGCCCCCCCGGGGATCCGTTGACTTCCTCCACTCTTGTGCCCTGCAGTAGATGATTAGCAATCACGCTCCTCCTAATTGATCCTTCCCTGCAGCTCCTGCCAAGCTCTGGCTCAGCTGTTAAGACATTTTCAGAAGCAATCCCTACCCCCATCGGCCTTTCCCTGCAGGATTGAATGAAGGTGATCTGGGGTTCCAGAGTGGTCATGATCCACCCCATGCACAGTGGCAGTTCACCTCCCAAAGAGGCATGAGCCTGCTACCTCACCCCCAGGAACATAATCAGCAGCCTCTTTCCTCCTGGGCAACAGTGGAGGTCCCGACTCCTCGCCAGAGGCAAGCCAGAGCATATCTGTTTGGGTAGCAGTGTGATTCGAGCCTGCTGCTTTCTCTCCTGCTGCTCACTGAGAGATCCATGGCAGGGGATGGGGCTCAGGCTCTCTGTAGACTCAAGCAGGACTTGCTGTGTCCGTTATTTTCAGGACTGTTAACCCCGTCTCAGAGTGATGGGCTCAGGCTCTCTGCAGACTCAGGCAGTGTCGCTACATTGGTAATAGTTGGGTCACATTTTGAAGGATTGTTTCACAACCATCCCAGCTAGAGATTTACGTCTCCTTCTTCTCATTGCCTGTGATCTGTACAGGCAACACGGGGGGGCAGGGGAGAGAATTTTATTCGCACGCAGCCCCAAGTGAGCTCTCTGAGGACCTGATTTGAGTAAACATCCGGGTTTTCCAGTCTGACGATTTTCACCCACATCCAAAGGACGTTCTGCCAACTGACACCTAGAACAGGCCCTGACATTTTGGAATTGATCGGATGCAGTTTTCAAAAATGACTGCATTACAAGCAGCCAAACACAGAAGCGCTATTGAATGTAAGACTTAACATCGCTCAGCCAACGAGTCCCGCCCTGTTCGTTTTTTTTTACGTAAGGCTCCGGCTCCTGGAGTCATGTGATTTCTCTTTTAAAAATGACATTTCTACGCTTCATGGTGGTGGAGAAAATTTGGAACATTTTTCATCACTTCCTAGGTTCTAAGGGCAGAATGGACAATTATGATCATCTGTACCTTTTATAACACAGGCCATAGGGCTACCCTGAATTCATCCCTGGTTGAACTACAGCAGGTCTTGTGGAAAAACGTCCAACCTTGACTGAAAAATTGCCAGTCATGGAGAATCCACAATGACCCGTGGTAAATTGTTGCCATGGTTAATTCCCCTCACTGCTAAAAAACAATGTATACCATAATTCCACTCTGAATTTGTCTGGTTTCCATTTGTAGCTTTTGTTAGACCTTTGTCTGCGAGCTTGAAGAGTCTGCTATCATCACATTTCTGTTCCCCATGTAGGTACTTAGAGACTAGGATCACGTCACCCCTTCATCTCCTCTTTGTTCAACGCAACAGATCAACCTCCTGGAGCAGAGGTAGTCAATAGGTGGACCGCGGGCCAAACTTGGACCGCCAGATGCTTTTGAACAGACCCTGAAATCTCTTTATTTCCTTATTATTTTTTTATTATTTTCTTCGGAGTCTGGACCTTGACCAAGAAATTTGGACCTTGACAAAAAATAATTGACTATCCCATGGCCTCTCATTCTAAGGCATGTTTTCCAACCCGTTAATCATCCCAGTGGTTCTTCTCTGAACCCTCTCCAATTTATCAACATTTCTTCTTGTACTGCACACACCAGAACTGGACCCCGTTTTCCAGCAGTGATCGCACCGGTGCCACATACACAGGGCATGGTATCGAAAGGCTTTCGATCCCTAAAGGGTCAAAAACTGGAAGGAAATATACGAAGAACCTCAACTTTATTATTTTTTAATAAGCTCATAGATTTTAAGCCAGTATCATGCTTGGGTTGGTGACGCTGTGTCTTTGTAATAATTTTAGGAATGCTGTGCCTGACTCAGTTTCCCCACTTGCTGGGTGTGAAGTGTTTAATTTCTCCTTTGGGACAGAGAGGTAAGGGATGGGCAGGGCTAGGCTGGTACGAATGAAGTCTCAGCAACAGAAGATGAACTCCAGGAAGCTTTGGAAAAGAACGCAAGATGATTCGGCCAACGCAGACTCGGAACAAAACTTGGCTTTCCCAGACTAACCGAAAGGCCCCTTTGCAACAGCTTCCCTGTGTCACTGGTTCCATCACTCCCTAAAGGGGTGAAGTCTCTACTAGGGTGGTCTGGACTCACGTGGATCTGCTGGGAGAAGAAACAGCTGCAAGAGGGCCTGGTCTCAGAGTAGTAGCACTGTAAATGGGGTGCTCCCGAAGAAGTTGGACTAAGATTGGAGGCACAGCACCCTGAAAATCTGTGACTATGCATCCCTGATCCCTTTCTCTGCCATGGCTGGGACACCTCATCCAAAACCGCAAAGCATCAATGATGGTACCACTCACAGCTCATCTGACCCCGATACGCCAGCATCGATTTGTAGTAACGTCTTCCATCAGTGTCCGCATCGATGCTGGTATGAGATCCTGCCTCTCCGTTGGTTTGTGCCCCTAACTCTGTGGAGAACTGGGAAATATATTATTTCTTAATAAATACCATACGCCCTTCAGTGCATAGGTGAAATATTATCCTGTCTGACTGCAGAGAGCAGTGGTTTTCAAACTTTTTTTCTGGCGACCCAGTTGAAGAAAATTGTTGATGCCCACTACCCAGTTGTATTGTGGGGTCCAAAACTGGACACAGGACTCCAGATGAGGCCTCGCCAATGTTGAATAGAGGGGAATGATCACGTCCCTCGATCTGCTGGCAATGCTCCTACTTTTACAGCTCAAAATGCCGTTAGCCTTCTTGGCAACAAGGACACACTGCTGACTCATATCCAGCTTTTCGTCCACTGTAACCCCCAGGTCCTTTTCTGCAGAACTGCTTCCTAGCTATTCGGTCCCTAGTCTGTAACAGGGCATAGGATTCTTCCGTCCTAAGTGCAGGACTTTGCACTTCTCCTTGTTGAACCTCATCAGGTTTCTTTTGGCCCAATCCTCTAATTTGTCTAGGTCCCTCTGTATCCTATCCTTACCCTCCAGCATATCTGCCACTCCTCCCAGTTTAGTGTCATCTGCAGACTTGAGGGGAGCACCCTCAAGGACACTACTCAAAGAAGAGAGAGAGGTTACTCACCTTGTGCCATAACTGGAGTTCTTTGAAATGTGTCCTGCTGTGGGTGCACCACTCCTAGTCCTCCTTCCTCTCTGCTTCGGACTTTCCTCGGCAGGACTTTGTGGTAGAGAAGGAACTGAGGGCAGTGCGAGTGAGGGGGGAGGGATAGCTCAGTGGTTTGAGCATTGACCTGCTAAACCCAGGGTTGTGAGTTCAGTCCTCGAGGGGGCCATTTAGAGATCTGGGGCAAAAATTTGTCTGGGGATTGGTCCTGCTTTGAGCATGGGATTAGACTAGATGACTTCCTGAGGTCCCTTCCAACCCTGATATTCTATGATTCTATATCCTCAGTACGGCGCATGAGGACATGTCGGGCACGTCTTTTGTCGAAAAAGCACTGCTACCAAAAATCTCTGATCGAAGGCACATGGGGATGCATGCAGGAGCGGCAGAAGGTCCCTAAAAGTGGGTGGGCTGCCGGCTCCCAAACTGCAGCCCTGCCCCTTCTCCCCAAGCCCCCGCCCCGCCTCTTCCATCCAGACCCTGCCGCTGCACTGCCCCTTTCCCTGAGGCCCTGCTCCCACACCACTTCTACCCCCCAAAATCCCCCCACTCGCTCCTCTCTGCCCTTCTCCCAGTCATTCGCCCACCATACAGATGGTAGAAAGTGGAGGGAGTAGCCTGTTCCACCACCCCTGGGTGCATGCACCCAAAGGAGGACACATCTCGAAGAATTCCAGTTACTGTGCAAGGGGAATGAGTTCTCTGCCCCCTGGACACCAACTTACCCGCTGCAGACTCAGCCCTGACCAACAGCCCTTCCAACACAGCTGGGGCTACGCACGCTGCCCCCACCCCGAGCACCATGGTCTGCAGTGCCAGGACAGGCAGGAAGCCTGCCTTAGCACCCCTGCTGCGCCACTGACCAGGAACTGCCTGAGGTAACCCCATGCCCCAACCCTGCACCCCAATCCCTTGCCCCAGCCCTGGTCCCCCCCAACCCAGAGCCCCTTCCCGCACCCCAAACTCCTCATCTCTGGCTCCACTCCAGAGCCCGGACCCCCAGCCCAGAGCCCTGACCCCTTCTCACATCACAACCTCCTGCCACAGCCGAGCCTCCCCAAACCTAGAGCCCCTTCCTGCACCCCAAACCCCTCATCCCTGGCCCCACCCAAGCCTGCACCCCTAGCCCAGAGCCCTGATCCTCTCCTATACCCCAACCCCTGCCACATCCTGAACCCCTCATTCCTGGCCACAGCCCTCATCCCTGCACTCCAGCCCTGAGCCCCTCCCACACCCCTAATCCCTGGAAACCCCTCACTCCTGGAAACCCCAAGGTGAGAAACATGCTGTTGAGGACTCGTGAATCCAAGTCCCATTCTTAATTCTGGGAGAAGTGCCTGCTTAGGTTGTCAGCCGTGTTCTGTATACCCAGGAGGTAATAAGCTGAGATGACTATCTGGTTAGCTACGCACCAATACCAGTGTTTTATTGGTTCAGCACAGAGTGAAGGGAAGCGCGCCCTGCTCTGGTGACCGATGTAGAACATGCAGACCATGTTTTCTGTCATGATCTTGACAGATTTGGTTCTGATCAGTGACAGGAAGTGGGTGCATGCATTCCTGACTGCTCTCAACTTCAGAATGTGGATGTGCAGAAGATGCTTTTGGGGAGACCATTTGCCCTGGATGGTATATGATCCTAGATGTGCTCTACCGTTTTCATCAACTGCGTCAATAACCAGGGAATTTGGTGTTGAGTGTAAAAATAAAAACTCTGGAGTCCTTTGCTGGAACATATTTGTTGTCGGCACATTTACAAGTAGGAGGGGCCATAGCTGGAGTCTGCCAGATGGTCCGATCAGGTTCTAGCAAAGACTCGTTCACAAGAAGGGCCACACATGCAGATGCTGAAGTATGTAAAATGTGCAGGAGTTTATGATGAGAATCCTGGACCCCTTCTTTAGGGTTTTGAAGTGTACCAGCGACATGCTTCAGCAGCTCCTGGAATTGTCTGAAGTCATCTGCCACGGAAGGTGGTGGAGTCAATATAGCCTCATCTGAACATGATGAAATATTTATGTAGTCTGGCACATTCTTATCAACCCTTGCCTTCTGCTCCTCAAAAGCCTCCTCTAGTGGTTCAGGTTGACAAGGTTGGAGTGAAGGCTGAGGAGAAGGCTCTGTCTATGCTCCTTACAAGGGTGACTCAGGACACTTAACCACTGTTGATATAGGGCATAAAAAGAGGCATCAACCATTGATCGCGCCAGAATTGGTAGAAGAATTGCATCTTGCAGAATAAACAGGAGAACCCTGTTACAAAATCTGGTAGCTGGAAGAGTCATCATCAACATATTTCAGGAGAAGTGATAATTGTTCACACTGGATGGTCGAAGTCCTGTATAAGGAGGTTTCGATGAAAAAATGTGGAGTCAGTGAACCAGAAGATCTTGATACGGACAGCTGTCTGGTGCCGGTAAGTAATGAGGAGTCTGGCTTATTCGACCCAAGGAGGTCCTTTGAGTATGTAAACTCCTGCAGTACCAACGGTATGTAGGTAGTTACATGAGGAGACCAGCCTCAGTACCAAGGCAGGTACCGCTCTTGAGAACATCGGTGCTACGGGCCCCAAACACTTGCTGTGAGTTCATAGTCAGACTCTGGTGGTACTGATCTAGAGGTACAGGATGATGGTATAGGTACGGGGATGCGGAAGTGTACGAAGGCACACACTTTTTTGATGTAGAGCTACTAGTATAGATATGACCACCCGAAGTTGAAGATGTCTTTGGTACCCAATCCTGTTTTGTGGTAGTAAGGCTCTTAGAGGAAGTCTTAGATATCAGCACGGTGCTGGACCCAGTGGGAGCCCATTTAGAACTCCATCTCGGATCTGTGATCTCTGGAACATTTCTCTCACTCGGTGACTGAGACTTCTTAGAAGGAGCTCTAGCACTTCTACTTTTCTTGTCAATACCCAGATACTTGGAACATGAAGGTCTCTGTATTGCAGGCACTGATGCAGCACTGCCTCCCCTAGGGTTTTCAGTGACTGAGACCCAGATGTAGCAGCGATTGTATCCCTTGAAGCTCTTGGTGACTGGGATCCTGAAGAAGAGAGGGCACTAAGTGTGCTCGGAGGCTGGTGTACGGGGGCGTTCTCAGAGCCTGGGTCAGAGGCTGGTCTTAGGCCTTGCTCCCTCATCAATAATTTGAATTGATCTCTCTGTTTTTCCTAGATCTGCTTTTGGAGGAGCAGATCTTACGCTCACCTGGGATATCAGTGTCTCCCGAACAGCAGAGGCACTGGGAATGGCCATCATTGATGGGGACAGTTTCCTGGAAGGAAAGACACCGCTTAAAGCCTGGCATAGCGCAGAACAAAAAAGTCCAGAGAAACCCCTCAACTGGAGAAAAAAAGGAACCAAAGGAAAACAACCGCCCCAACTAACAACTAAACCAAACTAGCGAACTGTACAAAGTGAAGCAGGCACGCTTGACGCTCCGTCTCAGGACAAAGGCGGAACTAAAGGGCATTCGCCCACGTAGTCCTATATGTCCTCGGTACGGGGGGGCGAGAAGTTGTGTGGCGCATGCGCAGGTGAAACAAACACTGACGCCAAAAATCCAAGGCGTATGGGGAAACTTGAGCATCTAAAGTAACCGGGAGTGGAGCACTCATAGGGACAGAAGAACGGAGGAGAATGCCGAGTGTGTAGGTCTAGGTTATTTTAAATCTGCTTCTCTGAGCAGCGTGTACCTTGGGGCAAAATTAACGGTGCTTTGCTCTGGAGAACCGGCTTCTGTGTCACTGTGTACTGTTACCGCCCCCGGGGCGAAGGAATACGGCTGGAGACCAGCAGGGCATAACCTGGAGAGCCCGACTGAGAGCAGCTGGATTACAGGATCCCACCCCAAAGCTGAAGGGAGCACAGAGACCCTGGTGTGTGTGGTGTGCAGGGGGGAAGGGAAATGGGGCCCACTGAGCCCCCAGCAGCGGGGGAGGGAGAAATGGGGAGCAGACAGAGCCTCTGGCAGAGGAAGGACTGGGGGAGTTGCAGCGGGTCCCTGAAATTGGGGGATGGGGGACAAGGGGTACCAGGAGGGTATGCATGGAGTTTGGCCATCAGAAGCTATGAAGTCCGCACCCCGCAGCTGTCAGATCGAGCCCCAGCTGTCAACTGTGACAGCTGTGGTGGTGGGGGGGGAGTTGGGGGTCAGGGACCTCTGGCAAGGCAGCTCAGGGCTGGTAGATGGATGCTCAGCTGCTGCCATCTAGCGGCCAGAGCAGCTCATTACCTGGCACAGTGGGCGAGGCCTGTGGAAGTGCGTAGGGCCCTGGGATCCCAGCATGCATCCAGGATCCATAGGTCAGGCCACTAAACAAATCCATGGGCTAGATGGGTTCACACATCTCATCCGGGGCAGCAGAGAGGGGCCGGGATACTGGGCTAGATGGGCCCACGGGTCTGATTTAAGGTGGCAGGGAAGGGGTGGGTTATTGATGGGTCCTGATGTAGGGTGACAATTCCTAGCCCCCATCCCACAAGAAATGATCATAACGTCAGTATCGTAGTGAAGATTTTATTTCCGTTATGAACATGATAAGTTGGTACAAAACAGTCCCATGGTACCAGCACCACAAACAGGAACCCTGCGTCCGACATGGAATGGGAGCAACCGTTTCAGCTCCCGAACGGGGGCTGATCCTTGGAAGAGTGTGGCACTACACAGCCCGGCGCCTAAGACAGAAAGAACATGGAGACCATGACGCCTCACTCAAGGACAGTCGAGAGGTTGTTAAGAGCAGCCAAAGGAAATACCTGCGTAGAGAATGAAACTGTCCTGTGGGACTCCCTGCCACCAGATACCGAGCTTACAGCAGATTCAGCAAAAGAGTCAATATGGATAAATGAGCACATCCTGAATTACCAAATGAGCTTGGGATGGGCTTATAAACTCTAAACCGGGATCCCCAACCTGGTGCCCGTGGGTGCCATGGCGCCCACGGGGGCATCTAAATGCGCCCGCATCCTGGCCGGCAGTAGAGTACCCGCCGAAAAGCGGCCAAATTTCTGCAGCATTTTGGCACAACGCCTCTCGATGACGCCGCTTGCCGCCAACAAGTGACGTCATCGAGAGGTGTTGCCGCCGAAATGCCGCCAAATTTCGGTGGCATTTCGGCGGATGCTCCACCGCCGCCACGGTCCTTCGTCTGGCGCCCGCCAGACGAAAACGTTGGGGACCACTGCCCTAAATTAAGGGGAACGTCTCCCCTGGGCAGGCTATGTCACAAATGTCCACTAGGGGGCATCTTGCACCTTATGTGAAGCAATTGGCCATTGCCACAGATGGGCTACCAGGCTTGATGGGCCCATGGTCCAATCCAGCTTGGCCTGTGCTTTGCATGAGAGTTGGCAATGCTGGGGGTGGCATAAAGGGGCCAGGACGGGATGAAGCCGGGTGTAGGGAACACCAACACTCTGCAGCGCTTCGCCCTGCTGCCTGCCCCGGCCCAGCAGGGCTATGCTACAGCCTCTGAGCTCAGGGAACTGGGTTTTCTTTAGCTCAGCTTCAAGTGTCTCCGTGCCGAGGTTCCGGGTTCAAGTCCAGCAGATGGAGAATCCAGGAGGAGACTTGAGAGCTGTTTCCCGGCTCAGGTAGAAATCTCCCCAAGGAAAGGGGCAAACGGGAGGCCCCGCCCCCGAGTGGCCCCGCCCCCGTTACCTAGAACTCGGTGAGGTCGTCGTTGAAGTACAGCAAGATGCCCGGCGTGTACAGGTCGGCGTCCAAGTTGAGCCGGTAGAACTCCGCGTCCTCGTCCGGGATCTTGTTCTGCTCCAGCGTCTTGTCCATGTCCAGGTTGACGCCCTTGTACTTCCAGGTGTAGCTGGCGGCGTGGGCGTTGTGGGGCAGGTAGCGCCGCAGGATTTCCCACATGGACTCCTCCGCGCACACCTGCGGGGAGTGGCGTTAAGAGACTTACCAGGGCCTGGGGGACTGTTGCCTGCTGGACTGACAGGCCGTCGAGCAAATATTTTTTCCCTCAAACCTCCACCCTCATCCCCCAGGTAAACGAAAGCACCGTCTCCCCCCTGCCCCCAATGCCCCCTGCTGCTCGCAGGGGAGTTCACGGCCTCCCTAACCCAGCAGAACCAGCCTTGCATAAAGCGGCTGCTGGCTCAGACCACCAGCTCCCCTGGCTCCATGTCCCACCCTGCCCGGTTTCTTATATCCTTCCTTCCCAGCATGCCTTGCTACCAAGCCCTCTGCCTCAGGGACTACAACTCCCAGAATCCCCCTGCATCTGGGGGAAACGGGGTCATGGCCGGCCTTAAAGAGCCAGCACGCTACCTCATTATATGTATTTCAGGACAGGAGTGGCCTCTAAATTGATGGGAGACCCAACTTAGCGCCCCGGCCCCCAATGTCCTGGTAACTCAGGGCCCCCCGAATGGTGCATGGGGACGGCAATTTGCCCAGCGTTGCTACTCGAGCCCCCTTGCCCCTCGGCGTGAGGCCCAGCTCACCTCCAGCACATGCTCCTGCAAGGTCAGGGTGTTGATGATGCGGATGTGCCGGGTTTTGGAAGCCAGGATCCCCACCTCATACTTGCTGTCCTTCCACCAGGGCAGCCCGAAGTCGTTTGCCCAGTCGGAGCGGGGCAGCTGGGGTGGGATGTGGATGAAGCGGCCCTGGGGGGTGTAGTACTTGATGCAGCCCGTCAGCGGGTCCACATGGGTCTGGATCTGAAAGGCAGGCGGCTCCATTAACAGACTTAAGGGGGGAATCCGGCTGCACCCCCGGCCACTGCCTCCTAGGTCAATCAATGTGTTACAGGCAGACCAGAATCGCGGACTTGCTTAAAGCTGATGGGCCTGCTAAGCGCCCTAAATGGAAGGAGCAATTAAATACCACCTTTGCATAGTAAGAGCTGACTAGGAAGCCACCGCCCAAGGCCTGAGAGCCAAAAGGTTTCCCTGCGACTGGGATATGGATTGGTTGCAGCTGGGCCTGAGCAGGGGTGTGGAAGAAAGCTAGAGGACCCACGCTGAGGGAGTCAGTAATGAGGCACAGCTCTTTGGGGCACAGGACTGGCTGGAGAGGCAGGCCTGGGGATGTCTGTTTGATCCCAGAAAACAGGCTTGCACTATGGTCTTTGCCTGCACTACCGAAACCCCTGACTCGCAGCAGCTGACCGGAACAACCCTGAACATCGGCTCACGGCTTGGGCAAAGGGGGCAGCCCCAGGATCCCACCAGAGCAGCGGGTCCCAGTCCCCACCCACAGTGGATGATGGATCCCAGCCTCTCACTCTCTGAAGAAGAACCGCAAACAGGAACATGAGTGCGGGGCTCATGGGGGCAGGGGGAAGGGGACAGAGGCATCAGACCCTGAAGCCCCAATGGCTGTGGATCATTGGGAGGTCAGAGAGCCACCTCTGGGGCAGGGCCCACCAGCTGTTTAATGGCTTCACCATGGTTTTGGACAGGAAGTGAAGGAGAACCCTGCGCCCAGGGCCGGCGCTTCCATTTAGGTGGCCAAAGCAATCGCCTAGGGCGCCAGGATTATTGGTGGGCGGCATTTTGCCGGAGGGGCGGCAGGCAAGGGGACCTGGGCAAGCAGTAGCCCTCCGTAACGACCCCCCGCTCCGCCAGTTCTCACGTCTCTGGTCTTGGGGTTGAACCAGTGGCTAATGTCCTTTCCGGCGGCTTCCAAGATGGGCCTCAGCAAGACGTCCCCTGGGGGAAACAGAGCCAGGGGTCAGCTGCTGATGTGGCGGGGTGGGGGACAGGCATCCATGCGCCGTCAGGCCAGTGGGGCCAGGTTCACGTGGGTGGGGGTACAGTGGAGGGGAATAAAGAGGAGTGCCGCAGGGCGTTGTGGGGTGGGGGGGTCCTGGCCCACCGAGTGTATGTGGGGTGCAGTGGCTGGGGGGTCCTCCAGTGAATGGAAGGATTCCCGTTACCCTTGTGCTATCGGGCCGGTAGGTTCAGGTCTGGCGCTGGGGCTAGGAGGGTCTGGGGGGGCGGACCCAATGTGGGGGTCCCTGTAGCGCACTGTGGGGAGGAGTGCCAGGTGCATTCTGGGGCCTGGGAGACTCTATGAAAGGTGGAGTGAGCACTGTGTGTGGGGAGCTCTATGGGGGGTGCCCCAGTGAATTAGGGGGTCTATGGGAGGTGTGCAACGGGAGGGGGGGTATGGAGGTGCCACGATGCACTGTGGGGGGAGTCCAGGAGGAAGCTGCAGTGCATTGTGGGGGGTGCTCGGGGAGGCCGCAGTGCATTGTGGGGGGATGCTTGGGGGCTGTGGCACCGCAGTGCATTGTGGGGGGTGCTCAGGGGCTGTGGCACCGCAGTGCATTGTGGGGGCTGCTCGGGGAGGCCGCAGTGCATAGTGGGGGTGTCGGGGGTTGTGGCACCGCAGTGCATTGTGGGGGGTGCTCGGGGAGGCCGCAGTGCATTGTGGGGGGTGCTCGGGGAGGCCACAGTACATTGTGGGGGTGTTGGGGGTTGTGGCACCGCAGTGCATTGTGGGGGTGTTGGGGGATGTGGCACCACAGTGCATTGTGGGGGATGCTCGGGGAGGCCGCAGTGCATTGTGGGGGTGTCGGGGGTTGTGGCACCGCAGTGCATTGTGGGGGCTGCTCGGGGAGGCCGCAGTGCATTGTGGGGGGTGCTCGGGGGCTGTGGCACCGCAGTGCATTGTGGGGGGTGCTCGGGGAGGCCACAGTGCATTGTGGGGGGTGCTCGGGGGTTGTGGCACCGCAGTGCATTGTGGGGGTGTCGGGGACGCCGCAGTGCATTGTGGGGGTGCTCGGGGAGGCCGCAGTGCATTGTGGGGGGTGCTCAGGGGCTGTGGCACCGCAGTGCATTGTGGGGGTGCTCGGGGGTTGTGGCACCGCAGTGCATTGTGGGGGTGTCGGGGACGCCACAGTGCATTGTGGGGGGTGCTCGGGGAGGCCGCAGTGCATTGTGGGGGTGCTCGGGGGCTGTGGCACCGCAGTGCATTGTGGGGGTGCTCGGGGAGGCCGCAGTGCATTGTGGGGGTGCTCGGGGAGGCCGCAGTGCATTGTGGGGGGTGCTCGGGGAGGCCGCAGTGCATTGTGGGGGTGTCGGGGGTTGTGGCACCGCAGTGCATTGTGGGGGTGCTCGGGGAGGCCGCAGTGCATTGTGGGGGTGTCGGGGAGGCCGCAGTGCATTGTGGGGAGTGCTCGGGGGTTGTGGCACTGCAGTGCATTGTGGGGGTGCTCGGGAGGCCGCAGTGCATTGTGGGGGGTGCTCGGGGGTTGTGGCACCGCAGTGCATTGTGGGGGATGCTCAGGGAGGCCGCAGTGCATTGTGGGGGGGTGCTCGGGGGCTGTGGCACCGCAGTGCATTGTGGGGGATGCTCAGGGAGGCCGCAGTGCATTGTGGGGGTGTCGGGGGTTGTAGCACCGCAGTGCATTGTGGGGGGTGCTCGGGGGTTGTAGCACCGCAGTGCATTGTGGGGGGTGCTCGGGAGGCCGCAGTGCATTGTGGGGGTGTCGGGGGTTGTGGCACCGCAGTGCATTGTGGGGGTGCTCGGGGAGGCCGCAGTGCATTGTGGGGGTGTCGGGGAGACCGCAGTGCACTGTGGGGAGTGCTCGGGGGTTGTGGCACTGCAGTGCATTGTGGGGGTGCTCGGGAGGCCGCAGTGCATTGTGGGGGGTGCTCGGGGGTTGTGGCACCGCAGTGCATTGTGGGGGATGCTCAGGGAGGCCGCAGTGCATTGTGGGGGGGTGCTCGGGGGCTGTGGCACCGCAGTGCATTGTGGGGGGTGCTCGGGGGTTGTGGCACCGCAGTGCATTGTGGGGGATGCTCAGGGAGGCCGCAGTGCATTGTGGGGGGGTGCTCGGGGGCTGTGGCACCGGAGTGCATTGTGGGGGATGCTCAGGGAGGCCGCAGTGCATTGTGGGGGTGTCGGGGGTTGTAGCACCGCAGTGCATTGTGGGGGTGCTCGGGGGCTGTGGCACCGCAGTGCATTGTGGGGGTGTCGGGGGTTGTACCACCGCAGTGCATTGTGGGGGTGCTCGGGGGCTGTGGCACCGCAGTGCATTGTGGGGGGTGCTCGGGGGCTGTGGCACCGCAGTGCATTGTAGGGGTGCTCGGGGAGGCCGCAGTGCATTGTGGGGGTGTCGGGGGTTGTAGCACCGCAGTGCATTGTGGGGGTGCTCGGGGGCTGTGGCACCGCAGTGCATTGTGGGGGGTGCTCGGGGGCTGTGGCACCGCAGTACATTGTAGGGGTGTCGGGGAGGCCGCAGTGCATTGTGGGGGTGTTTGGGGTTGTAGCACCGCAGTGCATTGTGGGGGGTGCTCGGGGGCTGTGGCACCGCAGTGCATTGTGGGGGTGCTCGGGGTTCTGGCACCGCAGTGCATTGTGGGGGTGTCGGGGGTTGTAGCACCGCAGTGCATTGTGGGGGTGCTCGGGGGCTGTGGCACCGCAGTACATTGTAGGGGTGCTCAGGGAGGCCGCAGTGCATTGTGGGGGTGTCGGGGGTTGTAGCACCGCAGTGCATTGTGGGGGTGCTCGGGGGCTGTGGCACCGCAGTGCATTGTGGAGGGTGCTCGGCGGCTGTGGCACCGCAGTGCATTGTGGGGGGTGCTCGGGGGTTGTGGCACCGCAGTGCATTGTGGGGGGTGCTCGGGGGCTGTGGCACCGCAGTACATTGTAGGGGTGTCGGGGAGGCCGCAGTGCATTGTGGGGGTGTCGGGGGTTGTAGCACCGCAGTGCATTGTGGGGGGTGCTCGGGGGCTGTGGCACCGCAGTGCATTGTGGGGGTGTCGGGGTTCTGGCACCGCAGTGCATTGTGGGGGGTGCTCGGGGGCTGTGGCACCGCAGTGCATTGTGGGGGTGTCGGGGAGGCCGCAGTGCATTGTGGGGGTGTCGGGGGCTGTGGCAACGCAGTGCATTGTGGGGGGTGCTCGGGGAGGCCGCAGTGCATTGTGGGGGTGTCGGGGGTTGTAGCACCGCAGTGCATTGTGGGGGTGCTCGGGGGCTGTGGCACCGCAGTGCATTGTGGGGGTGTCAGGGAGGCCGCAGTGCATTGTGGGGGTGTCGGGGGCTGTGGCACCGCAGTGCATTGTGGGGGTGCTCGGGGAGGCCGCAGTGCATTGTGGGGGTGTCGGGGGTTGTAGCACCGCAGTGCATTGTGGGGGTGCTCGGGGGCTGTGGCACCGCAGTGCATTGTGGGGGTGTCGGGGAGGCCGCAGTGCATTGTGGGGGTGCTCGGGGGCTGTGGCACCGCAGTGCATTGTGGGGGTGTCGGGGAGGCCGCAGTGCATTGTGGGGGTGCTCGGGGGTTGTAGCACCGCAGTGCATTGTGGGGGTGTCGGGGGCTGTGGCACCGCAGTGCATTGTGGGGGTGCTCGGGGGCTGTGGCACCGCAGTGCATTGTGGGGGTGTCGGGGAGGCCGCAGTGCATTGTGGGGGGTGCTCGGGGGATGTGGCACCGCAGTGCATTGTGGGGGTGTCGGGGGCTGTGGCACCGCAGTGCATTGTAGGGGTGTCGGGGAGGCCGCAGTGCATTGTGGGGGTGTCGGGGGTTGTAGCACCGCAGTGCATTGTGGGGGTGTCGGGGGCTGTGGCACCGCAGTGCATTGTAGGGGTGTCGGGGAGGCCGCAGTGCATTGTGGGGGATGCTCGGGGGCTGTGGCACCGCAGCGCATTGTGGGCGTGCTCGGGGGCTGTGGCACCGCAGTGCATTGTGGGGGTGTCGGGGGTTGTGGCACCGCAGTGCATTGTGGGGGTGTCGGGGGTTGTGGCACCGCAGTGCATTGTGGGGGGTGCTCGGGGAGGCCGCAGTGCATTGTGGGGGGTGCTCGGGGGCTGTGGCACCGCAGCGCATTGTGGGGGGTGCTCGGGGGCTGTGGCACCGCAGCGCATTGTGGGGGTGCTCGGGGGCTGTGGCACCGCAGCGCATTGTGGGGGGTGCTCGGGGGCTGTGGCACCGCAGTGCATTGTGGGGGTGCTCGGGGCTGTGGCACCGCAGTGCATTGTGGGGGTGCTCGGGGGCTGTGGCACCGCAGTGCATTGTGGGGGTGCTCGGGGAGGCCGCAGTGCATTGTGGGGGTGCTCGGGGGCTGTGGCACCGCAGTGCATTGTGGGGGTGTCGGGGAGGCCGCAGCGCATTGTGGGGGGTGCTCGGGGGCTGTGGCACCGCAGCGCATTGTGGGGGTGCTCGGGGGCTGTGGCACTGCAGCGCATTGTGGGGGTGCTCGGGGGCTCTGGCACCGCAGTGCATTGTGGGGGGTGCTCGGGGGCTGTGGCACCGCAGCGCATTGTGGGGGTGCTCGGGGGCTGTGGCACCGCAGTGCATTGTGGGGGTGCGCGGGGGCTGTGGCACCGCAGTGCATTGTGGGGGGTGCTCGGGGGCTGTGGCACCGCAGTGCATTGTGGGGGTGCTCGGGGAGGCCGCAGTGCATTGTAGGGGTGTCGGGGAGGCCGCAGTGCATTGTGGGGGTGCTCGGGGGCTGTGGCACCGCAGTGCATTGTGGGGGGTGCTCGGGGAGGCCGCAGTGCATTGTGGGGGTGTCGGGGGTTGTAGCACCGCAGTGCATTGTGGGGGTGCTCGGGGGCTGTGGCACCGCAGTGCATTGTGGGGGTGTCGGGGAGGCCGCAGTGCATTGTGGGGGTGTTCGGGGGCTGTGGCACCGCAGTGCATTGTGGGGGTGTCGGGGAGGCCGCAGTGCATTGTGGGGGTGCTCGGGGGTTGTAGCACCGCAGTGCATTGTGGGGGTGTCGGGGGCTGTGGCACCGCAGTGCATTGTGGGGGTGCTCGGGGGCTGTGGCACCGCAGTGCATTGTGGGGGTGTCGGGGAGGCCGCAGTGCATTGTGGGGGGTGCTCGGGGGTTGTGGCACCGCAGTGCATTGTGGGGGGGTCGGGGGCTGTGGCACCGCAGTGCATTGTAGGGGTGTCGGGGAGGCCGCAGTGCATTGTGGGGGTGTCGGGGGTTGTAGCACCGCAGTGCATTGTGGGGGTGTCGGGGGCTGTGGCACCGCAGTGCATTGTAGGGGTGTCGGGGAGGCCGCAGTGCATTGTGGGGGATGCTCGGGGGCTGTGGCACCGCAGCACATTGTGGGGGATGCTCGGGGGCTGTGGCACCGCAGCGCATTGTGGGGGTGTCGGGGGTTGTGGCACCGCAGTGCATTGTGGGGGTGTCGGGGGTTGTGGCACCGCAGTGCATTGTGGGGGGTGCTCGGGGAGGCCGCAGTGCATTGTGGGGGGTGCTCGGGGGCTGTGGCACCGCAGCGCATTGTGGGGGGTGCTCGGGGGCTGTGGCACCGCAGCACATTGTGGGGGGTGCTCGGGGGCTGTGGCACCGCAGCGCATTGTGGGGGTGCTCGTGGGCTGTGGCACCGCAGCGCATTGTGGGGGTGCTCGGGGGCTGTGGCACCGCAGTGCATTGTGGGGGGTGCTCGGGGGCTGTGGCACCGCAGCGCATTGTGGGGGTGTCGGGGGCTGTGGCACCGCAGCGCATTGTGGGGGGTGTCGGGGGCTGTGGCACCGCAGTGCATTGTAGGGGTGTCGGAGAGGCCGCAGTGCATTGTGGGGGTGTCGGGGTTCTGGCACCGCAGTGCATTGTGGGGGATGCTCGGGGAGGCCCGCAGTGCATTGTGGGGGTGTCGGGGTTCTGGCACCGCAGTGCATTGTGGGGGATGCTCGGGGAGGCCGCAGTGCATTGTGGGGGATGCTCGGGGAGGCCGCAGTGCATTGTGGGGGTGCTCGGGGGCTGTGGCACCGCAGCGCATTGTGGGGGGTGCTCGGGGCTGTGGCACCGCAGTGCATTGTGGGGGTGCTCGGGGGCTGTGGCACCGCAGTGCATTGTGGGGGTGTCGGGGAGGCCGCAGTGCATTGTGGGGGTGCTCGGGGGCTGTGGCACCGCAGTGCATTGTGGGGGTGTCGGGGAGGCCGCAGCGCATTGTGGGGGGTGCTCGGGGGCTGTGGCACCGCAGCGCATTGTGGGGGTGCTCGGGGGCTGTGGCACCGCAGTGCATTGTGGGGGTGCTCGGGGGCTGTGGCACCGCAGTGCATTGTGGGGGTGCTCGGGGAGGCCGCAGTGCATTGTAGGGGTGTCGGGGAGGCCGCAGTGCATTGTGGGGGTGCTCGGGGGCTGTGGCACCGCAGTGCATTGTGGGGGGTGCTCGGGGAAGGCCGCAGTGCATTGTGGGGGTGTCGGGGGTTGTAGCACCGCAGTGCATTGTGGGGGTGCTCGGGGGCTGTGGCACCGCAGTGCATTGTGGGGGTGTCGGGGAGGCCGCAGTGCATTGTGGGGGTGCTCGGGGGCTGTGGCACCGCAGTGCATTGTGGGGGGTGTCGGGGAGGCCGCAGTGCATTGTGGGGGTGCTCGGGGGTTGTAGCACCGCAGTGCATTGTGGGGGTGTCGGGGGCTGTGGCACCGCAGTGCATTGTGGGGGTGCTCGGGGGCTGTGGCACCGCAGTGCATTGTGGGGGTGTCGGGGAGGCCGCAGTGCATTGTGGGGGGTGCTCGGGGGTTGTGGCACCGCAGTGCATTGTGGGGGTGTCGGGGGCTGTGGCACCGCAGTGCATTGTAGGGGTGTCGGGGAGGCCGCAGTGCATTGTGGGGGTGTCGGGGGTTGTAGCACCGCAGTGCATTGTGGGGGTGTCGGGGGCTGTGGCACCGCAGTGCATTGTAGGGGTGTCGGGGAGGCCGCAGTGCATTGTGGGGGATGCTCGGGGGCTGTGGCACCGCAGCGCATTGTGGGGGTGCTCGGGGGCTGTGGCACCGCAGTGCATTGTGGGGGTGTCGGGGGTTGTGGCACCGCAGTGCATTGTGGGGGTGTCGGGGGTTGTGGCACCGCAGTGCATTGTGGGGGGTGCTCGGGGAGGCCGCAGTGCATTGTGGGGGTGCTCGGGGGCTGTGGCACCGCAGCGCATTGTGGGGGGTGCTCGGGGGCTGTGGTACCGCAGCGCATTGTGGGGGTGCTCGGGGGCTGTGGCACCGCAGCGCATTGTGGGGGGGTGCTCGGGGCTGTGGCACCGCAGCGCATTGTGGGGGTGTCGGGGGGCTGTGGCACCGCAGCGCATTGTGGGGGTGTCGGGGGCTGTGGCACCGCAGTGCATTGTAGGGGTGTCGGAGAGGCCGCAGTGCATTGTGGGGGTGTCGGGGTTCTGGCACCGCAGTGCATTGTGGGGGATGCTCGGGGAGGCCGCAGTGCATTGTGGGGGTGTCGGGGTTCTGGCACCGCAGTGCATTGTGGGGGATGCTCGGGGAGGCCGCAGTGCATTGTGGGGGATGCTCGGGGAGGCCGCAGTGCATTGTGGGGGGTGCTCGGGGGCTGTGGCACCGCAGTGCATTGTGGGGGTGCTCGGGGGCTGTGGCACCGCAGTGCATTGTGGGGGGTGCTCGGGGGCTGTGGCACCGCAGTGCATTGTGGGGGTGCTCGGGGGCTGTGGCACCGCAGTGCATTGTGGGGGTGTCGGGGAGGCCGCAGTGCATTGTGGGGGTGCTCGGGGGCTGTGGCACCGCAGTGCATTGTGGGGGTGTCGGGGAGGCCGCCAGCGCATTGTGGGGGGTGCTTGGGGGCTGTGGCACCGCAGCGCATTGTGGGGGTGCTCGGGGGCTGTGGCACCGCAGCGCATTGTGGGGGTGCTCGGGGGCTCTGGCACCGCAGCGCATTGTGGGGGGTGCTCGGGGGCTGTGGCACCGCAGCGCATTGTGGGGGTGCTCGGGGGCTGTGGCACCGCAGTGCATTGTGGGGGTGCTCGGGGGCTGTGGCACCGCAGTGCATTGTGGGGGGTGCTCGGGGGCTGTGGCACCGCAGTGCATTGTGGGGGTGCTCGGGGAGGCCGCAGTGCATTGTGGGGGGTGCTCGGGGGCTGTGGCACCGCAGTGCATTGTGGGGGTGCTCGGGGGCTGTGGCACCGCAGTGCATTGTGGGGGTGCTCGGGGGCTCTGGCACCGCAGTGCATTGTGGGGGGTGCTCGGGGGCTGTGGCACCGCAGCGCATTGTGGGGGATGCTCAGGGAGGCCGCAGTGCATTGTGGGGGTGCTCGGGGGCTGTGGCACCGCAGTGCATTGTGTGGGGTGCTCGGGGGCTGTGGCACCGCAGTGCATTGTGGGGGTGCTCGGGGAGGCCGCAGTGCATTGTAGGGGTGTCGGGGAGGCCGCAGCGCATTGTGGGGGTGCTCGGGGGTTGTGGCACCGCAGTGCATTGTGGGGGTGTCGGGGAGGCCGCAGTGCATTGTGGGGGTGCTCGGGGGCTGTGGCACCGCAGCGCATTGTGGGGGTGTCGGGGGCTGTGGCACCGCAGCGCATTGTGGTGGTGTCGGGGGCTGTGGCACCGCAGTGCATTGTAGGGGTGTCGGAGAGGCCGCAGTGCATTGTGGGGGTGTCGGGGTTCTGGCACCGCAGTGCATTGTGGGGGATGCTCGGGGAGGCCGCAGTGCATTGTGGGGGTGTCGGGGTTCTGGCACCGCAGTGCATTGTGGGGGATGCTCGGGGAGGCCGCAGTGCATTGTGGGGGATGCTCGGGGAGGCCGCAGTGCATTGTGGGGGGGTGCTCGGGGGCTGTGGCACCGCAGTGCATTGTGGGGGTGCTCGGGGGCTGTGGCACCGCAGTGCATTGTGGGGGTGTCGGGGAGGCCGCAGTGCATTGTGGGGGTGCTCGGGGGCTGTGGCACCGCAGTGCATTGTGGGGGTGTCGGGGAGGCCGCAGCGCATTGTGGGGGGTGCTCGGGGGCTGTGGCACCGCAGCGCATTGTGGGGGTGCTCGGGGGCTGTGGCACCGCAGCGCATTGTGGGGGTGCTCGGGGGCTCTGGCACCGCAGCGCATTGTGGGGGGTGCTCGGGGGCTGTGGCACCGCAGCGCATTGTGGGGGTGCTCGGGGGCTGTGGCACCGCAGTGCATTGTGGGGGTGCTCGGGGGCTGTGGCACCGCAGTGCATTGTGGGGGTGCTCGGGGAGGCCGCAGTGCATTGTGGGGGGTGCTCGGGGGCTGTGGCACCGCAGTGCATTGTGGGGGTGTCGGGGGTTGTGGCACCGCAGTGCATTGTGGGGGTGCTCGGGGATGGCACGCAGTGCATTGTGGGGGGTGCTCGGGGGCTGTGGCACCGCAGTGCATTGTGGGGGTGCTCGGGGGCTCTGGCACCGCAGTGCATTGTGGGGGGTGCTCGGGGGCTGTGGCACCGCAGCGCATTGTGGGGGATGCTCAGGGAGGCCGCAGTGCATTGTGGGGGTGCTCGGGGGCTGTGGCACCGCAGTGCATTGTGGGGGGTGCTCGGGGGCTGTGGCACCGCAGTGCATTGTGGGGGGTGCTCGGGGGGCTCTGGCACCGCAGTGCATTGTGGGGGTGCTCGGGGAGGCCGCAGTGCATTGTGGGGGTGCTCGGGGGCTGTGGCACCGCAGTGCATTGTGGGGGGTGCTCGGGGGTTGTGGCACCGCAGTGCATTGTGGGGGTGTCGGGGAGGCCGCAGCGCATTGTGGGGGGTGCTCGGGGGTTGTGGCACCGCAGTGCATTGTGGGGGTGTCGGGGAGGCCGCAGTGCATTGTGGGGGTGTCGGGGAGGCCGCAGTGCATTGTGGGGGTGCTCGGGGGCTGTGGCCACCGCAGTGCATTGTGGGGGGTGCTCGGGGGCTGTGGCACCGCAGTGCATTGTGGGGGATGCTCAGGGAGGCCGCAGTGCATTGTGGGGGTGCTCGGGGGCTGTGGCACCGCAGTGCATTGTGGGGGATGCTCGGGGGTTGTGGCACCGCAGTGCATTGTGGGGGTGTCGGGGTTCTGGCACCGCAGTGCATTGTGGGGGATGCTCAGGGAGGCCGCAGTGCATTGTGGGGGTGTCGGGGAGGCCGCAGTGCATTGTGGGGGTGCTCGGGGGCTGTGGCACCGCAGTGCATTGTGGGGGTGCTCGGGGGCTGTGGCACCGCAGTGCATTGTGGGGGTGTCGGGGAGGCCGCAGTGCATTGTGGGGGTGTCGGGGAGGCCGCAGTGCATTGTGGGGGTGCTCGGGGGCTGTGGCACCGCAGTGCATTGTGGGGGGTGCTCGGGGGTTGTAGAACCGCAGTGCATTGTGGGGGGTGCTCGGGAGGCCGCAGTGCATTGTGGGGGTGTCGGGGGTTGTGGCACCGCAGTGCATTGTGGGGGTGCTCGGGGAGGCCGCAGTGCATTGTGGGGGTGTCGGGGAGACCGCAGTGCACTGTGGGGAGTGCTCGGGGGTTGTGGCACTGCAGTGCATTGTGGGGGTGCTCGGGATGGCCGCAGTGCATTGTGGGGGGTGCTCGGGGGTTGTGGCACCGCAGTGCATTGTGGGGGATGCTCAGGGAGGCCGCAGTGCATTGTGGGGGGGTGCTCGGGGGCTGTGGCACCGCAGTGCATTGTGGGGGGTGCTCGGGGGTTGTGGCACCGCAGTGCATTGTGGGGGATGCTCAGGGAGGCCGCAGTGCATTGTGGGGGGTGTGCTCGGGGGCTGTGGCACCGGAGTGCATTGTGGGGGATGCTCAGGGAGGCCGCAGTGCATTGTGGGGGTGTCGGGGGTTTGTAGCACCGCAGTGCATTGTGGGGGTGCTCGGGGGCTGTGGCACCGCAGTGCATTGTGGGGGTGTCGGGGGTTGTACCACCGCAGTGCATTGTGGGGGTGCTCGGGGGCTGTGGCACCGCAGTGCATTGTGGGGGGTGCTCGGGGGCTGTGGCACCGCAGTGCATTGTAGGGGTGCTCGGGGAGGCCGCAGTGCATTGTGGGGGTGTCGGGGGGTTGTAGCACCGCAGTGCATTGTGGGGGTGCTCGGGGGCTGTGGCACCGCAGTGCATTGTGGGGGGTGCTCGGGGGCTGTGGCACCGCAGTACATTGTAGGGGTGTCGGGGAGGCCGCAGTGCATTGTGGGGGTGTTTGGGGTTGTAGCACCGCAGTGCATTGTGGGGGGTGCTCGGGGGCTGTGGCACCGCAGTGCATTGTGGGGGTGCTCGGGGTTCTGGCACCGCAGTGCATTGTGGGGGTGTCGGGGGTTGTAGCACCGCAGTGCATTGTGGGGGTGCTCGGGGGCTGTGGCACCGCAGTACATTGTAGGGGTGCTCAGGGAGGCCGCAGTGCATTGTGGGGGTGTCGGGGGTTGTAGCACCGCAGTGCATTGTGGGGGTGCTCGGGGGCTGTGGCACCGCAGTGCATTGTGGAGGGTGCTCGGCGGCTGTGGCACCGCAGTGCATTGTGGGGGGTGCTCGGGGGTTGTGGCACCGCAGTGCATTGTGGGGGGTGCTCGGGGGCTGTGGCACCGCAGTACATTGTAGGGGTGTCGGGGAGGCCGCAGTGCATTGTGGGGGTGTCGGGGGTTGTTAGCACCGCAGTGCATTGTGGGGGGTGCTCGGGGGCTGTGGCACCGCAGTGCATTGTGGGGGTGTCGGGGTTCTGGCACCGCAGTGCATTGTGGGGGGTGCTCGGGGGCTGTGGCACCGCAGTGCATTGTGGGGGTGTCGGGGAGGCCGCAGTGCATTGTGGGGGTGTCGGGGGCTGTGGCAACGCAGTGCATTGTGGGGGGTGCTCGGGGAGGCCGCAGTGCATTGTGGGGGTGTCGGGGGTTGTAGCACCGCAGTGCATTGTGGGGTGTGCTCGGGGGCTGTGGCACCGCAGTGCATTGTGGGGGTGTCAGGGAGGCCGCAGTGCATTGTGGGGGTGTCGGGGGCTGTGGCACCGCAGTGCATTGTGGGGGGTGCTCGGGGAGGCCGCAGTGCATTGTGGGGGTGTCGGGGGTTGTAGCACCGCAGTGCATTGTGGGGGTGCTCGGGGGCTGTGGCACCGCAGTGCATTGTGGGGGTGTCGGGGAGGCCGCAGTGCATTGTGGGGGTGCTCGGGGGCTGTGGCACCGCAGTGCATTGTGGGGGTGTCGGGGAGGCCGCAGTGCATTGTGGGGGTGCTCGGGGGTTGTAGCACCGCAGTGCATTGTGGGGGTGTCGGGTGCTGTGGCACCGCAGTGCATTGTGGGGGTGCTCGGGGGCTGTGGCACCGCAGTGCATTGTGGGGGTGTCGGGGAGGCCGCAGTGAATTGTGGGGGGTGCTCGGGGGATGTGGCACCGCAGTGCATTGTGGGGGTGTCGGGGGCTGTGGCACCGCAGTGCATTGTAGGGGTGTCGGGGAGGCCGCAGTGCATTGTGGGGGTGTCGGGGGTTGTAGCACCGCAGTGCATTGTGGGGGTGTCGGGGGCTGTGGCACCGCAGTGCATTGTAGGGGTGTCGGGGAGGCCGCAGTGCATTGTGGGGGATGCTCGGGGGCTGTGGCACCGCAGCGCATTGTGGGGGTGCTCGGGGGCTGTGGCACCGCAGTGCATTGTGGGGGTGTCGGGGGTTGTGGCACCGCAGTGCATTGTGGGGGGTGCTCGGGGAGGCCGCAGTGCATTGTGGGGGGTGCTCGGGGGCTGTGGCACCGCAGCGCATTGTGGGGGGTGCTCGGGGGCTGTGGCACCGCAGCGCATTGTGGGGGTGCTCGGGGGCTGTGGCACCGCAGCGCATTGTGGGGGGTGCTCGGGGGCTGTGGCACCGCAGTGCATTGTGGGGGTGCTCGGGGGCTGTGGCACCGCAGTGCATTGTGGGGGTGTCGGGGGCTGTGGCACCGCAGCGCATTGTGGGGGTGTCGGGGGCTGTGGCACCGCAGTGCATTGTAGGGGTGTCGGAGAGGCCGCAGTGCATTGTGGGGGTGTCGGGGTTCTGGCACCGCAGTGCATTGTGGGGGATGCTCGGGGAGGCCGCAGTGCATTGTGGGGGTGTCGGGGTTCTGGCACCGCAGTGCATTGTGGGGGATGCTCGGGGAGGCCGCAGTGCATTGTGGGGGATGCTCGGGGAGGCCGCAGTGCATTGTGGGGGTGCTCGGGGGCTGTGGCACCGCAGCGCATTGTGGGGGGTGCTCGGGGGCTGTGGGCACCGCAGTGCATTGTGGGGGTGCTCGGGGGCTGTGGCACCGCAGTGCATTGTGGGGGTGCTCGGGGGCTGTGGCACCGCAGTGCATTGTGGGGGTGCTCGGGGAGGCCGCAGTGCATTGTGGGGGTGCTCGGGGGCTGTGGCACCGCAGTGCATTGTGGGGGGTGTCGGGGAGGCCGCAGCGCATTGTGGGGGGTGCTCGGGGGCTGTGGCACCGCAGCGCATTGTGGGGGTGCTCGGGGGCTGTGGCACTGCAGCGCATTGTGGGGGTGCTCGGGGGCTCTGGCACCGCAGTGCATTGTGGGGGGTGCTCGGGGGCTGTGGCACCGCAGCGCATTGTGGGGGTGCTCGGGGGCTGTGGCACCGCAGTGCATTGTGGGGGTGCTCGGGGGCTGTGGCACCGCAGTGCATTGTGGGGGGTGCTCGGGGGCTGTGGCACCGCAGTGCATTGTGGGGGTGCTCGGGGAGGCCGCAGTGCATTGTAGGGGTGTCGGGGAGGCCGCAGTGCATTGTGGGGGTGCTCGGGGGCTGTGGCACCGCAGTGCATTGTGGGGGGTGCTCGGGGAGGCCGCAGTGCATTGTGGGGGTGTCGGGGGTTGTAGCACCGCAGTGCATTGTGGGGGTGCTCGGGGGCTGTGGCACCGCAGTGCATTGTGGGGGTGTCGGGGAGGCCGCAGTGCATTGTGGGGGTGTTCGGGGGCTGTGGCACCGCAGTGCATTGTGGGGGTGTCGGGGAGGCCGCAGTGCATTGTGGGGGTGCTCGGGGGTTGTAGCACCGCAGTGCATTGTGGGGGTGTCGGGGGCTGTGGCACCGCAGTGCATTGTGGGGGTGCTCGGGGGCTGTGGCACCGCAGTGCATTGTGGGGGTGTCGGGGAGGCCGCAGTGCATTGTGGGGGGTGCTCGGGGGTTGTGGCACCGCAGTGCATTGTGGGGGTGTCGGGGCTGTGGCACCGCAGTGCATTGTAGGGGTGTCGGGGAGGCCGCAGTGCATTGTGGGGGTGTCGGGGGTTGTAGCACCGCAGTGCATTGTGGGGGTGTCGGGGGCTGTGGCACCGCAGTGCATTGTAGGGGTGTCGGGGAGGCCGCAGTGCATTGTGGGGGATGCTCGGGGGCTGTGGCACCGCAGCGCATTGTGGGGGATGCTCGGGGGCTGTGGCACCGCAGCGCATTGTGGGGGTGTCGGGGGTTGTGGCACCGCAGTGCATTGTGGGGGTGTCGGGGGTTGTGGCACCGCAGTGCATTGTGGGGGGTGCTCGGGGAGGCCGCAGTGCATTGTGGGGGGTGCTCGGGGGCTGTGGCACCGCAGCGCATTGTGGGGGGTGCTCGGGGGCTGTGGCACCGCAGCGCATTGTGGGGGTGCTCGGGGGCTGTGGCACCGCAGCGCATTGTGGGGGGTGCTCGGGGGCTGTGGCACCGCAGTGCATTGTGGGGGGTGCTCGGGGGCTGTGGCACCGCAGCGCATTGTGGGGGTGTCGGGGGCTGTGGCACCGCAGCGCATTGTGGGGGTGTCGGGGGCTGTGGCACCGCAGTGCATTGTAGGGGTGTCGGAGAGGCCGCAGTGCATTGTGGGGGTGTCGGGGTTCTGGCACCGCAGTGCATTGTGGGGGATGCTCGGGGAGGCCGCAGTGCATTGTGGGGGTGTCGGGGTTCTGGCACCGCAGTGCATTGTGGGGGATGCTCGGGGAGGCCGCAGTGCATTGTGGGGGATGCTCGGGGAGGCCGCAGTGCATTGTGGGGGTGCTCGGGGGCTGTGGCACCGCAGCGCATTGTGGGGGGTGCTCGGGGGCTGTGGCACCGCAGTGCATTGTGGGGGTGCTCGGGGGCTGTGGCACCGCAGTGCATTGTGGGGGTGTCGGGGAGGCCGCAGTGCATTGTGGGGGTGCTCGGGGGCTGTGGCACCGCAGTGCATTGTGGGGGTGTCGGGGAGGCCGCAGCGCATTGTGGGGGGTGCTCGGGGGCTGTGGCACCGCAGCGCATTGTGGGGGTGCTCGGGGGCTGTGGCACCGCAGTGCATTGTGGGGGGTGCTCGGGGGCTGTGGCACCGCAGTGCATTGTAGGGGTGTCGGGGAGGCCGCAGTGCATTGTGGGGGTGCTCGGGGGCTGTGGCACCGCAGTGCATTGTGGGGGGTGCTCGGGGAGGCCGCAGTGCATTGTGGGGGTGTCGGGGGTTGTAGCACCGCAGTGCATTGTGGGGGTGCTCGGGGGCTGTGGCACCGCAGTGCATTGTGGGGGTGTCGGGGAGGCCGCAGTGCATTGTGGGGGTGCTCGGGGGCTGTGGCACCGCAGTGCTTTGTGGGGGTGTCGGGGAGGCCGCAGTGCATTGTGGGGGTGCTCGGGGGTTGTAGCACCGCAGTGCATTGTGGGGGTGTCGGGGGCTGTGGCACCGCAGTGCATTGTGGGGGTGCTCGGGGGCTGTGGCACCGCAGTGCATTGTGGGGGTGTCGGGGAGGCCGCAGTGCATTGTGGGGGGTGCTCGGGGGTTGTGGCACCGCAGTGCATTGTGGGGGTGTCGGGGGCTGTGGCACCGCAGTGCATTGTAGGGGTGTCGGGGAGGCCGCAGTGCATTGTGGGGGTGTCGGGGGTTGTAGCACCGCAGTGCATTGTGGGGGTGTCGGGGGCTGTGGCACCGCAGTGCATTGTAGGGGTGTCGGGGAGGCCGCAGTGCATTGTGGGGGATGCTCGGGGGCTGTGGCACCGCAGCGCATTGTGGGGGTGCTCGGGGGCTGTGGCACCGCAGTGCATTGTGGGGGTGTCGGGGGTTGTGGCACCGCAGTGCATTGTGGGGGTGTCGGGGGTTGTGGCACCGCAGTGCATTGTGGGGGGTGCTCGGGGAGGCCGCAGTGCATTGTGGGGGGTGCTCGGGGGCTGTGGCACCGCAGCGCATTGTGGGGGGTGCTCGGGGGCTGTGGCACCGCAGCGCATTGTGGGGGGTGCTCGGGGGCTGTGGTACCGCAGCGCATTGTGGGGGTGCTCGGGGGCTGTGGCACCGCAGCGCATTGTGGGGGGTGCTCGGGGGCTGTGGCACCGCAGCGCATTGTGGGGGTGTCGGGGGGCTGTGGCACCGCAGCGCATTGTGGGGGTGTCGGGGGCTGTGGCACCGCAGTGCATTCTAGGGGTGTCGGAGAGGCCGCAGTGCATTGTGGGGGTGTCGGGGTTCTGGCACCGCAGTGCATTGTGGGGGATGCTCGGGGAGGCCGCAGTGCATTGTGGGGGTGTCGGGGTTCTGGCACCGCAGTGCATTGTGGGGGATGCTCGGGGAGGCCGCAGTGCATTGTGGGGGATGCTCGGGGAGGCCGCAGTGCATTGTGGGGGGTGCTCGGGGGCTGTGGCACCGCAGTGCATTGTGGGGGTGCTCGGGGGCTGTGGCACCGCAGTGCATTGTGGGGGTGCTCGGGGGCTGTGGCACCGCAGTGCATTGTGGGGGTGTCGGGGAGGCCGCAGTGCATTGTGGGGGTGCTCGGGGCTGTGGCACCGCAGTGCAGTGTGGGGGTGTCGGGGAGGCCGCAGCGCATTGTGGGGGGTGCTTGGGGGCTGTGGCACCGCAGCGCATTGTGGGGGTGCTCGGGGGCTGTGGCACCGCAGCGCATTGTGGGGGTGCTCGGGGGCTCTGGCACCGCAGCGCATTGTGGGGGGTGCTCGGGGGCTGTGGCACCGCAGCGCATTGTGGGGGTGCTCGGGGGCTGTGGCACCGCAGTGCATTGTGGGGGTGCTCGGGGGCTGTGGCACCGCAGTGCATTGTGGGGGGTGCTCGGGGGCTGTGGCACCGCAGTGCATTGTGGGGGTGCTCGGGGAGGCCGCAGTGCATTGTGGGGGGTGCTCGGGGGCTGTGGCACCGCAGTGCATTGTGGGGGTGCTCGGGGGCTGTGGCACCGCAGTGCATTGTGGGGGTGCTCGGGGGCTCTGGCACCGCAGTGCATTGTGGGGGGTGCTCGGGGGCTGTGGCACCGCAGCGCATTGTGGGGGATGCTCAGGGAGGCCGCAGTGCATTGTGGGGGTGCTCGGGGGCTGTGGCACCGCAGTGCATTGTGGGGGGTGCTCGGGGGCTGTGGCACCGCAGTGCATTGTGGGGGTGCTCGGGGAGGCCGCAGTGCATTGTAGGGGTGTCGGGGAGGCCGCAGCGCATTGTGGGGGTGCTCGGGGGTTGTGGCACCGCAGTGCATTGTGGGGGTGTCGGGGAGGCCGCAGTGCATTGTGGGGGTGCTCGGGGGCTGTGGCACCGCAGCGCATTGTGGGGGTGTCGGGGGCTGTGGCACCGCAGCGCATTGTGGGGGTGTCGGGGGCTGTGGCACCGCAGTGCATTGTAGGGGTGTCGGAGAGGCCGCAGTGCATTGTGGGGGTGTCGGGGTTCTGGCACCGCAGTGCATTGTGGGGGATGCTCGGGGAGGCCGCAGTGCATTGTGGGGGTGTCGGGGTTCTGGCACCGCAGTGCATTGTGGGGGATGCTCGGGGAGGCCGCAGTGCATTGTGGGGGATGCTCGGGGAGGCCGCAGTGCATTGTGGGGGGTGCTCGGGGGCTGTGGCACCGCAGTGCATTGTGGGGGTGCTCGGGGGCTGTGGCACCGCAGTGCATTGTGGGGGTGTCGGGGAGGCCGCAGTGCATTGTGGGGGTGCTCGGGGGCTGTGGCACCGCAGTGCATTGTGGGGGTGTCGGGGAGGCCGCAGCGCATTGTGGGGGGTGCTCGGGGGCTGTGGCACCGCAGCGCATTGTGGGGGTGCTCGGGGGCTGTGGCACCGCAGCGCATTGTGGGGGGTGCTCGGGGCTGTGGCACCGCAGCGCATTGTGGGGGTGCTCGGGGGCTGTGGCACCGCAGTGCATTGTGGGGGTGCTCGGGGGCTGTGGCACCGCAGTGCATTGTGGGGGTGCTCGGGGAGGCCGCAGTGCATTGTGGGGGGTGCTCGGGGGCTGTGGCACCGCAGTGCATTGTGGGGGTGTCGGGGGTTGTGGCACCGCAGTGCATTGTGGGGGTGCTCGGGGAGGCCGCAGTGCATTGTGGGGGGTGCTCGGGGGCTGTGGCACCGCAGTGCATTGTGGGGGTGCTCGGGGGCTCTGGCACCGCAGTGCATTGTGGGGGGTGCTCGGGGGCTGTGGCACCGCAGCGCATTGTGGGGGATGCTCAGGGAGGCCGCAGTGCATTGTGGGGGTGCTCGGGGGCTGTGGCACCGCAGTGCATTGTGGGGGGTGCTCGGGGGCTGTGGCACCGCAGTGCATTGTGGGGGGTGCTCGGGGGCTCTGGCACCGCAGTGCATTGTGGGGGTGCTCGGGGAGGCCGCAGTGCATTGTGGGGGTGCTCGGGGGCTGTGGCACCGCAGTGCATTGTGGGGGGTGCTCGGGGGTTGTGGCACCGCAGTGCATTGTGGGGGTGTCGGGGAGGCCGCAGCGCATTGTGGGGGGTGCTCGGGGGTTGTGGCACCGCAGTGCATTGTGGGGGTGTCGGGGAGGCCGCAGTGCATTGTGGGGGTGTCGGGGAGGCCGCAGTGCATTGTGGGGGTGCTCGGGGGCTGTGGCACCGCAGTGCATTGTGGGGGGTGCTCGGGGGCTGTGGCACCGCAGTGCATTGTGGGGGATGCTCAGGGAGGCCGCAGTGCATTGTGGGGGTGCTCGGGGGCTGTGGCACCGCAGTGCATTGTGGGGGATGCTCGGGGGTTGTGGCACCGCAGCGCATTGTGGGGGTGCTCGGGGGCTGTGGCACCGCAGTGCATTGTGGGGGATGCTCGGGGGTTGTGGCACCGCAGTGCATTGTGGGGGTGTCGGGGTTCTGGCACCGCAGTGCATTGTGGGGGATGCTCAGGGAGGCCGCAGTGCATTGTGGGGGTGTCGGGGAGGCCGCAGTGCATTGTGGGGGTGTCGGGGGCTGTGGCACCGCAGTGCATTGTGGGGGTGTCGGGGAGGCCGCAGTGCATTGTGGGGGTGTCGGGGAGGCCGCAGTGCATTGTGGGGGTGTCGGGGGCTGTGGCACCGCAGTGCATTGTGGGGGTGTCGGGGAGGCCGCAGTGCATTGTGGGGGTGTCGGGGAGGCCGCAGTGCATTGTGGGGGTGTCGGGGGCTGTGGCACCGCAGTGCATTGTGGGGGTGCTCGGGGGCTGCAGGGTGCACTGCGGCAGAGGGATATCGGGGGGGGGCTGTCCGGGGGGCGCGCGCTGCATTGTGGGGAGGTTCCGCGGGGCACGGGGGGCGCGCGCTGCATTGTGGGTACAGACCCTCGTGCTGCCGGACCAGCGGGCTCAGGTCACACACGCGGCCCAGGTAGGACACCCACAGGTCCCCGGGCCGCGCGTGCGCAGACACCTCCCGCGCGGTGAAGTAGCGGGGCTGGAAGGTCTCCATCGCGCCGCGCGCCGCCCGCGCTGCCATGGCAACCGCCGGCCTCCCGCGCGGGGCCTGCCGGGAGCCGGAACCCTCCGGGCGTCGCCATGGCAACCGCCCCCCCTCCCGCGCGGGGCCTGCCGGGACCCGGAACGCTCCCTCCCTTGCGTCACACAGCGCCGCGCGTGCGGGCCACGTGACGCGGGAGCTCCGCCCCCCGAGGCGCGCGCAAGGGCCGCCGGTCCGGGGCTGGGCTCGCGAGAGCCGGTCGGGGCGGGATGGCGGCGCCGGCCGGGCAGCGCGAGGAGAACGGGCGCTGCGGGGGCGGGGCGAGCCCGGCGGTGAGGGGCGGGGCCGGGAGGGCAGAGGGGGCGGGGCTGGGTGAGGGGCGGGGCCGGGAGGGCAGAGGGGGCGGGGCTGGGTGAGGGGCGGGGCCGGGAGGGCAGTGCGGGCGGGGCTGGGTGAGGGGCGGGGCTGGGAGGGCAGAGGGGTGGGGCTGGGTGAGGGGCGGGGCCGGGAGGGCAGAGGGGGCGGGGCTGGGTGAGGGGCGGGGCCGGGAGGGCAGTGCGGGCGGGGCTGGGTGAGGGGCGGGGCTGGGAGGGCAGAGGGGGCGGGGCTGGGTGAGGGGCGGGGCTGGGAGGGCAGAGGGGGCGGGGCTGGGTGAGGGGCGGGGCCGGGAGGGCAGAGGGGGCGGGGCTGGGTGAGGGGCGGGGCCGGGAGGGCAGTGCGGGCGGGGCTGGGTGAGGGGCGGGGCTGGGAGGGCAGTGGGGGCGGGGCTGGGTGAGGGGCGGGGCTGGGAGGGCAGAGGGGTGGGGCTGGGTGAGGGGCGGGGCCGAGAGGGCAGAGGGGGCGGGGCTGGGTGAGGGGCGGGGCCGGGAGGGCAGAGGGGGCTGGGCTGGGTTAGGGGCGGGGCCGGGAGGGCAGAGGGGGCGGGGCTGGGAGGGCAGAGGGGGCGGGGCTGGGTGAGGGGCGGGGCAGGGAGGGCAGCGGGGCGGGGCCGGGAGGGCAGAGGGGGCGGGGCTGGGTGAGGGGCGGGGCTGGGAGGGCAGAGGGGGCGGGGCTGGGTGAGGGGCGGGGCCACGAGGGCAGAGGGGGCGGGGCAGGGAGGGCAGCGGGGCGGGGCTGGGCTTGGAGGGCAGAGGGGGCGGGGCTGGGTGAGGGGCGGGGCCAGGAGGGCAGAGGGGGCGGGGCCGGGAGGGCAGAGGGGGCGGGGCTGGGTGAGGGGCGGGGCCGAGAGGGCAGAGGGGGCGGGGCTGGGTGAGGGGCGGGGCCGGGAGGGCAGAGGGTGCTGGGCTGGGTTAGGGGCGGGGCCGGGAGGGCAGAGGGGGCTGGAGATGAGGGGACAGGGGCGGGGCCAGCTGACGGGCGGGGCCGGGAGAGCAGCGGGGGCGGGGCTGGGTGAGGGGCGGGGCCGGGAGAGCAGCGGGGGCGGGGCTGGGAGGGCAGAGGGGGCGTGGCTACGTGAGGGGCGGGGCTGGGAGGGCAGAGAGGGCGGGGCCGGGAGGGCAGAGGGGGTGGGACTGGGTGAGGGGCGGGGCCGGGAGGGCAGAGGGGGCGGGGCTGGGTGAGGGGCGGGACTGGGAGGGCAGAGGGGGCGGAGCCGGGTGAGGGGCGGAGCTAAGCGTGATGGAGGTGAGGAAGGGGCCAGGCTGGGCCAGGCTGGGGGCTGGTTCATGGGGGTCAGTCGGGCTCTGGGGTTGCAGGTGCTGGGCTGGAGGTTACTAGGTCCCTGGCCTACCAGGTGCAGCGGAGGTCAGTGGGTGCTGGGGGTGCAGGGGAGGTCAGTGGGCGCTGGGAGGTCAGTGGGTGCTGGGAGGTCAGTGGGTGCTGGGGGTGCAGGGGAGGTCAGTGGGTGCTGGGAGGTCAGTGGGTGCTGGGGGTGGAGGGAGGGTCGGGGCACTGGGAGGTCAGTGGGTGCTGGGAGGTCAGGGGGTGCTGGGGGTGCAGGGAGGGTCGGGGCGCTGGGAGGTCAGTGGGTGCTGGGGGTGTGGGGGAGGTCAGTAGGTGCTGGGAGGTCAGTGGGTGCTGGGGGTTCAGGGGAGGGTCGGGGCACTGGGAGGTCAGTGGGTGCTGGGGGTGCAGGGAGGGTCGGGGCGCTGGGAGGTCGGTGGGTGCTGGGGGTGCAGGGAGGGTCGGGTCGCTGGGAGGTCGGTGGGTGCTGGGGGTGCAGGGAGGGTCGGGGCGCTGGGAGGTCGGTGGGTGCTGGGGGTGCAGGGAGGGTCGGGGCACTGGGAGGTCAGTGGGCGCTGGGAGGTCAGTGGGTGCTGGGGGTGCAGGGAGGGTCAGGGCACTGGGAGGTCAGTGGGTGCTGGGGGTGCAGGGAGGGTCGGGGCACTGGGAGGTCAGTGGGTGCTGGGGGTGCAGGGAGGGTCGGGGCCCTGGGAGGTCGGTGGGTGCTGGGGGTGCAGGGAGGGTCGGGGCGCTGGGAGGTCAGTGGGCGCTGGGAGGTCAGTGGGTGCTGGGGGTGCAGGGGAGGTCAGTGGGCACTGGGAGGTCAGTGGGTGCTGGGGGTTCAGGGGAGGGTCGGGGCACTGGGAGGTCAGTGGGTGCTGGGGAGGTCAGTGGGTGCTGGGGGTGCTGGGAGGTCAGTGGGTGCTGGGGGTGCGGGGAGGATTGGGGCACTGGGAGGTCAGTGGGTGCTGGGAGTGCAGGGAGGGTCGGGGCACTGGGAGGTCGGTGGGTGCTGGGGGTGCAGGGAGGGTCGGGGCGCTGGGAGGTCGGTGGGTGCTGGGGGTGCAGGGAGGGTCGGGGCGCTGGGAGGTCGGTGGGTGCTGGGGGTGCAGGGAGGGTCGGGGCGCTGGGAGGTCGGTGGGTGCTGGGGGTGCAGGGAGGGTCGGGGCGCTGGGAGGTCGGTGGGTGCTGGGGGTGCAGGGAGGGTCGGGGCACTGGGAGGTCAGTGGGTGCTGGGGGTGCGGGGGAGGTCAGTGGGTGCTGGGGGTGCTGGGAGGTCAGTGGGCACTGGGAGGTCGGTGGGTGCTGGGGGTGCAGGGAGGGTCGGGGCACTGGGAGGTCAGTGGGCGCTGGGGGTGCAGGGAGGGTCGGGGCACTGGGAGGTCAGTGGGTGCTGGGGGTGCAGGGAGGGTCGGGGCACTGGGAGGTCAGTGGGTGCTGGGGGTGCAGGGAGGGTCGGGGCGCCGGGAGGTCAGTGGGCGCTGGGAGGTCAGTGGGTGCTGGGGGTGCAGGGAGGGTCAGGGCACTGGGAGGTCGGTGGGTGCTGGGGGTGCAGGGAGGGTCGGGGCGCTGGGAGGTCGGTGGGTGCTGGGGGTGCAGGGAGAGTCGGGGCGCTGGGAGGTCAGCGGGTGCTGGGGGTGCAGGGAGGGTCGGGGCGCTGGGAGGTCAGTGGGCGCTGGGAGGTCAGTGGGTGCTGGGGGTACAGGGGAGGTCAGTGGGCACTGGGAGGTCAGTAGGTGCTGGGGGTTCAGGGGAGGGTCGGGGCACTGGGAGGTCAGTGGGCGCTGGGAGGTCAGTGGGTGCTGGGGGTACAGGGGAGGTCAGTGGGCGCTGGGAGGTCAGTGGGCGCTGGGAGGTCAGTGGGTGCTGGGGGTACAGGGGAGGTCAGTGGGCACTGGGAGGTCAGTGGGCGCTGGGAGGTCAGTGGGTGCTGGGGGTACAGGGGAGGTCAGTGGGCACTGGGAGGTCAGTGGGTGCTGGGGGTTCAGGGGAGGGTCGGGGCACTGGGAGGTCAGTGGGCGCTGGGAGGTCAGTGGGTGCTGGGGGTACAGGGGAGGTCAGTGGGCACTGGGAGGTCAGTGGGTGCTGGGGGTTCAGGGGAGGGTCGGGGCACTGGGAGGTCAGTGGGTGCGGGGGAGGTCAGTGGGTGCTGGAGGTGCTGGGAGGTCAGTGGGTGCTGGGGGTGCGGGGAGGATTGGGGCACTGGGAGGTCAGTGGGTGCTGGGGGTGCAGGGAGGGTCGGGGCGCTGGGAGGTCAGTGGGTGCTGGGGGTGCAGGGAGGGTCAGGGCGCTGGGAGGTCAGTGGGTGCTGGGAGGTCAGTGGGTGCTGGGGGTACAGGGGAGGTCAGTGGGTGCTGGGAGGTCAGTGGGTGCTGGGGGTGCAGGGAGGGTCGGGGCACTGGGAGGTCAGTGGGTGCTGGGGGTGCAGGGGAGGTCAGTGGGTGCTGGGAGGTCAGTGGGTGCTGGGGGTGCAGGGAGGGTCGGGGCACTGGGAGGTCAGTGGGTGCTGGGGGTGCAGAGAGGGTCGGGGCACTGGGAGGTCAGTGGGTGCTGGGGGTGCAGGGAGGGTCAGGGCGCTGGGAGGTCAGTGGGTGCTGGGAGGTCAGTGGGTGCTGGGGGTGCAGGGAGGGTCGGGGCACTGGGAGGTCAGTGGGTGCTGGGGGTGCAGGGAGGGTCGGGGCGCCGGGAGGTCAGTGGGCGCTGGGAGGTCAGTGGGTGCTGGGGGTGCAGGGAGAGTCAGGGCACTGGGAGGTCAGTAGGTGCAGGGGAGGGTCAGTGGGTGCTGGGGAGGGTGCCGGGCCAGGCAGGGGGCAGGGGGTCCCGGGCCGTTTCGGGGTCTCTGGGGCCGGCGGCTCTCACCTCCCCTCTCCCCCCAGGACTCGGACGGGGAGGCGCCCGACCCCCCCTCCGCCCGCGCCCGCCGCAAGCTGGAGACGCTGCTGAACCGGAACATGCGGATCCGCATGACGGACGGACGGACGCTCGTCGGCTGCTTCCTCTGCACCGACCGCGACTGCAACGTCATCCTGGGCTCCGCGCAGGAGTTCCTCAAAGCCAGCGGTGGGTGCGCCGGACGCCTGGGTCCCCCGCGGGGACGGGAGGGGCCTGGTGGGACGCAGCACCAGGACTCCTGGGTTCTCTCCCCGGCTCTGGGAGGGCAGTGGGGGCTAGTGGTTAGAGCAGGGGAGGAAGGGAACCAGGACTCCTGGGTTCTCTCCCCGGCTCCGGGAGGGCAGTGGGGGCTAGTGGTTAGAGCAGGGGAGGAAGGGAACCAGGACTCCTGGGTTCTCTCCCCGGCTCCGGGAGGGCAGTGGGGGCTAGTGGTTGGAGCAGGGGGCGGGGGCAGTAGTGGCCGCACAGGGAGACACCGTCTGACCCCCCCTCTCCTCCCCAGACTCCCTGGCGGCCAGTGAGCCGCGCGTGCTGGGCCTGGCCATGGTGCCCGGGCACCACATCGTCTCCATCGAGGTGGAGCTGGAGAACCTGGGCAGCCCCCAGTACCTGTGAGAGGCGCCCGGCGGAGAGACCTGCCCCCCCCCCCTGCGCCCGAGGACCTGCCCGGGGGGCGCAGCCGGGGCACCGGGGGGGGCGTGTGGGTCCCGCTCTGCACATTAAATTCCTGGGGAACCCAGAGCAGCCGCCGGCCACCTCGTTTGTGCCACGCGGGTCTTGGCGTCCCGGCCGGAAACGAGCCAGTTCCTTCGTTCCGCCCCTCACTCCCGACCCACAGCCCCCTGGCCCCCCAGCCCTGCGGTGCCCCTCATTCCTGACCCACAGCCGCCTGGCCCCCCAGCCCTGCGGTGCCCCTCACTCCCGACCCACAGCCCCCTGGCCCCCCAGCTCTGCGGTGCCCCTCACTCCCGACCCGCAGCCCCCTGGCCCCCAGCTCTGCGGTGCCCCTCACTCCCGACCCACAGCCCCCTGGCCCCCAGCCCTGCCGGTGCCCCTCACTCCCGACCCGCAGCCCCCTGGCCCCCAGCCCTGCCGGTGCCCCTCACTCCCGACCCACAGCCCCCTGCCCCCCCAACTCTGCGGTGCCCCTCACTCCTGACCCGCAGCCCCCTGCCCCCCCAGCTCTGCGGTGCCCCTCACTCCCGACCCACAGCCCCCTGGCCCCCCAGCTCTGCGGTGCCCCTCACTCCCGACCCCCAGCCCCCTGGCCCCCCAGCTCTGCGGTGCCCCTCACTCCCGACCCACAGCCCCCTGGCCCCCAGCCCTGCCGGTGCCCCTCACACCCGACCCACAGCCCCCTGCCCCCCCAACTCTGCGGTGCCCCTCACTCCTGACCCGCAGCCCCCTGCCCCCCCAGCTCTGCGGTGCCCCTCACTCCCGACCCCCAGCCCCCTGGCCCCCCAGCTCTGCGGTGCCCCTCACTCCCGACCCACAGCCCCCTGGCCCCCAGCCCTGCCGGTGCCCCTCACTCCCGACCCACAGCCCCCTGCCCCCCCAACTCTGCGGTGCCCCTCACTCCTGACCCACAGCCCCCTGCCCCCCCAACTCTGCGGTGCCCCTCACTCCCGACCCGCAGCCCCCTGCCCCCCCAGCTCTGCGGTGCCCCTCACTCCCGACCCACAGCCCCCTGGCCCCCCAGCTCTGCGGTGCCCCTCACTCCCGACCCCCAGCCCCCTGGCCCCCCAGCTCTGCGGTGCCCCTCACTCCCGACCCACAGCCCCCTGGCCCCCAGCCCTGCCGGTGCCCCTCACTCCCGACCCACAGCCCCCTGCCCCCCCAACTCTGCGGTGCCCCTCACTCCTGACCCGCAGCCCCCTGCCCCCCCAGCTCTGCGGTGCCCCTCACTCCCGACCCACAGCCCCCTGGCCCCCAGCTCTGCGGTGCCCCTCACTCCCGACCCACAGCCCCCTGGCCCCCCAGCCCTGCGGTGCCCCTCACTCCTGACCCACAGCCCCCTGCCCCCCCAGCTCTGCGGTGCCCCTCACTCCTGACCCACAGCCCCCTGGCCCCCCAGCTCTGCGGTGCCCCTCACTCCCGACCCACAACCCCTGCCCCTGCCCCTGCCCCCCCAGCTCTGCGGTGCCCCTCACTCCCGACCCACAGCCCCCTGGCCCCCCAGCTCTGCGGTTCCCCTCACTCCCGACCCACAGCCCCCTGGCCCCCCAGCTCTGCGGTGCCCCTCACTCCCGACCCACAGCCCCCTGGCCCCCCAGCTCTGCGGTGCCCCTCACTCCCGACCCACAGCCCCCTGGCCCCCCAGCTCTGCGGTTCCCCTCACTCCCGACCCACAGCCCCCTGGCCCCCCAGTTCTGCGGTGCCCCTCACTCCCGACCCACAGCCCCCTGGCCCCCCAGCTCTGCGGTGCCCCTCACTCCCGACCCACAGCCCCCTGGCCCCCCAGCCCTGCGGTGCCCCTCACTCCCGACCCACAGCCCCCTGGCCCCCCAGCTCTGCGGTGCCCCTCACTCCCGACCCACAGCCCCCTGGCCCCCCAGCTCTGCGGTGCCCCTCACTCCCGACCCCCAGCCCCTGCCCCCCCAGCCCTGCCGGTGCCCCTCACTCCCGACCCGCAGCCCCTGGCCCCCAGCTCTGCGGTGCCCCTCACTCCCGACCCCCAGCCCTGCTGGTGCCCCTCACTCCCGACCCACAGCCCCCTGGCCCCCCAGCTCTGCGGTGCCCCTCACTCCCAACCCCCAGCCCTGCTGGTGCCCCTCACTCCCGACCCACAGCCCCCTGGCCCCCCAGCTCTGCGGTGCCCCTCACTCCCGACCCCCAGCCCTGCTGGTGCCCCTCACTCCGTACCCGCAGCCCCTGCCGCTGCCCCCCAGCCCTGCCGGTGCCCCTCACTCCCGACCCACAGCCCTGCTGGTGCCCCTCACTCCGTACCCGCAGCCCCTGCCGCTGCCCCCCCAGCCCTGCCGGTGCCCCTCACTCCCGACCCACAGCCCCCTGGCCCCCCCAGCTCTGCGGTGCCCCTCACTCCCGACCTCCAGCCCCTGCCCCTGCCCCTCACTCCCGACCCCCAGCCCCTCCCCTTGCCCCCCCAGCCCTGCCGGTGCCCCTCACTCCCAACCCGCAGCCCCTGCCAGCCCAGCCCTGCCCCCACAGCTCTGCGGTGCCCCTCACTCCAGACCCCCAGCCCCTGCCCCCCCAGCCCTGCCGGTGCCCCTCACTCCTGACCCGCAGCCCCTGCCCCCCCAGCTCTGCGGTGCCCCTCACTCCCGACCCGCATCCCCTGCTAGCCCAGCTCTGCCGGTGCCCCTCACTCCCGACCCACGGCCCCCTGGCCCCCCAGCTCTGCGGTGCCCCTCACTCCCGACCCCCAGCCCCTGCCGGTGCCCCTCACTCCCGACCCGCAACCCCTGCCCCCCCAGCCCTGCCGGTGCCCCTCACTCCCGACCCGCAGACCCCTGCCTCCCAGCCCTGCCGGTGCCCCTCACTCCCGACCCGCAGCCCCCTGCCTCCCCAGCCCTGCCGGTGCCCCTCACTCCCGACCCGCAGCCCCTGGCCCCCCAGCCCTGCCGGTGCCCCTCACTCCCGACCCGCAGCCCCTGCTAGCCGAGCCCTGGGCTCCCCCAGCCCTCCCAGCGCCCCTCACTCCCGACCCACAGCCCCTGTCCCTCCCTAGCCCTGCCGGTGCCCCTCACTCCCGATGCGCAGCCCCTCCTAGCCGGATCCTGCCCCCCCCAGCCCTGCCAGTGCCCCTCACTCCCGACCTGCAGCCCCTCCTGATTTGTTTCCCCTTCTCCCCCTCCCCCCATAGCAGTGTTAACCCCTTGCTGGCCATTGCTGCCCCTGCAGTCGGGCTGGGGGGACCCCGCTCCTGGCTCCCCGTCTCCTGGCCCCCAGCCCAGCACCTGCTGTTCCCATCAGCGCCGAACAATGGGCCGCTGTGTGCCCCCGCCCTGCCCTTCCCCTGCCGCAGGATGCGACCCGGGGGAGCCGCTTATCTTATCCCCGGCTGCTTCCCATGTTCCCGGCGGTGACGCCAGCGCGCGGCCCTGCGGCCCTGACTCCTGGCCCTGCCCGGGGGGGGGACACCGGACCCCCTGTCAGCGGGCCTGCTCGAAAACATGTGCGGGGGCTGGGAGCCAGGACTCCTGGGTTCTCTGCCCGCCTCTGGGAGGGGAGTGGGGGCTGGTGGGTCAGAGCAGGGAGGGCTGGGAGCCAGGACTCCTGGGTTCTCTGCCCGGCTCTGGGAGGGGAGTGGGGGCTGGTGGGTTAGAGCAAGGGGGGCTGGGAGCCAGGACTCCTGGGTTCTCTCCCCGGCCCTGAGAGGGGAGTTGGGGCTGGTGGGTTAGAGCCGGGGGGGTTTGGAGCCAGGACTCCTGGGTTCTCTCCCTGGCTCTGGGAGGGGAGTGGGGGCTGGTGGGTTAGAGCCGGGGGGGTTTGGAGCCAGGACTCCTGGGTTCTCTCTCCAGCTCTGGGAGGGGAGTGGGGGCTGGTGGGTGAGAGCCGGGGGGGTTTGGAGCCAGGACTCCTGGGTTCTCTCCCCAGCTCTGTCACTGATTTTCTGTTGCTTTGGGCACCCATCACTTCCCTCCCCCTCCCCACGCAGGACAGGGGCAACCCCCCCTCCCGGTCCCATCTCACCCCAGTCCCTTCTCCCTGCTGCTGGCAGGTTCCCCGCGCTCGGGCCTGACCCCTGCCCCCCCAGTGTGGGAGCGGCAGGAGGGGGCCTGCCCCCTGGGTGGTTCCCACCCCGTGCCTGGGCCCTGCCGGCGCTCCCTGCGACCATGGAAAACTTGGTCGTGTTTCCCCGGCGGCTGTTTGCCGTGGAGCCAGGCCAGCCCCGGAGCAGAAGGGCAGGCGGGGGTCAGAGAACGGCCATGTGGGGGGCAGGGGGTCTGGGCAGCGCCCGGCCCAGCAAGGCGCCTGGGGAACTTGGCAGCAGAAATCCTGTGGAGGGGAGTTCCACAGGCCCCAGCCTGCCTGCCCCCATGGGCGGCGCGGAGGGGGAACCCGCTGCAGATCTGGGGGGAGCGCCCCAGCCCGGCCCTTCCCCATGGCTGGACCTGAGGGTGGGGGGTGTGCCCCCCTCCCATGAGTGACACACAAACATTGCCGGGGCGGGGGTGATAAAGGAATGAACCTGCTGGATAGAAAAGGATTTTTATTGATAATAAATTGACCCCCCCACAGCTGCTTGGTTTGAAGGCCCCACCCCAGCCCCACAGCCACCCTAGCCTGCCCCTCACCCTCAGCCCCCCAAGGCTCCCTACCCCATCCAGCTCAGACCCAGCCTGCCCCTAAACCACAGCCCCCCACATCCACCCCAAACCAGGTCCAGTCCCAGAGACCCACAGCCCCCAGTCCAGACCCACAGCCCTCCCTGGATTGCCCCTAACAGCCCCTCCCCCCAAACCCCAGGCACAAACACTGCCCCCCAACACATTCCCGTCCCCCCCCCCAAAGCAGCCAGCAGAACGAGCAGGTGTCGCTCACCCCAAACGAACAGCCGTTCCCCTGCCCCCCCCCAGTCTCTTTGGGGTGTTGCTGCCATTGGAGGGGTCCCCCCGATGTCTCTCGCCTGTGGGGAGGGGCCCCCCTCACACCCAGACCTTGTCCGCGGGGGTGGGCGCGTGGGCCCGGGGGCAGCACCAGGCGGCCTGGTGGTAGCGGCCGGCAGGCAGGTTCCGGTAGACGGCCAGGCTGTAGGGCAGCAGGCAGTAACCGAGCTGGAGGCGCCGGGCCAGCCGGACGAAGGCCGCCAGGCCGAGCACCAGGAGCGGCAGCAGCAGGGTGAAGCCGAGCACGAGCAGGGCCGTGGCACCAGCGTCGTGAAGATGGGCCTCGCACGGGGCCACCCGGGCGTGCAGGAACTGTGGGGCGGGGGGAAAAGGGGAGAGGGTCAGCGTGCGTGCGACAGGCGTGCGAACCAGGCCTGGGCCGGCACCTGCCCTCGCACATTTCAGAGCGGGCAGTCGTGTACGCACACCTGCCACCAGGGGCTGGCACATGCATGCACAAACGTGCAAAGAGCAGTGCCCTCTTCCCACCATGGCTTGCACACGCATGGGCACAGAGCACTTGCACAATTGTATGCAGGTGAGGCGTGGCCTTTGCACGCACATGTGCAGAGGCCTGCACCAGCAGGCAGGGGCCCGCGCACGCTCCCTCCGGGCATCACATGTGCAAAGGCACTTGCACGTACAGATCCCCCACATGTGTGTGCAACCAGTGTGCACGGACAGGGGCCAACGTGCAAACACACACGCCAGCTAAGCTCCCCTCACCAAATCCCAGGCCCCCTGCCCCCATTTGTCAGGACTGATCACCGGGGAGGGGGGCGGCACCAGGAGGCGCTGGCTGCGCCAGGACGGGCTGCCCCAGCCCCACGGGGTTATCGGCCACAACCAGACCCCCCCAGGTCTGCACTTCGTCAGCTGTCAGGAGGGGAGGGGGAGGGGAACGGCAGGACTCCTGGGTTCTCTCCCTGGCTCTGGGCAGGGTGGAGGCTAGTGGGAGTGGGGACGGGGGGGGCTGGGAGCCAGGACTCCTGGGTTAATCTTGCTTGTCTCACCCCCCCCCCAGCCCACCCCTGCATTTCAACCGTGCAGCCCCCCCCCCCCCATTCCTGGGGCTGCTGGGAATTTAACATTCCTGCTGGGGCCCTGGGCTGGGACCACCCAGAGCATCCAGCAGCTCCATGGGGCTGGGGGGGTCCAGCCCCCCCCCAGGAATCCAAGGGCAGCAATATCACCCCTCCCCCCAGCCCTGCCGGTGCCCCTCACTCCTGACCCGCAGCCCCTGCTAGCCCAGCCCTGCCCCCCAGCTCTGCCGGTGCCCCTCACTCCCGACCTGCAGCCCCTGCTAGCCCAGCCCTGCGCTCCCCCCAGCTCTGCCGGTGCCCCTCACTCCCGACCCGCAGCCCCTGCCAGCCCAGCCCTGCCCCCCCAGCTCTGCCGGTGCCCCTCACTCCCGACCCGCAGCCCCTGCCAGCCCAGCCCTGCCCCCCCAGCTCTGCTAGTGCCCCTCACTCCCGACCCGCAGCCCCTGCTAGCCCAGCCCTGCCCCCCCAGCTCTGCCGGTGCCCCTCACTCCCGACCCGCAGCCCCCTGCCAGCCCAGCCCTGCCCCCCCACAGCCCTATTTTGTGGGTGGCCCCAGGAGTCTCACCTTGGAGGGCTCGGGGTGGGGGTCAGAGGGGTGGCTCTGTGGTGGGTTGTGGGGGCGGGGAAGAGGGGCAGGAGGCTCTGGGGGGTGGGGGCTCTGGGGATGTTGTGAGGGGTGGGGGGACATAGAGGGGAGGGGTCACAGAGGGGGGCTGTGGGGGGCACCGAGGAAGCCTCTGAGAGGCTGTGGGAGGTCTGGGGACAGAGTGGGGATCAGGGGGGTTGTGGGGGGCTCAGGCGTCACAGGGGGGGCTGTGAGGGGTCTCTGGGGAGCTGTGGGAGGAAGGGAGTCACGTGGGCTGTGGGGGATCTGTGGGGGGGTCTCTGGGGGGCTGTGGGAGGAAGGGAGTCACGGGGGGCTGTGGGGGGCACGGGGGGGTCTCTGGGGGGGCTGTGGGAGAATGGGAGTCACGGGGGGCTGTGGGGGACACGGGGGGGCTCTGGGGGGCTGTGGGGGAAGAGTCACGAGGGCTGTGGGGGGGTCTCTGGGGGGCTGTGGGAGGAAGGGAGTCACGGGGGCTGTGGGGGGGGTCTCTGGGGGGCTGTGGGGGGAAGGGAGTCACGGGGGCTGTGGGGGGCACGGGGGGGCTCTGGAGGGCTGTGGGGGGAAGGGAGTCACGGGGGCTGTGGGGGGGTCTCTGGGGGGCTGTGGGAGGAAGGGAGTCATGGGGGCTGTGGGGGATCTGTGCGGGGGTCTCTGGGGGGCTGTGGGAGGAAGGGAGTCACGGGGGCTGTGGGGGGGTCTCTGGGGGGGCTGTGGGAGGAAGGGAGTCACGGGGGCTGTGGGGGGGTCTCTGGTGGGGCTGTGGGAGAACGGGAGTCACGGGGGCTGTGGGGGACACGGGGGGGCTCTGGGGGGCTGTGGGGGAAGGGAGACATGGGGGCTGTGGGGGGGTCTCTGGGGGGGCTGTGGGAGGAAGGGAGTCACGGGGGCTGTGGGGGGGTCTCTGGGGGGCTGTGGGAGGAAGGGAGTCACGGGGGCTGTGGGGGATCTGTGGGGGGGTCTCTGGGGGGCTGTGGGAGGAAGGGAGTCACGGGGGCTGTGGAGGGGTCTCTGGGGGGCTGTGGGAGGAAGGGAGTTGGGGGGCTGTGGGGGGGGTCTCTGGGGGGGCTGTGGAAGAACGGGAGTCACGGGGGCTGTGGGGGGCATGGGGGGGCTCTGGGGGGCTGTGGGGGGAAGGGAGTCACGGGGGGCTGTGGGGGGGGTGTCTCTGGGGGGGCTGTGGGAGAACGGGAGTCACGGGGGCTGTGGGGAGCACGGGGGGGGCTATGGGGGGGCTATGGGAGGAAGGGAGTCACGGGGGCTGTGGGGGGGTCTCTGGGGGGCTCTGGGAGAACGGGAGTCACGGGGGCTGTGGGGAGTATGGGGGGGCTATGGGAGGAAGGGAGTCACGGGGGCTGTGGGGGGTCTCTGGGGGCTGTGGGAGGGAGTCACGGGGGCTGTGGGGGATCTGTGGGGCTGTGGGAGAACGGGAGTCACGGGGGCTGTGGGGGGGTCTCTGGGGGGCTGTGGGAGAACGGGTGTCACGGGGGGCTGTGGGGGGGTCTCTGGGGGGCTGTGGGAGGAAGGGAGTTGGGGGGCTGTGGGAGGAAGGGAGTCACGGGGGCTGTGGGAGGGTCTCGGGGGGGGCTGTGGGAGAACGGGAGTCACGGGGGCTGTGGGGGGGTCTCGGGGGGGCTGTGGGAGAACGGGAGTCACGGGGGCTGTGGGGGGCACGGGGGGGCCTCTGGGGGGCACAGGGGGGCTCTGGGGGGCTGTGGGAGAACGGGTGTCATGGGGGCTGTGGGGGACATGGGGGGGCTCTGGGGGGGCACAGGGGGGCTGTGGGAGAACGGGTGTCACGGGGGCTGTGGGGAGCACGGGGGGGCTATGGGGGGGCTATGGGAGGAAGGGAGTCACGGGGGCTGTGGGGGGGTCTCTGGGGGGCTGTGGGAGAACGGGTGTCACGGGGGGCTGTGGGGGGGTCTCGGGGGGGCTGTGGGAGAACGGGTGTCACGGGGGCTGTGGGGGGGGTCTCGGGGGGGCTGTGGGAGAACGGGTGTCACGGGGCTGTGGGGGGGCACGGGGGGGCTCTGGGGGGCTGTGGGAGAACGGGAGTCACGGGGGCTGTGGGGGACACGGGGGGGCTCTGGGGGGGCACAGGGGGGCTCTGGGGGGCTGTGGGAGAACGGGTGTCACGGGGGCTGTGGGGGGGACACGGGGGGGCACAGGGGGGCTCTGGGGGGCTGTGGGAGAACGGGTGTCACGGGGGCTGTGGGGTCCCCGAGCGGGTCTCTGGGGGGGGCACAGGGGGGGGCTCTGGGGGGCTGTGGGAGAACGGGAGTCACGGGGGCTGTGGGGGACACGGGGGGGCTCTGGGGGGCTGTGGGAGAACGGGAGTCACGGGGGCTGTGGGGTCCCCGAGGGGGTCTCTGGGGGGGCTGTGGGGGGCACGGGGGGGCTCTGGGGGGTCCCCGAGGGGGGCTCTGGAGGCCCGGCGGGGATCTCACCTTGGAGTGGCAGAGGAAGCCCAGCCCCAGCGCGGTGCCCGCGGGCAGCAGCGCGGCCGCGCAGACCAGGGCGCAGAGCAGCGCGCACAGCGCCGCCGCCAGCAGGTTGTGCGCGCTCAGCAGGACGGCGCAGGCCAGACAGTCCAGCGCCCCGCGCAGCTCCGGCTCCGGCTCCGGCTCCGGCCCCGGCTCCAGCGCCGGCTCCGCGCCGTACGGGGGCGGCGGCACCGGGCTGCCCCCCTGCGCCCCCCCGGGCTCCTGCCGCCCGCTGGCTGCCGGGGAAGCGGACATGGCCGGGGGGTCCCTGCGCGGCCCCTGCGCGCTGAGCTTTATAGCGCCCGCGGGCGGCCCGGCCCCTCGCCGCGGCGCCGCCCCCGCCCCCACATCCAGGGGGCAGCTGGGGAGGCGAGTCCTGGAACAGCGGGGGGGTCCTGGCTTTGCTGCCTGGCTCATTCCACTCCCCCCCCTCGCCGCCCCCCCAGCTCCATGCGCAAACGGGGGGGGGGGGGGCAGGAATTTGTCCTGCTCAGATTCCAAGGATGCTTTGAACTGATCCGCTGCCTGTCACCCCTCCCACTCCAGCCCTGCCGGTGCCCCTCACTCCCGACCTGCAGCCCCTGCCAGCCCACCCCTGGGCCCCCCCAGCCCTGCCGGTGCCCCTCACTCCCGACCTGCAGCCCCTGCCAGCCCACCCCTGGGCCCCCCCACCTCTGCCGGTGCCCCTCACTCCCGACCCGCAGCCCCTGCTAGCCCAGCCCTGCCCTCCCCAGCTCTGTCGGTGCCCCTCACTCCCGACCTGCAGCCCCTGCTAACCCACCCCTGGGCCCCTCCAGCCCTGCCGGTGCCCCTCACTCCCGACCCGCAGCCCCTGCTAGCCCAGCCCTGGGCCCCCCCAGCCCTGCCGGTGCCCCTCACTCCTGACCCACAGCCCCTGCTAGCCCAGCCCTGGGCCCCCCCAGCTCTGCTAGTGCCCCTCACTCCCGACCCGCAGCCCCTGCTAGCCCAGCCCTGCCGCCCCCCCCCAGCCCTGCCGGTGCCCCTTACTCCTGACCTGCAGCCCCTGCTAGCCCAGCCCTGCCCCCCAGCCCTGCCGGTGCCCCTCACTCCCGACCTGCAGCCCCTGCTAACCCAGCCCTGGGCCCCCCCAGCCCTGCTGGTGCCCCTCACTCCCGACCTGCAGCCCCTGCTAACCCACCCCTGCCCCCCCCAGCCCTGCTGGTGCCCCTCACTCCCGACCTGCAGCCCCTGCTACCCCAGTCCTGCCCCCCCAGCTCTGCCGGTCCCCCTCACTCCTGACCCGCAGCCCCTGCCAGCCCAGCCCTGCCGGTGCCCCTCACTCCCAACCTGCAGCCCCTGCTAGCCCAGCCCTGCCCCCCCCAGCTCTGCCGGTGCCCCTCACTCCCAACGCGCAGCCCCTGCTAACCCACCCCTGGGCCCCCCCAGCCCTGCTGGTGCCCCTCACTCCCGACCTGCAGCCCCTGCTAGCACAACCCTGCCCTGCCCCCCAGCTCTGCCAGTGCCCCTCACTCCCGACCCGCAGCCCCTGCCAGCCCAGCCCTGCCCCCCCCAGCTCTGCCGGTGCCCCTCACTCCCGACCCGCAGCCCCTGCCAGCCCAGCCCTGCCCCGCCAGCTCTGCCGGTGCCCCTCACTCCCAACGCACAGCCCCTGCTGGCCCAGCCCTGCTCCCCCGTGCCCCTCACTCCCGACCCGCAGTCCCTGCTAACTCACCCTTGGGCCCCCCCAGCCCTGCTGGTGCCCCTCACTCCCGACCTGCAGCCCCTGCCAGCCCAGCCCTGCCCCCCCAGCTCTGCCGGTGCCCCTCACTCCCGACCTGCAGCCCCTGCCAGCCCAGCCCTGCCCCCCAGCTCTGCCGGTGCCCCTCACTCCCGACCTGCAGCCCCTGCTAGCCCGGCCCTGCCCCCCCAGCTCTGCTGGTGCCCCTCACTCCCGACCTGCAGCCCCTGCCAGCCCAGCCCTGCCCCCCCAGCTCTGCCGGTGCCCCTCACTCCCGACCTGCAGCCCCTGCCAGCCCAGCCCTGCCCCCCCAGCTCTGCCGGTGCCCCCTCACTCCCGACCTGCAGCCCCTGCCAGCCCAGCCCTGCCCCCCAGCTCTGCTGGTGCCCCTCACTCCCGACCCGCAGCCCCTGCTAGCCCAGCCCTGTCTCCCCCAGCTCTGCCGGTGCCCCTCACTCCCGACCTGCAGCCCCAGCTAGCCCAGCCCTGCCCCCCCAGCTCTGCCAACCCGCAGCCCCTGCTAGCCCAGCCCTGCCCCCCCAGCTCTGCCGGTGCCCCTCACTCCCGACCCGCAGCCCCTGCCAGCCCAGCCCTGCCCCCTCAGCTCTGCCGGTGCCCCTCACTCCCGACCCGCAGGCCCTGCTAGCCCAGCCCTGTCCCCCCCAGCTCTGCCAGTGCCCCTCACTCCCGACCTGCAGCCCCAGCTAGCCCAGCCCTGCCCCCCCAGCTCTGCCAACCCGCAGCCCCTGCTAGCCCAGCCCTGCCCCCCCAGCTCTGCCGGTGCCCCTCACTCCCGACCCGCAGCCCCTGCCAGCCCTGCTGTACCAACTAAAAATAAAGTTACTTTGTTTTCTATGATTAGTGTTGTGTGCAGGGGGAGGGAGCCAGGCAGGAAAGCCGCTTGACCCCTGTCTGGCACTGAGCTGTTACCACTCGAGAGAGGGATTTTGGAGTCACTTTGGATCGTTCTCTGAAAACATCCGCTCAAAGCGCAGCGGCGTCAAAAACGCAAACAGAACGTTGGGAATCATTAAGAAAGGGATAGATAATAGGACAGAAAATATCCTGTTGCCTCTATATAAACCCATGGGACGCCCACACCTTGAATACTGCGAGCAGGGGTGGTTGCCCCATCTCAAAAAAGAGATATTGGAATCAGAAAAGGGCAACAAAAATGATTCGGGGTCTGGAACGGCTTCCGTATGAGGAGAGATTAATAAGACTGGGACTTTTCAGCTTGGAAAAGAGGCGACTAAGAGGGGATATGAGAGAGATTTATAAAATCATGACTGGTGTTTAAATAGATAAGGAAGTGTTATTTACTCCTTCTCATAACACAAGAACCAGGGGTCACCCAATGAAATGAATAGGCAGCTGGTTTAAAACAAACCAAAAGACGTATTTCTTCACACAACGCACAATCTGTGGAACTCCTCGCCAAAGGATGTTGCGAAGGCCAAGGCTATAACAGGGGGTCAAAAAAGACCTAGATAAGTTCATGGAGGATGGGTCCATCAATGGCTATTAGCCAGGATGGGCAGGGAGGGGGTCCCCAGGCTCTGTTTGCCAGAGGCTGGGAGTGGGCAGCAGGGGATGGATCACTTGGCGACTGCCTGTTCTGTTCATTCCCACTGGGACACCTGGCATTGGCCACTGTCGGCAGACAGGACACTGGGCTAGATGGACCTTTGGCCTGACCCAATATGGCCGAACATATGTTTTTATGGCAGTCATGGGCAGTTAGTGCTTTAACGATGCCAAGGTAGTTTCAGGTCAGAAGATCCACTTGATTGTCCCCTCTGACCTCCTGGGATTTCCTCCCCACGTAACCACGGCCCCTCCTGGAGCCCTGGGATCCTTTCTGTGGCTTCTCTGCTCGCTCACCACTTTTTTCCATGGCCCCCGGCACTGTGCCCAGCGCCGCTCTCAGCCATGAAGTGGATTCATAGATCCATTGGTAGGGTTTGGCCAAAACATCTTCCCGGAAATGTTTGATTTGAAGCCACCAAGAGACGGCGAATCACCACATCACGGCCCAGAGAATTATCGCCCAGTTCCTGGGCTTTGGCACGTCGCTGAAGAAACTCGCCGTCCCCTTCGGAACAAAAAGCAACGAGGCCTTTTCTGTATCTCTGTGAGTTAATTTAATCTTTTTTACATTTACAAAATAAGATTTTTTTTTTCCTTTGTCGCCTTACAGTACAGTATGATCCAGGAGGACCCAGACGTCCACTTGTTTCGTTCAGTGTGTTGGCGAGATGCTGGGATAGGAGGGGGAAATGAACAGAAGTCCCGATCGCACAGTGATTATGGAATTCAGCACCATGAAAAGAGGCAAAAAACTGAACAAAACCCCCCCGTCTCACGATGCCGGGGATGGGCCGAGCTTAACATTAAAACCCCAAAAAAACCGAACGCAAAAATTCTGGCGAGAAACAGACAAATACACACGATTACCAAAAAAAGGCCATTTAAAAAAACACCCCCCGAACGCTCAAATCAACCCCTCAATAGCAACCAATAAATAGAGAAATCATTACAAAAATGATGTATAAATAAAAAAAAAAATACACAACAACAGAGGACAATTTACAAATTGCGAAAATCTTGAGGCCTGGAGGTACAAAAACAAAAGCCCCGAGGAAAAAGCACCCGACGTGTTTCCGGTTTCCAAACAAGTGAGAAGTGGGGGAGGCGAAACCTGGCCGGCGGGGGAGTTAAGGCAGATTTCTGTCCTGCTGTCCTGGCTCAGTTGCTGTGGCTGACCTGAGAGAAGTGTAAACCGCGGCTGCGATTGTACGAAACGCTTAACCCAGGGGAAGGCAGCTCCCGGGGGCAGGGTTCCCGCGAACCCCTGCGCACGGGGGCTGGACGCTGAGCACCGTTCCTCACTCCCCCTTTTGCACCATCGTTTGCACAATCGGAGACCCAAGCCGGCGGGAATTGGCTCCTTCACGTGAGTTCAGAAGAAAACAAAACCAAGCCAGGAAGACGTGGAATTAAAAGCCCCCCCCACGCCAAGCGGCCAGGATTTAAGAAAGCAGAGTGAGACTCAAGCCCACGCACGCCCACACAAACCGCCCGCCCCGCGCCAATATATATAGAAACCAATGGACAATCTCCAACCGCCACAAACGCGCAAAGAGGAAACAAAGAGAAATTGCTGCGTAAAAAACCCGTATCTTTTCCTCGTGGTGGTTTTTTTTTTTGTTGGTTTTGTGTTGTTTTTTTTTTTTTGCTTCATTTGCTGACGAGAAAAATGTAAAAAGACGACAAAAAAAAAAAATACGCCCAACCCCCTTTCGCCGCTGCCAGTGTCTCCCCCCCGCCCCCCGCCCCTGCAAAACAAACGAGTTAATGCTCCGTCGACGAAGAGAGCTCCTGGCTGAGCTCCAGAGTCTCTGTTCTCCTGTCCCCGCCGAAGGCCGGCGTGTGTCTGCCGGGGAACCGCCCGCCGGCCCCGCCGAGCTGCCCAGGCTCCACGGTTTTCCATTTCCCGTCTCCTGGGCGGGTTTTTTTTTCTCTTTTTTTTCTGTGTGTTTTTTATTATTTTCCAAAAAAAAAAAAAAAATTTTTTTTAAAAAGTTTCCCCGTTCCCCCCCCAGGTCATTTTCAAGAATAAATTAAAAAAGTTCATTTGTTTGAGTGTCTGTATTCACAGGCTGCTTGCGGATTGGCTCCTCGGATCACGCAGAAGATTGGCTGCTTCTGGGGCTCCGCCCCCTCTCCCTCGTTTCAACAGCAAAGCCGATTGGGCCGGAGAGGTTCCGGTGTAAACAAGAGCTTGTCTGCGATTGGCCACTGGGACGGGCGGTGCCGAGATGTCCCCTCCTTCCCCCAGCGGGGCAGGGGGGCACTGGGGAAGGGGGAGCTGATTCCTGTCTCTGCCCAGGAAGTACCTGGGCGAGGTCTGGCTCATCTGGAGCTGGGGGATCCAGCCTGCGGGCGGGAAGGAAAAAAAGGGTTAATGGGACCCAGGAGTCCTGCGGGTGGGAGCAGAGCACTCCCTCCCCCCAATACGTTCCCTTTACGTTGACGCCTGGGGGAATTCAGCACCACTGCGCACGCGCAGAATTCACCTGCCGCGCAGAATCCCCTCCGCCCCCCGCAGAAAATAGGCTGCAGTCCGCCCCTTTGCCCACCAGGGGCCGCTGTGGCACCAGAACAGAGAGCAGCCCAGCTGCCCATAGGGAAGAGAAAGAGGCTGCCTTCTTCACGCCTCCTGGGCCAGGTCAGCAGACAGGTGATATGGGGGGATGGACAACATGGGGCACATGGGGCTGCTGGGGTCACAGACGGGGGTTCAGAAGGGCTAGTGGGGGGGGCAGGAGCTGAATGGGAGTGAGAGTGGGGGGACACATGGGCACAGGGAGAGGCAGGGGGAAGGACACATAGGGAAAGGGGCGGGGGTGCAGGGCCACATGGGAGAAGGGGGGTGGCTAAGTGGGGGCACAGGGATACACGGGGAATGGGAGGGAGTGGCTGAGTGGGGGTGCAAGGACACATGGAGATGGGGGAAGGGGTGCAGAGTCACACCGGAGGAGGGAGTGGCTGAGTGCGGGTGCAAGGACACATAGAGATGAAGAAGGGGGTGCAGGGCCACACGGGACGAGGGAGTGGCTGAGTGGGGGCACACGGACGCATGGAGACGAGCGAAGGGGTGCAGGGTCACATGGGGACGGGGCGCGATGCAGGGACACATCAAAAACACGGCGCCTGATTCGTTTCTGTTGTATCATTCAGACGTAGTTGCTGACAGGTATTTTGAAATAAAGGACCAAAATAACTGAAACCGGCGAGATAAGATTCTGTGATTTTTCACAATTAAAACATGCGGAAGTTTAAAATATTGACCGCAGAATTTTCATTTTTTGGGTGCAGAATTTCCCCCAGGAACGTACGCTCCAGTGAGTCCCCAGGGAAAAAGGGACCCCAGGTGGGAAAATGTGCATCCTGAAGCCAAGTGCCCCCTAGTGCCGCCCTGGGGCCAGCCCCATCTGCCAGGGGAGAGCGCCCCCTGCTGGGCCCCCCGCCCCGCTCCCTGCCCCACAGCACCCCCTGGCCCTCACCAAGGTGAAGCTGTCGTAGATCTGCATCAGCTCCTCCGTCTTGTACTGCTCCAGCACCACCACGCCGTGCAGGGCGGCGCTGCGCTGGCGGGCGCAGTCCTCGCAGTGCACCAGGTACGTGTTCTTGCTGCCGTTCTCGCTCGTCACGAACAGGATATTGAACACCTCCACCTGCAGGGGCGGGACATACGGGCGTGAGCGCCCCCTCCTGGCTGCTGGCTGCACCGCGCCTGTCGGAGAGGAGGGTGGCGCGGCACCAGGCCACCCCCTAAGGGAAACTGGGGGCAGGGTAGAGCAAGATATGGAACCCAGGAGTCCTGGCTCTCAGCCCCCTGCTCTGACCCACCAGCCCCCACTCCCCTCCCAGAGCCGGGGAGAGAACCCAGGAGTCCTGGTTCCCAGCCCCCCCTGCTCTGACCCACCAGCCCCCACTCCCCTCCCAGAGCCAGGGAGAGAACCCCGGTGTCCTGGTTCCCAGCCCCCCCTGCTCTGACCCACCAGCCCCCACTCCCCTCCCAGCGCCGGGGAGAGAACCCAGGAGTCCTGGCTCCCAGCCCCCCCATGTCCTTTGCTGTGTTAATCAATGTACTACAGCCAGTGCACAAACCCCACTTTCTCCAGTGCGCAGTCCCCGCCCCCCTCCGACCCCATCAGAGGCTGTGGGACCCAGGCTGAGTGGCCTGGATCACAGCGGTGATCGGGGCACCAATGAGAGACGCAGCCGGCGCAATGTCGGGGGAGAGAACTTTATTTGTACGCTTTGCAAAGGTGCGTTCACAGCCACCGCGGTTACAGGTACAGGCCCTCCTGAGCCAGGAGCGGAACCCAGGAGTCCGGGCTCCCAACCCCCTCTGCTCTAACCCACCAGCCCCCACTTCCCTCCCAGAGCCAGGGAGGGAACCCAGGAGTCCTGGCTCCCAGCCCCCCATTGCTCTAACCACCAGACCCCACTCCCCTCCCAGAGCTGGGGAGAGAACCCAGGAGTCCTGGCTCCGAGCCCCCTCTGCTCTAACCCACCAGTCCCCATACCTCTCCCAGAGGCAGGGAGAGAACCCAGGAGTCCTGGGTCCCGCCCTGGTGCTTTAAGAGGCACATGAGACACTGCGGCCGCACAACGACGGTGCCAGATGGTTCGCACACTAGTCGGTGCTCTGCCGGTGTCAGGTCTCCGGAGCCAGGGGCTCTCCCTCGATGCCGAGCCCTGGCTGCCCCAACTGTCACCCCCAATGGAGGGTCCCTGGGGATCCCCAACAGGGCGAGCCACATCCCATAAGGTGGGTGCGTTTAAGAGCCAGTTGGCCGCTTCTTCCCACAGTGGTAAGGCCAATCTGCCCTCGGTGCTCATTAAGTTGCCCCGAGACTGGCTCTGAGGCCGGCCCTGGCTGCTGATGGCCATCTCCGATCCCATCCTGGGCTCCGGCATCCTCCTCTCTGGAAACCAAGCGCCTGGTCCTCCTCCTGGTGTCTCAGTTCTTCCCTCTTCACCCGTCGCCAATTCATTTGCACCACGTTTCGCCCAGTTGCTCATCCGTCTTCTCCCTGCGTAGCCAAGCGGCTAACCCATTTCTGCCGTGCGTAGCCAAACCACTCATCTGTCTGCACGGCGGTTCGCCAAGCGGCCAATCCAGTCCTGCCATGGCTAGCCAAGTCACGAAGCCACCTGGGTGGCTTTGCCCCGAGTGGCTAATCCACCGGCCCCCCAATGACTCGAGTCGCTAAACTGGTCACGCCGTGTCTGGCCGAGTCGCTAACTTTCCGGGTCCGGTTCTGTGGAGGCATTGATCCATTTAAACCTTGTTCAGCCGGGTCACCAATCAATTTATGCCACGCTGAACAGATTCACCGCGTGTAGCCACTTGGCTAATCCGTGCTCATCCTGTTTAGCCGAAGGACGGATCCGTTTTCGGCCCGTTTAAATTGCTAATCCACCTACGTTAACCAAGTCGCTAACCGCTCTGCCCCGCATTCTGACGTCTGCATCCTGTTTGTGCCGTTTCGCTAAATTCTTTATCCATTTACTGCATATTTAGCATGATGGCTAATTCTTTCACACCACATCTAGCCAAATCTCTCCTCCATTTTCTCCCCCTTACGACGAGTTAGAAATCCATTTCCTTCCCATTTAGACAGACTCCTCGCTCATCGGTTTCCACCAATTTTAGCCAAGTCGCTCATCCGGTTTTGCCCCCTTTTGCCAAGTCGCTCTCGTCACGTTCCTCCTCCGCATTTCGCTGAGTCGTCCATCCGTTGGCACCTCGTTTTGTCGTTGCTCCGTTTCCTCCCTGTCCGGCCGCGCCGTTCCGCTGCCTTGGTTATGTTCTGCCTCTTCCGTTTTCAGAGGCAACGGGTTTGCGGCCACGTGCCCGGCGTATCCAAAACTCGCAAGCTGCCTTTTTCTCTCTCTCTTTTAAACAAACCGCGTTTCATACTCACTGTTTCTGGCTTTTAAACCGTTACGGAACCCGTCTCTTAGTGCGGACGAGGCTGACGCCGCAACGAAATCCCAAACTGGATGTGGGACAGGAGGCACTTTAAAGAGTAAACAAATCTCATGCACAGAGCTCAACCTGATATTCCCTGCTGCCCACAGAGGTGGATTCTCCTTAACCGTGGATTTTATTAACCACACACCCTATCAGAGCAGCATTCGAGCTGGGAGACGGTGAAGCAAAGAAGGGTGGTTCGGTTGGGTCTCTGCTGCGCCCACCTCCGAGGGGCGGCGCAGCCAACTCTGCCCGACAGTTCAGGGACGGCAGATCCCATCTCCGACTGAAGCGGCAGGTTGAAGGTTTGGAAGCGGAAGGGACGCCCTCGGGTGCGGGTCGGGCCGGGTCACCAGCCCTCGAGGCCGAGGGGTGTGGCTGTCTCGGCCGAAGGACGGGAAAATCTGGCAACACAGCGACCTCTAGTGCCCGGCGGGTGCTAGAGGAGCTGGCCGGTAGCTAGCGGCTGCAGCGGGAACCCCCCTCTCAGCCCCGGCACTCACGTCACACTCATTGCAATAGTACGCCGGCTCGTCCTTCACCCGGCCCTGGTAGGCGATCTTCTTCCCCGAACGCACCAACGTCTCCCGCAGCACCTGGCAGTGCTTGATGGACTGCATGAGGCAATACCTGGCGGGGAGAGACGACCAGGAGCGAGTGAGTGGGACGGAAGGGGAGAGAGACGCGGGCAAGCGCTCGGAGGGGGGAGCTGCCCTAAGTGTCACCGACACTGCCTGAGTCTGCCGAGAGCCTGAGCCCGTTGCTCTGAGAGCAGGGGAGCTGCCCCATGCATCTCAATGGGGTGGTAACTCCCACTCCAATTGCAAGGGGGCCCCTGCCACGCCCACCACACAGGGCAGGGGGTAGGGCAGGGTGGGGAGGAGTCACAGGGGCACCGCTCACTTGATCATCTTGTAGAGGTCGGGGTCGCTGATCTTGACCGTCCGGGCGACGTTCCACGAGACGTGGATCATGGGCACGATGGATTTCACGTTCTTCACCTCGTTCCACTCGTAGCGCTCCAGGGCCAGTTGGTATTGATAGGCTGCGGGAGGGAGAAAGCGTGAGGCAGCAGTCGGCAAAATCCCACCCCAGACACAGCCGCAGCCCTGGGCCCCATTCCCCGTCCCCACCCTGCAGCCAGCTAGTCCCTGCCCTGGGGCCGGAGGGGAGCCAGTGCTCCCTAGAGGGGACAGGCCCCATGCCCCATTCCCTGCCCCCCTGAACCCACCAGTACCCTCCTGAGGATGCAGTACACATTTCTGCCACTTGGTGGAGCCACATACATGAGAGCTGAACATAAGAACGGCCAGTGTCCCGTCATCCGACAGCGGCCAATTCCAGGTGTCCCAGAGGGAATGAACAGAACAGGGAATCACCAAGTGACCCAGCTCCTGTGGCCCATTTCCAGCGTCTGGCAAACAGAGGCTGGGGACACCCTCCCTGCCCATCCTGGCTAATAGCCATTGATGGACCTGTCCTCTATGAACTTATCTAGGTCTTTTTTTTAACCGTTATAGTCTTGGCCTTCGCAACATCCTTTGGCGAGGAGTTCCCCAGGTTGACTGTGCGCTGTGTGAAGAAATACGTCCTTTGGTTTGTTTTAAACCTGCTGCCTATTAATTTCATTGGGTGACCCCTGGTTCTTGTGTTATGAGAAGTAAACCACACTTCTTTATCTACTTTCTCCACACCAGTCATGATTTTATAGACCTCAAACATATCCTCCCTTAGTCGTCTCTTTTCCAAGCGGAAAAGTCCCAGTCTTATTAATCTCTCCTTGTACAGCAGCCCTTCCAGACCCCGAATCATTTTTGTTGCCCTTTTCTGATTCCAATATCTCTTTTTTGAGATGGGGCGACCACATCTGCTCGCAGTATTCAAGGTGTGGGCGTCCCATGGGTTTATATAGAGGCAATAGGATATTTTCTGTCCTATTATCTATCCCTTTCTTAATGATTCCCAATGTTCTGTTTGCGTTTTTGACTGTCGCTGCGCCTTGAGCGGATGTTTTCAGAGAACCATCCACAGTGACTCCAAAATCCCTCTCTCGAGTGGAAACCCCATCATTGTATATGTAGAGTTGGGATTATGTTTTCCAATGTGCGTTACTTCGCATTTATCAACAAGAAATTTCATCTGCCATTTTGTTGCCCAGTCACCCAGTTTTGTGAGATCCTTTTGGAGCTCTTTGCAGTCTGCCTGGGACTTATCCTGAGTAATTTTGTATCGTCTGCAAGTTTTGCCACCTCACTGGTTACCCCTCTTTCCAGATCCTTTATGAATATGTTGAACCGTACTTGTCCCAGACCCCCTGGGGGACACCACTATTTACCTCTCTCCATTTTGAAAACTGACCATTTATTCCTACCCTTTGTTTCCTATCTTTTAACCAGTTACTGATCCCGGAGAGGACCATCCCTCTTATCCCGTGGCTGTTTACTTTGCCTAAGAGCCTTTGGTGAGGGACCATGTCAAAGACTTTCTGAAAATCTAAGTACTCTAGATCCACTGGATCCCCCTTGTCCACATGCTTGCTGACCCCTCTCAGAGAATCGTAGTAGATTGGTGAGGCGTGATTTCCATTTACTAAAACCATGTTGACTTTTCCCCAACAAATTATGTTCATCTACGTGTCTGACAATTTTGTTCATTACTATAGTTTCACCCAGTTTGCCCAGTACTGAAGTCAGGCTTACAGGCTTGCAATTGCCGGGATCACCTCTGGAGCCCTTTTTAAAAATTGGTGTCGCATTAGCTCTCCTCCAGTCATCTGGTGCACAAGCTGATTTAAGTGATACGTTACAGACGACAGTTAGTAGTTCTGAAATTTCACATCTGAGTTCCTTCAGAACGCTTGGGTGAATCCCATTTGGTCCTGGTGACTTACTGCTGTTTAAATTTATCAATTTCTTCCCAAACCTCCCTTAATGACACCTCATTCTGGGACAGTTCCTCAGATCTGTCACCTAAACAGAAGGGCTCCGGTTTGGGAATCTCCCTCACGCCCTCAGCCGTGAAGACCGATGCAAAGAACTCATTTCATTTCTCCGCAATGGCCTTATCGTCCTTGAGTGCTCCTCGATCGTCCAGCAGCCCCACTGGCTGTTTAGCAGCTTCCTGGCTCCGAAGTCCTTCAAAAAATGTTGCTCTTACTTTCTGAGTCTTTGGCTAGCTGTTCCTCAAATTGTATTTTTACACTGCGTTTGCCAGTGTTTATGCTCCTTTCTATTTCCCTTCCTAGGATTTAACTTCCACTCTGTAAAGGACGCCTTTTCGCCTCTTTAAAAAGTTTCCACGCAGTTTGCCGAGATTTCAGTGTTGGCACGGCACCCTTTAATTTCCTCAGTTTTGTGTAGTTCCCCTTACTGAAATGAAAGGCTACCGTGTGGGGCCGATGCGTTTTCCCCGCGACAGGGATCTTACATTTAATTATATTATGGTCACTGTTACGAGGACACAGAGAATCTCCATTAATAGACCCTCCCCTAAAGGACGTCTCTGTCCGAACCACGTGCTCGTCCGCACCTGTCAGATGGTTTGAGGCAGGGAGCTCCTGGGGGGGTCCTGGTGGGGTTTCTGCCCTGGTAAGGGGGGGGTCTCCAGATTCCCTGCCCCACTGTTGCTCAGCGTGAACCCCAGCCCCTTCTGCTACCCCCCTCCCGGGCCCCGCAGCCCAGCCCCACAGCCACTGATGTCCCGCCCTCTGAGGGCCCCCCGGCCCCTCTGCCCGCACCTGTGAGGGGCCCGACGTTCCAGGCGATGTTGTTACACCAGCCCGTGGCCTGTACCCAGTGCACGGTGCCTGCGTTGATCCACACCAGGTCCCCGGGGCGCTGGATGAACCGGTACACGGGGATGTTTGACTTGTACAGGTCCTCCAGGATGGGCCACCAGGAGCCCGTCAGGTAGTCCACGCCATGCCTGCCGGAGGGGGAGGGGGGGTGAGACTCAGAACGGGGAGGGGTCCCCAGCACAGCCCCATGGCTCTGCCCCTGCACTCAGCACAGAAGGTGTGGACGGTCTCCAAGTAATGCCCCGCCCCTGTGGCCCTGGCCCCGCCCCTGTGGCCCTGGCCCCGCCCCTGACCTGTCGCAGAAGGCATCGATGGTCTCCCATTAATGCCCCGCCCCTGAGGCCCTAGCCCCGCCCCAGAGGCCCTGGCCCCACCCCTGAGGCCTTGGCCCCGCCCCTGAGGCCCTGGCCCCGCCCCTGACCTGTCACAGAAGGCGCTGATGGTCTCCCAATAATGCTCGTGCACCGCGAACCACTCGCAGTCGCCCGGCCCGATGTTGATGTTCACGGAGCAGAAGTTGTTGTTCTCCTGGTGGCCTGAGCGGGGGGGAGTGATGCGATGTGAGGAGACGGTGGGCATTAAGGGGACGGGGGGGCGTTAAGGGGATGGAAGGGGAGAGTTAAGGAGATGGGGGGATGTTAAGGGGATGGGGGGCGTTAAGGGGATGGAAGGGGAGAGTTAAGGAGATGGGGGGATGTTAAAGGGATGGGGGGCGTTAAGGGGACGGAAGGGGAGAGTTAAGGAGATGGGGGATGTTAAGGGGATGGGGGGCGTTAAGGGGATGGAAGGGGAGAGTTAAGGAGATGGGGGGATGTTAAGGGGATGGGGGGGCGTTAAGGGGATGGAAGGGGAGAGTTAAGGAGATGGGGGGATGTTAAAGGGATGGGGGGTGTTAAAGGGACGGAAGGGGAGAGTTAAGGAGATGGGGGGATGTTAAGGGGATAGAGGGGGAGAGTTAAGGAGATAGGGGGATGTTAAAGGGATGGAGGGGGTGACAGACCCCCCCAACCTCCGGGACACTCCGACCCGACCCGGCCCGGCCTCCGCTCCCCACACCCACTCACCCGGCGTCCGGCTGCCTGGCACTTTCATGTAGAGCTGCACCGTGTTCATACCCAGGATGGTGTGACCCACGTGACTCAGCATGTTGCCCGTCGACGTGACCCGCATGAAGGCCGGTAGCTTCAGCAGCTCCTGCAGCTGCGGCTTCCACCTGGCAACGAGGGGGGGGGGATGTCAGATGGTGTCCTCACCCCCTCCCACACCAAGTCCCCACGGGTCCCCCTTCCCCCCCATAGAGAGCCCCTCGCCCGGCCCAGACCTCCTCTCTTCCTAGGGGGCAGCCTGTCGGGGGAGAGCGCGACAAACCGACCCACCCTTGTGCCCCCCAAAGGAGCCGGGCAAGCACGTGGGGGTCAGATCTTCCCCCCCGCCTCCCTGCCTGGTTTGCCCCCTGCCCCTCACCCCGCCCCCTCACCGCTTGGCGTCGGACAGGTCGATGTTGGTCCCGAATTTGATGATCTGGTGGGATTTCTGGTCCACGTTGCTGCTGGAGAGAGAGAGAGGCTTTATGGGGGTGCGGGGAGGGGTCCCCCAGCTCTCCCTTCCCTCTGCGCCCCCCCCAGCTCAGGGTTCATGCTCCCCCACCCTCAAGCCCCAGATCCCTCCCGCAATGAGCGTGGAGTGATCCCCACACAGAATGAGGTCATCGGTCATGTGTCCCCCGACACCCACTTCCCTGGAGCACCCCAAAACTGGGGGCCAGGTCCCCTCCGCTGCGATCCCCTCAAACGCCTGGCAAATGTTGGGTCACATCTCCCCGGAGATTCCCCCAAGCACAGGACTGCAAACCCCCTTCAATATCGGGGGTCACAGCCCCCCAACCCGCCAATACTGGGGTCCCACCCCCCTGCAATATTGGGGTCACAGCCCCCCGCAGCCCCCCCAACACTGGCCCACTTCCTGCCCAGAGGTTAAAGGAGCAGGCAGGGCAGGGCGTGCAGGGGGGCACCCCAATTCCCTCCCCCCACCCCCATGCTCCCATCGTACCTGGGGGGTGTCTCCGTGGTGCTGTCGGGTTCATCAGCGTCCTCCTCATCGCTGTCCTTTTCTTCCTGCTCCGGAGAGAGCGTGTCAAACGGGGCCTCCCCCACACAGCCCCCCGTTGGCACAAACCAGGCCCGCCCCACACATAACTCCCCCCCATTGACATAAACCAGGGCCTCCCCACACATAGCCCCCCGTTGGCACAAACCGGGGCTCTGCCATGGGCACCTGGCACCCCCCTGGAGATGGGCTCCCCCAGACGCGCCGACGGTGGGGTCCGGGCCCCCCATTCCCTGTGGCCCCCGCGGGAGGTCGGAGCCCCGGCCCCCCCTGGCACTGACCTGCAGCGACTCCTGAAAGGAGGAGGCCTGGTACTGGGCGTACTTGGCGATGGTGGTGTGCGAGCGGCTGCTCTCGCACGGCCACACCTGGCGGGTGCCCGACAGGTCCCAGTTCTCGTCCGAGGGCTGCTGCACCTGGGTGCGGACTTCCACGGCGTGCTCCCCGCTAGCCTCCACCAGCGTCTTGGTGCTGAACAGGCCCAGGTCTGGGGGGGACACGGGTGTGGGTGAGAGTCAGGGGCCCCAGAGCCCCCCGTCTGCATTGGCCACGGGACAGAGACACGGGCCGGGCCCAATCCCCCCCGAGCCCCCCGTCTGCATCGGCCATGGGAGAGAGACACGGGCTGGGCCTCGTCTCCCCAGAGCCCCCCATCTGCATCGGCCACGGGAGAGAGACACGGGCCGGGCCCCGTCCCCCCGAGCCCCCCGTCTGCATCGGCCATGGGAGAGAGACACGGGCCGGGCCCCGTCTCCCCAGAGCCCCCCGTCTGCATTGGCCATGGGAGAGAGACACGGGCCGGGCCGCCGTCCCCCCAGAGCCCCCCATCTGCATCGGCCACGGGAGAGAGACACGGGCTGGGCCCCGTCCCCCCAGAGCCCCCCGTCTGCATCGGCCACGGGAGAGAGACACAGGCTGGGCCCCGTCCCCCCAGAGCCCCCCATCTGCATCAGTCACGGGAGAGAGACACGGGCTGGGCCCCGTCTCCCCAGAGCCCCCCATCTGCATCGGCCACGGGAGAGAGACACGGGCTGGGCCCCGTCCCCCCAGAGCCCCCCGTCTGCATCGGCCACGGGAGAGAGACACAGGCTGGGCCCCGTCCCCCCAGAGCCCCCCATCTGCATCAGTCACGGGAGAGAGACATGGGCTGGGCCCAGTCCCCCCAGAGCCCCCCGTCCGCATCAGTCACGGGAGAGAGACATGGGCTGGGCCCAGTCCCCCCAGAGCCCCCCAACTGCATCGGCCATGGGAGAGAGACACGGGCTGGGCCCCCGTCCCCCCAGAGCCCCCCATCTGCATCGGCCACGGGGGAGAGACATGGGCTGGGCCCCGTCCCCCCCGAGACCCCCTTCAGCACCAGCCACGGGAGAGAGGGATGGGCAGGGACCCCCATTCCCCCAGAGCCCCCCACCCCCGCGTGCCCCCCGGCGAGGCACTCACTGAGCCGCAGGGAGCCGGCCAGCCCCCGGATGACCGTGATGGGGTTCTTGGGGTCGGTGCAGAACTGCAGCAGGACGGGCGAGAAGGCGTCGCGTTTGCTCTCCAGCTGCCGGGGGGGGGGAGTGTGAGAAAAGCAAATGTCTGGTAACCCCGTCCCCCCCCCGGTATCTCCATCCCACCCCCCGGTATCCCCTTCTGCTCCCAGCCCCCTCTGGTAACCCACTCCCCTCTAGTATCCCTGTCTGCTCCCAGCCCCCTCCGGTATCCCCAGCCCCCTCCGGTATCCCCGTCCCCCCGTCCCCCTCCAGTATCCCCATCTGCTCCCAGCCCCCTCCAGTATCCCCACCCTCCCCGGTATCCCCGTCCCCCCGTCCCCCTCCAGTATCCCCACCCTCCCCGGCATCCCTGCCCTCCCCGGACCCCTCCGGTGTCCCCGCCTATCCCCGTCTGCCCTGGTATCCCTGGGCCTGACCCCCGGACCCCTCCGGTATCCCCCTCTGCCCCCAGCCCAGCCCCCCAAGCCGGTATCTCCCCCCCCCAGTCAGATCCCTGCCCCCCCCCCCAGAGGCGTCACTCACGTAGATGCTGGGCGTGGGGGGGTTGAGTTTGTCCCGTGGCAGCTTCTCCTCGGCGTTGATGAGGGGTTTGACGGACTGGGCGGCCGAGAGATATGACTCCTTGAACTTTCCCTTCACCCTGGCATGCCTGGGGGGAGAACGCAGCCCGTTGGGGGCAGGAGGGGTTCCAGGGGCTGGGGTGGGTAAGCTATGGGGCAGGGGGCATCCCAGGGGCTGGGGTGGGTGGGTTATGGGGCAGGGGGCATCCCAGGGGCTGGGGCTAGGGGGCAGGAGGGGTCCCAGGGGCTGGGGTGGGTGAGCTATGGGGCAGGGGGCATCCCAGGGGCTGGGGCTAGGGGCTATGTGGCAGGGGGAGACCAGGGGGCTGGGGTGGGTGAGCTATGGGGCAGGAGGGGTCCCAGGGGCTGGGGTGGGTGAGCTATGGGGCAGGAGGGGTCCCAGGGGCTGGAGCTAGGGGCTGTGGGGCAGGGGGCATCCCAGGGGCTGGTGTGGGGGGCTATGGGGCAGGGGGCATCCCAGGGGCTGGTGCGGGGGGCTATGGGGCAGGGGGTATCCCAGGGGCTGCGGTGGGTGGGCTATGGGGCAGGGGGAGACCCAGGGGCTGGAGCTAGGCGCTATGGGGCAGGGGGCGTCCCAGGGGCTGGTGCGGGGGGCTATGGGGCAGGGGGTATCCCAGGGGCTGCGGTGGGTGGGCTATGGGGCAGGAGGGGTCCCAGGGGCTGGGGTGGGTGGGCGGGCTATGGGGCAGGGGGAGACCCAGGGGCTGGAGCTAGGCGCTATGGGGCAGGGGGCGTCCCAGGGGCTGGTGCGGGGGGCTATGGGGCAGGGGGTATCCCAGGGGCTGCGGTGGGTGGGCTATGGGGCAGGAGGGGTCCCAGGGGCTGGGGTGGGTGGGCTATGGGGCAGTAAGGGTCCCAGGGGCTGGAGCTAGGGGCTATGGGGCAGGGGGCGTCCCAGGGGCTGGTGTGGGGGGCTATGGGGCAGGGGGAGTCCCGGGCTGGGGTCTGAGGATCATGGCAATGAAGGGGGTGTAGTGAGCTCCGCTGCCCACTGGGTGGCTGCCTGAACCCCGCTCTGCCCCCAGGATGTTGGGGTGCAGGGCTCAGCGCCCCCCACCCCGTTACAGCACAGGGCTGGCACCAGGGGGCCCGGGAGGCATGTGGAGGTGTCGGGTCCATGTGTGTTTCGGGGGGGGGTTCGAGTGGGAGTCTGGGGGTGCCAAGAGGGGCTACGTGAGAGCGCTGCAGGGGGGACTGCACAGGGGGTGCTGGTGAGCGGATACAGGCGTGCAGGCAGGGGGAACTGGGGGTGCTGGTGGGCGGATACGGGAGTGCAGGCGAGGATATGGGGGCGCACAGGCAGGGGGAACGGGGGGTGCTGGTGGGCGGATACGGGGGTGCAGGCGAGGATATGGGGGCGCACAGGCAGGGGGAACGGGGGGTGCTGGTGGGCGGATACGGGGGTGCAGGTGGGGGTATGGGGGTGCACAGGCAGGGGGAACTGGGGGTGCTGGTGGGCAGATACGGGGGTGCAGGTGGGGTATGGGGGCACACAGGCAGGGGGAACGGGGGTGCTGGTGGGCAGATTCAGGGGTGCAGGCAGGGGTATGAGGGCGCACAGGCAGGGGTATGGGGGCGCACAGGCAGGGGGAACTGGGGGTGCTGGTGGGCGGATACGGGGGTGCAAGTGGGGGTATGGGAGTGCACAGCCAGGGGGAACGGAGGGTGCTGGTGGGCAGATACGGGGGTGCAGGCGGGGGTATGCGGGTGCACAGGCAGGGGGAACTGAGGGTGCTGGTGGGCGGATACGGGGGTGCAGGCGAGGTATGGGGGCACACAGGCAGGGAGAACTGGGGTGCTGGTGAGCGGATACGGGGGTGCAGGCGGGGCTATGGGGGCGCACAGGCAGGGGGAACTGAGGGTGCTGGTGGGCAGATTCAGGGGTGCAGGCGGGGTATGGGGGCACACAGGCAGGGGGAACTGGGGGTGCTGGTGGGCAGATACGGGGGTGCAGGCGAGGTATGGGGCGCACAGGCAGGGGGAACGGAGGGTGCTGGTGGGCAGATACGGGGGTGCAGGCGGGGTATGGGGGCACACAGGCAGGGGGAACGGGGGGTGCTGGTGGGCGGATACGGGGGTGCAGGTGGGGGTATGGGAGTGCACAGGCAGGGGGAACGGGGGGTGCTGGGAGCAGATACGGGGGTGCAGGCGGGGGTATGGGGGTGCACAGGCAGGGGGAACTGAGGGTGCTGGTGGGCGGATACAGGGGTACAGGCGGGGGGATGGGGGCGCACAGGCAGGGGGAACGGGGGGGTGCTGGTGGGCAGATACGGGGGGTGCAGGCAGGGGTATGGGGGCGCACAGGCAGGGGGAACGGAGGTGCTGGTGGGCAGATACAGGGGTGCAGGCGAGGGTATGGGAGTGCACAGGGAGGAGGAACGGGGGGTGCTGGTAAGCGGATACGGGGATGCAGGCGGGGGTATGGGGGTGCACAGGCAGGGGGAACGGGGGGTGCTGGTGGGCGGATACGCGGGGTGCAGGCAGGGGTATGGGTGTGCACAGGCAGAGGGAATTGGGGGTGGGGGTAGGCGGATACGGGGGCGCAGGCAGGGTATGGGGGCGCACAGGCGGGGGTATGGGGTGCACAGGCAGGCAGAACGGGGGGTGCTGGTGGGCAGATACGGGGGTGCAGGCAGGGTATGGGGGCACACAGGCAGGGGGAACGGGGGGTGCTGGTGGGCAGATACAGGGGTGCAGGCGGGGGTATGGGGGCACACAGGCAGGGGGAACGGGGGGTGCTGGTGGGCAGATACGGGGGTGCAGGCGAGGATATGCGGGTGCACAGGCAGGGGGAACGGGAGGTGCTGGTGGGCAGATTCAGGGGTGCAGGCAGGGGTATGGGGCGCACAGGCAGGGGGATGGGGGTGCACAGGCAGGCGGAACGGGGGGTGCTGGTGGGCAGATACGGGGGTGCAGGCAGGGTATGGGGGCACACAGGCAGGGGGAACGGGGGGTGCTGGTGGGAAGATACAGGGGTGCAGGCGGGGGTATGGGGGCGCACAGGCAGGGGGAACTGGGGGTGCTGGTGGGCAGATACGGGGGTGCAGGCGGGGTATGGGGGCACACAGGCAGGGGGAACGGGGGGTGCTGGTGGGCAGATACGGGGGTGCAGGCGAGGATATGCGGGTGCACAGGCAGGGGGAACGGGAGGTGCTGGTGGGCAGATTCAGGGGTGCAGGCGGGGGTATGCGGGTGCACAGGCAGGGGGAACTGAGGATGCTGGTGGGCGGATACGGGGGTGCAGGCGGGGGTATGGGTGCACAGGCAGGGGGATGGGGGTGCACAGGCAGGCGGAATGGGGGGTGCTGGTGGGCGGATACGGGGGTGCAGGCGGGGTATGGGGTGCACAGGCAGGGGGATGGGGGTGCACAGGCAGGCGGAATGGGGGGTGCTGGTGGGCGGATACGGGGGTGCAGGCGGGGTATGGGGACACACAGGCAGGGGGAACAGGGGGTGCTGGTGGGCAGATTCAGGGGTGCAGGCGGGGTATGGGGACACACAGGCAGGGGGAACTGGGGGTGCTGGTGGGCAGATACGGGGGTGCAGGCGGGGTATGGGGGCACACAGGCAGGGGGAACGGGAGGTGCTGGTGGGCAGATTCAGGGGTGCAGGCGGGGGTATGCGGGTGCACAGGCAGGGGGAACTGAGGATGCTGGTGGGCGGATACGGGGGTGCAGGCGAGGTATGGGTGCACAGGCAGGGGGAACGGGAAGTGCTGGTGGGCAGATTCAGGGGTGCAGGCAGGGGTATGAGGGCGCATAGGCAGGGAGAACGGGGGGTGCTGGTGGGAGGATACGGGGGTGCAGGCGGGGTATGGGGGCACACAGGCAGGGGGAACGGGGGGTGCTGGTGGGAGGATACGGGGGTGCAGGCGGGGTATGAGGGCACACAGGCAGGGGGAACGGGGGGTGCTGGTGGGCAGATTCAGGGGTGCAGGCGGGGTATGGGGACACAGAGGCAGGGGGAACGGGGGGTGCTGGTGGGCAGATTCAGGGGTGCAGGCGAGGTATGGGTGCACAGGCAGGGGGAACGGGGGGTGCTGGTGGGCAGATACGGGGGTGCAGGCGGGTATGGGGGCACACAGGCAGGGGGAACGGGGGGTGCTGGTGGGCAGATTCAGGGGTGCAGGCGGGGTATGGGGGCACACAGGCAGGGGGAACTGGGGGTGCTGGTGGGCAGATACGGGGGTGCAGGCGGGGTATGGGGGCACACAGGCAGGGGGAACGGGGGGTGCTGGTGGGAGGATACGGGGGTGCAGGCGGGGGTATGGGGTGCACAGGCAGGGGGAACGGGGGGTGCTGGTGGGCAGATACGGGGGTGCAGGCGGGGTATGGGGGCACACAGGCAGGGGAACGGGGGGTGCTGGTGGGCAGATTCAGGGGTGCAGGCGGGGGTACGGGGCGCACAGGCAGGGGGAACGGTGGCTGCCGGGCGCCGCGGTGGGGGCGCCATGGGGGGCACTCACTTGCTGGCGCGCACCACCTCGGCGGCGCTGTGGGCGATGGTGAGCTCGGCCAGGGGGAGGCGCCGCTCCTCCACCTCGGAGGCGATGAAGGTCTCCTTGTCCCCGCTCTCCACCTTGATGAGCCGGATCTTGAGCTCCTTGGGGGGCCCCTCGGTGAAGGAGCGCAGCTTGAGCAGGTCGGCCGGGCACACGCCGGCGGGGCCGGGGCCCGGGCCCTCCTCCTTGCGGGCGGGCGGCCGGCGCTCGGGCTGGGGGGGGGGCGGCGGGCGGGGGCGGCTTGCCGGCTTTGCCCGCCTCGCCCTGGGCGCCGTTCTCCCGCGCCTGGCAGGCGGTGCGCTGCGGGTCCAGATTGCCGAGCACCTGCCGGGTCTTCTCCTTGGGGGCTTTGCCCTCCCGCCGGTGGCGCCGCCCGTCCTTGCCCGCCCGCCGGTGCCGCCGGTGCTCCTTCTCCGGCCGGCGGGGCGGCGTGGCCGGCGGGGTGGGCGGCCGGGGGGCCGGGCTGGGCTCCCGCCCCGCCCGCTCCACCAGGGTCTCGCAGGCTCGGCTGATCTCCTCCAGCACCTCCGACTCCGTCTTGGGGGCCCGGGGCTCCGGCGAGGCCCCCGCCGGCGCCTCGCCCCGGGCGCCCCCAGCCCAGGCCTGGCTTGAGGTAGAATACGGCGAGGAAGACGCCGGCGGTGGCGCCGGGGCGGGGGGCTTCTTGGCCCCGGCGGGGGGCTTGGCCCGGTAGGCGTGTTTCTGCCCCTCCAGCACGCTGGCCAGCGACCGCAGCAGGCTGGCCGTGCTGGGCGGGGGGCACTTCCCGGCCTCCTCCCGCTTGCCGAAGGGGTAGAGCCGGGGCGGCTCCGGCTTGGGGTACTCGAACGGGGGGGCCGGCGGTGGCTTTGGTCTGGCCAGGGGGGGCGGGCCAGGCAGGAGCGGGGCGGGAGGGGGCGGGAAGCCGGGGGGGGGCCCCGGCTTCCCGTTCCTCCTCCTCCCGCCGGATCGACTCGTCCAGCATCTTCATGATGTTGGCCAAGCCGTCGGGCAGGATCTTGGAGAATTCGGGGGGCTCCTCGAACTGGTCCTCCAAGGGGGGCCCGGGGAAGTCGAAGAGACGCCGGGCCGCCCCGGGGGGCGTTTCCGGCGGGGGGCCCGGTTCCGGAGGCAGCGTCTTTGGGTAGGAAGCCCTGGGCGGCGGGGGCGGGGGGCTCGGCTGGGGCCTGAAGTTTCCTGAGGTATTTGGGGGGCCGGGGGAGGCCTTGGGGACCCCCTCCCCGCCCTCCGGGGCCCGAGCTTCGCGGGGGGGGTGTCTCCAGCCAGAAGTCGGGGGGGCCGGGGGGCTCCTGCTTGGCAAAGGCGCAGCGGTAGCTGGGAGGGGGCGGGGAGGGGGTGGGGGGCGGCGGGGGGTTGGGCTCACCCTCTGGCCGGGGCACCCCGGCCCCCCTACTCCCCTGGCTGCTGGTGGTGGAATCCTGGAAGCCCCCCCGGGGCCCAGCTGAGTCACAGGGACCCAGCTGGGGCTCCCCCCCGCACCCGAACAGGATCTCGTCCAGGGGGTCCCCCCCGGCCGCACCCTCCCCCTGGTCCCGGACGCCTGGGCCCTTCAGCCAGGGCAGGGGGGGCGGGGCAGGGCCTGGCTCGGGGGGCCCCTGGCTGGCGGAGGAGGGGGGCGGGGGGGCGCAGGGCCGGCTGGAGGAGGGGTGGGGGGCAGGGCCGGGGGCCGGGCGCTCCACGTTCTCCGGGACTGGGCTGGATGGCGCCGGGGTTTGGTAACGGTCAGGAGCCTGCGGAGGGGGGGGGCAGAGAGACGACAGCCAATCAGCGAGCGGCCTGGGCAGACCCCCCTGCCCCCCCGAGACACTGGGACCCCAGCTGGCCCCCCTGGCCTCCCCAGACACCAGGACTCAGCCAGACCCCCACCAGACACCGGGACCCCAGACAGACCCCCCCAACCCCCCCAGACACTGGGACCCCAACCAGACCCCCCTGTCCCCTCCAGACACCAGGACCCCAGCTGGCCCCCCCAGACACCAGGACCCCAGATAGACCCCCCCAACCTCCCCAGACACTGGGACCCCAACCAGACCCCCCTGTCCCCCCCAGACACCTGGACCCCAGCTGGCCCCCCCAGACACCGGGACCCCAGATAGACCCCCCCAACCCCCCCAGACACTGGGACCCCAACCAGACCCCCCTGTCCCCCCCAGGCACCAGGACCCCAGCTGGCCCCCCCAGACACCGGGACCCCAGATAGACCCCCCCAACCCCCCCAGACACTGGGACCCCAACCAGACCCCCCTGTCCCCCCCAGACACCAGGACCCCAGCTGGCCCCCCCAGACACCAGGACCCCAGATAGACCCCTCCCAACCCCCCCAGACACTGGGACCCCAACCAGACAACCCTGTCCCCCCCAGACACGAGGACCCCAGCTGGCTCCCCCCAGACACCAGGACCCCAGATAGACCCCTCCCAACCCCCCCAGACACTGGGACCCCAACCAGACCCCCCTGTCCCCCCCAGACACCAGGACCCAGCCAGACCCCCACCAGACACCGGGACCCAAGACAGATCCCCCCCAACCCCCCAGACACTGGGACCCCAACCAGACCCCCCTGTCCCCCCCAGACACCAGGACCCCAGCTGGCCCCCCCAGACACCGGGACCCCAGATAGACCCCCCCAACCCCCCCAGACACTGGGACCCCAACCAGACCCCTCTGTCCCCCCCAGACACCAGGACCCCAGCTGGCCCCCCCAGACACCAGGACCCCAGATAGACCCCTCCCAACCCCCCCAGACACTGGGACCCCAACCAGACCCCCCTGTCCCCCCCAGACACCAGGACCCAGCCAGACCCCCACCAGACACCGGGACCCAAGACAGATCCCCCCCAACCCCCCAGACACTGGGACCCCAACCAGACCCCCCTGTCCCCCCCCAGACACCAGGACCCCCGCCAGACCTCCCCAGACACCGGGACCCAAGACAGATCCCCCCCAACCCCCCCAGACACTGGGACCCCAACCAGACCCCCCTGTCCTCCCCAGACACCAGGACCCCCACCAGACCCCCCCAGACACCAGGACCCCAGATAGACCCCTCCCAACCCCCCAGACACTGGGACCCCAACCAGACCCCCCTGTCCCCCTAGACACCAGGACCCAGCCAGACCCCCACCAGACACCGGGACCCCAGACAGACCCCCCCCAACCCCCCAGACACTGGGACCCCAACCAGACCCCCCTGTCCCCCCAGACACCGGGACCCCCGCCAGACCCCCCCAGACACCGGGCCCCCGCCAGAACCCCCCCCGGGCTGGAGAACCCGTCCTGCCTCACCCCCCCCAGGCTCCACTCACCAAGCTGGGGCCCGGCTCCCCCCGCGGGGGCTTGCTGGTGGGGGGGCCGGCCGGGGGGGGCCGCGGGGCGTAAGGCACGCAGGTGACGCTGGCTGGTGAGGTGCTGGGGTCCGGCCGCCCCCGGGGAACTCGGCTGGCTCTAAGGTCACTTCCAGGGGAGCGGGCCTGGCCGCCGAGGCTCTCTCCGGAGGGGCGGGGGCCGGGGGGCGCGGGGGGCAGGCGGTGGGGGGGGCGGGTGCGAGCCGTAGGCGGGAGCCGGGTACGGGAAGGGGTGGGCGACCGAATTCCTCGGCTCCTGCGGGAGGGAGAGAGACAGTGAGAGAGAGACGGGGCAGGGGCCCATCCCCTCTGGGGGGCGCCGGCTCCCCTCCGACCCCAGGGTGGGGACTGGCTGGCTCGGGGGGGCGGGGAATGGGGCAGGGGCCCATCCCCTCTGGGGGGCGCCGGCTCCCCCCCGACCCCAGGGTGGGGACTGGCTGGCTCGGGGGGGCGGGGAATGGGGCAGGGGTCCATCCCCTCTGGGGGGCGCCGGCTCCCCTCCGACCCCAGGGTGGGGACTGGCTGGTTAAGGGGGGCAGGGAATGGGGCAGGGGTCCATCCCCTCTGGGGGGCGCCGGCTCCCCTCCGACCCCAGGGTGGGGACTGGCTGGCTCGGGGGGGCGGGAATGGGGCAGGGGACCAGCTGGCTCGGGGTGGGGGCAGGTGGGGGTAGATGGGGCTGGGGGAAAGGGGGGCAGCAGAGAGCCAGGGTTAAACAGGGCCATGAGTCCAAGGCCCCCCTCCCCCAGGGGCTGCCCCCTACGGGTTAGGGGGCCCGGGAGGGCGTGTTGGCCGGGGGGGGCGGGGGGGTTACCTGTCTCTCCGGCGCAGCCACGTTCTTGCGCTCAGGCCCCCACGTGTCGCCGTGGAGGGGGTTCCACAGCCCGGGCTTGGGCAGCTGGTAGTGGGGGGTCCCCGGGGGGGGCTGCCCGGCCACGTTCCCACCCTGCTTGGGGGGTGAGGAGAGGGGGTGAGCGGGGCCGGGCTCTGCCCTGCACTCAGCCCTAGGCAGCTCAGGGGAGACCCCCCACCTCGGGGATCCCCCCCACATCCCCCCTGGGCTCCCCTGCCTACTCCTGGGGTCCCCCTCCCCCACCTGCCCCAGGACCCCCTCCCTTCCCCACATCCCCCCCTGGGATCCCCCCTCCCCCTCCCCTGCTTGCCCTGGGGTCCCCCTCCCACACCTGCCCCAGGACCCCCTCCCTTCCCCCCTGGGATCCCCCCTCCCCCGCCTGCCCCAGGACCCCCTCCCTTCCCCACATCCCCCCCCGGGATTCCCCCTCCGCCGCCTGCCCCAGGACCCCCTCCCTTCCCCACATCCCCCCCTGGGATCCCCCCTCCCCGCCTGCCCTGGGACCCCCTCCCCCTCCCTACCCCACAACCACCTCGGGAACTCCCTCCCCCTCCTCTGCTTGCCCTGGGGTGCCCCTCCCACGCCTGCCCCAGGACCCCTCCCTTCCCCACAAACACCCCGGGAACTCCCCCTCCCCCACCTGCCCCTGGGGTCCCCCTTCCCCACGCCCCTCCCCCCCCAGCTACCTGCTCGGGGCTGGCGCTCCTCCTCCTCTTTATGGGGCTGGACAGCTCGCTGTGCCCGGGCTGGGGCGGGTGCTGGGCGGGGGGGATGGGCTGCACCACGGGGGGCTCCATGGGGGGCGCCGGCCGCTTCAGCTGGGGGCTGCGCTTGGCTGAGAAATTCCGCTTCTGTGGGGGGTGGGGGAGGGTGAGAACGACACCCTGGAACCAAACCTCCCCCCCCAAGAGCCACTGCCCCACCCCCCTCCCGCCGGTCCCCCCCGGAGCACCCCCCCCGCCAGCTGCTCACCTCGAGGTGCAGGAGGTTCCACACCTGCTGCAGGGGGGGCAGGGCCTTGTTCCGGTGATGGGACGAGCCCGAGTGGAAATTCCACAGCTGAGCCTGGCGGGGGGGTGGGAGAGACGTGAGTCGGGGGGGGGAGCCCGGTGCCAGGGTGACCAACTCACCTCCCACCCCCACCCCACCAGCACCTCCCTGACCGGTACCCTCCTCCCACCATCTCCCCCACCATCCGTGTAATGGGTCAGTCCAACCCAGAACCCCCCTCCCCCAAGCTCAATCCAATGGGCTAGTCCAGCCCAGAAACCCCCTCCCCCAATCAATCCAATGGGCTAGTCCAGCCCAGAACCCCCCTCCCCCAATCAATCCAATGGGCCAGTCCGGCCCAGAACCCCCCTCCCCCAATCAATCCAATGGGCCAGTCCGGCCCAGAACCCCCCCCCCCCCATCAATCCAATGGGCCAGTCCGGCCCAGAACCCCCCTCCCCCAATCAATCCAATGGGCCAGTCCGGCCCAGAACCCCCCTCCCCCAATCAATCCAATGGGCCAGTCCGGCGCAGAACCCCCCCTCCTCCAATCAATCCAATGGGCTAGTCCAGCCCAGAACCCCCCTCCCCAATCAATCCAATGGGCTAGTCCAGCCCAGAACCCCCCTCCCCCAATCAATCCAATGGGCCCACACAGCCCAGACCACCCACCCCCACACCCCGCTCAGGCCAATGGGCCCGTCCAGCCCAGAACCATCATCCCCGGTCAGTCCAATGGGCCCGTCCAGCCCAGAACCTGCCCTCCCCAATTAAGCCAATGGGCCAGTCCAGCCCAGAACCATCATCCCCGATCAGCCCAATAGACCTGTCCAGCCCAGAACCCACCTCCCTGATCAGGCCAATGGGCCAGTCCAGCCCAGAACCCCGCTCCCCCAATCAATCCAATGGACCTACCCAGCCTAGAACCCCCTTCCCCTAATCAGCCCCATGGACCTACCCGGCCCAGAACCATCATCCCCAACCAGCCCAATGGACCCACCCGGGTGTTGCCAAACCCCACGTAGCTGTCACTAGGCGTCGCTGTCTACGCTCTCAAAAGAAGCCAACAACGTCACTGAACACAATTTCCAGAGAATTACACAGCGAACGACACCCATACGCACGCACACGCCCACAGCCAGGCAAGTACAGTCACAACAGCATTCGCGAGCAGCTCCGTCGTCTTCATCACATCCCTTCCGCGCTCTTCTGGGCGGCTAATTTCAGCCGAGCCTCCTCTGCTTGCCAGGCAGGGCCCAGAGCCCGGGTGTTCGCCTGGCCTGACCTGAGCTAGCCTGACCTGAGCTCACCTGACGTGACCTCATTCGCCTGACGTGACCTCGTTCGCCTGACCTGAGCTCGCCTGACCTGAGCTCACCTGACGTGACCTCGTTCGCCTGACCTGACCTCGTTCGCCTGACTTGACCTGAGTTCGTCTGACCTGAGCTCGTTCGCCTGACCTGAGCTCGCCTGACGTGACCTCGTTCGCCTGACCTGAGCTCACCTGACCTGAGCTCGTTCGCCAGACCTGAGCTCGCCTGACCTGACCTCGTTCGCCAGACCTGAGCTCGCCTGACCTGACCTCGTTCGCCTGACCTGACCTGAGTTCGTCTGACCTGAGCTCATTCGTCTGACCTGAGCTCACCTGACCTGAGCTCGTTCGCCAGACCTGACCTGAGTTCGTCTGACCTGAGCTCGTTCGCCTGACCTGAGCTCACCTGACGTGACCTCGTTCACCTGACCTGAGCTCACCTGACCTGAGCTCGTTCGCCTGACCTGAGCTCACCTGACCTGAGCTCGTTCGCCTGACCTGAGCTCACCTGACCTGAGCTCGTTCGCCTGATGTGACCTCGTTCACCTGACCTGAGCTCGTTCGCCTGACTTGACCTGAGTTCGTCTGACCTGAGCTCGTTCGCCTGACCTGAGCTCGCCTGACCTGACCTCGTTCGCCTGACCTGACCTGAGTTCGTCTGACCTGAGCTCGTTCGCCAGACCTGAGCTCGCCTGACCTAACCTCGTTCGCCTGACCTGAGCTCGCCTGAAGTGTCCTTGTTCGCCTGAAGTGTCCTCGTTCGCCTGACCTGACCTGAGTTCGTCTGACCTGACCTGAGTTCGTCTGACCTGAGCTCGTTCGCCTGACCTGAGCTCGCCTGACGTGAGCTCGTTCGCCTGACCTGAGCTCGCCTGACGTGAGCTCGTTCGCCTGACCTGAGCTCGCCTGACCTGAGCTCGTTCGCCTGACCTGAGCTTGACTGACGTGAGCTCGTTCGCCTGACCTGAGCTCGCCTGACGTGAGCTCGTTCACCTGACCTGAGCTTGCCTGATGTGAGCGCGTTCGCCTGACCTGACCTCGTTCACCTGACCTGAGCTCGCCTGACGTGAGCACTTTCGCCTGACCTGAGCTCACCTGACGTGAGCTCGTTCACCTGACCTGAGCTCGCCTGACCTGAGCTCATTCACCTGACCTGAGCTTGACTGACGTGAGCTCGTTCGCCTGAGCTGAGCTCGCCTGACGTGATCTCATTCACCTGACCTGAGCTCGCCTGACCTGACCTCGTTCACCTGACCTGAGCTCGCCTGACGTGATCTCGTTCGCCTGAGTCGAGTTCGCCTGACCCGAGCTCGCCTGACCTGACCTCGTTCGCCTGACCTGAGCTCGCCTGACCTGACCTCGTTCGCCTGACCTGAGCTCGCCTGACCTGACCTCGTTCGCCTGACCTGAGCTCACCTGACCTGAGCTCATTCATCTGACCTGAGCTTGCCTGACCTGAGCTTGTTCGCCTGACGTGAGCTCGTTCGCCTGACCTGAGCTCGCCTGACCTGACCTCGTTCGCCTGACCTGAGCTCGCCTGACCTGAGCTTGTTCGCCTGACGTGAGCTCGTTCGCCTGACCTGAGCTCGCCTGATGAGAGCTCGTTTGCCTGACCTTAGCTCGGCACTGCAGCCAGTCCAGTAGATTTAAAAATAAAAATCCGCTAGCCTGACCCCTTTCCAATCCCTACCTGCTTCCAGGGTGTGATTTCTGACAACAGCCGGGCAGCTACGCCCGGGGGACAGAGTAAAGGGGAACCGAAATCAAGCTGGCTCCCCTTCTGATCCCATCTCATCCCACCCCGCCGGCCGGCCGTGCCGGGCTCCTGGCTGCCTCGCCTCCGGTTCCAACTGCGGAGCGGCGAGAAAGACGACATCTGGGTACAACCAAGCGAACGGGCCGCTCGCTCCCAGAGCGCGCCTGCCTTGAATTAGCCCCTGACCAACGTCTTTCCCTTGCCGCGGAGACGTAACATTGCCCGGGCGTGCGACGGAAGGTTTGACGAGCGCGCCCGAGCTGCTGGTGAACGCGTCGGGGGATAGCGATGGTGATTTCTCTCTTTGCACGGGCGGTGAAAGGTGGCTAGATTTCTCACGGGGTCACTGACACACCGATTTGCTCACATGGGAAACCAAAATGTCACTAAATCTCGTGATAAAACCCAGAATCACCACGTCTGATCCATGCAATGGGCCTCTGGGCCCAGACCCCCGCCCCAGATCAGTGCAATGGGCCTCTGGGCCCAGGCCCGCACCCCAGATCAGCGCAACGGGCCCCCAGGCTGGCCCCACCTGCTGCAGGCGCCCGATTCGGGCGCTGATCTCGCTGTAGCTGCCATAGTCGCGCTGGTAGCGGGCCGCGTTCTGGTAGCACCGCACGGCCTCCTCCCAGTCCTGCTCCGACTCGTAGACCTGCCCCAGCTGCTCCCACAGCTGTGGCTGCACCGGGTCCCGCAGCAGGGCCTGCACGCAGCCGTGGATGGCCTCCAGCTTGCCATGCAGGGGCCGGGGGGCAGAGTTCCTGCGGGGGGGGGCAGGGACCGTGTCAGACTCAGTGCGCCCGGCAAGGGGGTGGGGCCGGTCTCCTGGGTTCTCTCCCTGGCTCTGGAAGGGGAGTGCGGGCTGGTGGGTTAGAGGAGGGGGGCTGGGAGCCAGGACTCCTGGGTTCTGTCCCCGTCTCTGGGAGGGGAGTGGGGGCTGGTGGTTAGAGCCGGGGGGGCTGGGAGCCAGGACTCCTGGGTTCTCTCCCCATCTCTGGGAGGGGAGTGGGGGCTGGTGGGTTAGAGTGGGGGGGGCCAGCAGCCAGGACTCCTGGGTTCTCTCCCCGTCTCTGGGATGGGCTTTCCCCCCGCCCTGTGTCCGGAGATCATGAGCAGCAACACTTACCCAGAGGGGAAATAGGGTTTGTTGGGGTGCCCGATATTAGTGCCATGAGGTGACGGGAGATGTGGGGGCAGCTGGGGCTGTCCGATGCTGGCAGAGCACCTGGGGGACAAGGAACGAGAGATAGTTAGACAGAGAGAGAGGGGACGGGCTGAAGTTTGGGGAATGGGGCAGGGACCTGTCCCCTCTAGGGGCGCCAGCTCCCCTCCGGCCCCAGGGCAGGGACTGGCTGGCTCATGGGGGCGGGGAATGGGGCAGGTGCCTGTCCCCTCTAGGGGGCGCCGGCTCCACCCAGTTCTGTGCCCCCCCCCGCCACGAGTTTGCTGGGTCTCTGCCCCACAGGCAGTACCTGGGGCAGGGGGGCGCTGGCTGGCAGACGGGGCGAGCTCCCCCCGGACTCACCTGCCGCCCGGGAGCCATGGGCGGGAGTGGCAGGGGTTCCAGGCCCCGCCGCAGCTCAGGCTGCTGAGAGCGAAGGGATCCCGTCCGGCCCGGCCCCCCAGCTGTTCCACGGTGCGATGCATCCAGCCTGTCGGAGACGGGGGGCGGGGCGGGGTTACACGCTGCGCCCCGACCCCCGGGGTCCCGCCGCCACCCCCGCACGGGGCAGGGCACCTGTCCGGTGCAGCCTGCCCCCCTCAGCTCCTCCATACCCCCCTCGGTCCCCTCCTGCATCCCTGATATCCCCTCCTGCCACCCCTCACCTCCCCCGACGTCCCCTCCCCCACCTTCATCCTGCCCCCAAGTCCCCTCCCCCTGCCCCCCTCACCTCCCCGATGTCCCCTCCCCCACCCTCATCCTGCCCCCAAGCCCCCTCCCCGTCCCCCCTCACATCCTCGACGTCCCCTCCCCCACCCTCATCCTGCCCCCCCACCTCAACGATGTCCCCTCCCCCACCCTCATCCTGCCCCCAAGTCCCCTCCCCCTGCCCCCTCACCTCCCCAACGTCCCCTCCCCCACCCTCATCCTCCCCCAAGTCCCCTCCCCCTGCCCCCCTCACCTCCCCGACGTCCCCTCCCCCACCCTCATCCTGCCCCCTCACCTCCCAACATCCCCTCCCCCACCCTCATCCTGCTCCCAAGTCCCCTCCCCCTGCCCCCCTCACCTCCCTGACGTCCCCTCCCCCACCATCATCCTGGCCCCCTCACCTCTCCGACGTCCCCTCCCCCACTATCATCCTGCCCCCAAGTCCCCTCCCCCTGCCCCCCTCACATCCCCCAACGTCCCCTCCACCACCCTCATCCTGCCCCCCCACGTCCCCTCCCCCACCCTCATCCTGCCCCCAAGCCCCCTCCCCCTGTCCCACCTCACCTCCCCGACGTCCCCTCCCCCACCTTCATCCTGCCCCCAAGTCCCCTCCCCCTGCCCCCTCACCTCCCCAACGTCCCCTCCCCCACCCTCATCCTGCCCCCCCTCACCTCCCCGACGTCCCCTCCCCCATCCTCATCCTGCCCCCAAGTCCCCTCCCCCTGCCCCCTTCACCTCCCCTGATGTCCCCTCCCCCACCCTCATCCTGCCCCCAAGTCCCCTCCACCACCCTCATCCTGCCCCCCACCTCCCCACACGTCCCCTCCACCACCCTCATCCTGCCCCCAAGCCCCCTCCCCCTGCCCCCCTCACATCCCTCGACGTCCCTTCCACCACCCTCATCCTGCCCCCAAGCCCCCTCCCCCTGCCCCCTCACCTCCCCGACGTCCCCTCCTTCACCCTCATCCTGCCCCCCACTTCCCCCAACGTCCCCTCCTCCACCCTCATCCTGCCCCCTTTCTGCTCCCACCAGCCCCGACATCCCCTCCCCATCCCCTCCCTCACCCCCTCCCTTCCCCCAAGGCCCCTCCCCCTGCCTGCTCCCCATCCCCCGACATCCCCTCCCCATCCCTCCTCCTACCTCCTCTGACAGCCCCTCCCCACCTGCCCCCCCACAATCCCAGTCCCCTCTCCCCCCCCGCCCCCCCATTCCCGGGCCGGGCCTCACCACTTCTGCTGCGCTGGATGCCTCTGTCCCCCCCTCCGCCCCCCCCGGGGTGCGAGCGACGGGCGGCCCCCGCGGCTCCTCCTGGCTGAGACTCCCCCGGCGCCGTGGGAAACACTCACAGCCTCATACACCACTGTGGGGAGAGCGGGGGTCAGGCATGGGGGGCTGGAGTCACCTGGGGGGAGGGGGAGGGGGGATAGAGTCCAGGCCAGGACGGGGTTCAGTCCAGGCCAGGACGGGGTTGGGGGGGGTCCAGGACAGGGTTAACGGGGAGGGTCCAGGCCAGGACGGGGTTAATGGGGGGTGGGGGGAGTCCAGGCCAGGACGGGGTTAACGAGGGGGTCCCAGGCTGAGACGGAGCTAACGGGGGGGGGGGTCCAGGCCAGTATAGGGTTAATGGGGCGTGGGGTCCCAGCCAGGACTGGGTTAACGAGGGGGGGGTCCAGGCTGAGACGGGGTTAATGGGGGGTGGGGTCCCAGCCAGGATAGGGTTAATGGGGGGATCCTGGAAAGAGTTAATGGGGGTGTCCAGGCTGGGATGGGGTTAATGGGGGGGGTCCAGGCCAGGATGGGCTTAACAGGGGGTCCCAGGCCAGGACAGGGTTAATGGGGGGGTAGGGTCCAGGACAGGGTTACCGGGGGGGGGGGTCCAGGCTGGGACAAGGGTAATGGGGGGGGTCCAGGCCAGGACGGGGTTAATGGGGGGGGTCCAGGCTGGGATGGGGTTACCGGGGGGGGGTCCAGGCTGGGACGGGTTTAATGGGGGGGTCCAGGCCCAGACGAAGTTAACGGGGGGGGTGCAGGTCAGGAAACGATTAAAGGGGGGGTCCAGGCTAGGACGGGGTTAAAGGGGGGTGGTCCAGGCCAGGCCAGGGTTAATGGGGGTGGTCCCAGGCCGAGACGGAGTTAACGGGGGGAGGGGGGTCCAGGTCAGGACAAGGTTAACGGGGGGGTCCAGGCCAGGATGGGGTTAACGGGGGGGTCCCAGGCCGAGATGGAGTTAACGGGGGGGGGCATCCTGGCCAGGATGGGGTTAACGGGGGGGTCCCAGGCCAGGCCAGGGTTAATGGGAGGTAGGGTCCAGGACAGGGTTAACGGCAGGGTTCCAGGCCGGGACGGGGTTAACGGGGGGGGTCCTGGAAAGAGTTAATGGGGGGTGTCCAGGCTGGGATGGGGTTAACGGGGGGGAGTGCAGGCCAGGACGGGGTTAACGGGGGTGGTCCCAGGCCAGGACGGAGTCAATGGGGGGGGGGAAGGGCTCCCAGACCGAGACAGGGTTAATGGGAGGTAGGGTCCAGGACAGGGTTAACAGGGGGTGGTCCCAGGCCAGGACGGAGTTAATGGGGGGGGGTTCCAGGCCGGGATGGGGTTAACAGGGGGTTCTAGGGCGGGACGAGGTTAACGGGGTGGGGGGTCCAGGCCGGGATGGGGTTAACGGGGGGGGGGGGTCCAGGCCAGGCCAGGGTTAACAGGGAGAGCGGGGATCCATGCCAGGCCAGGGTTAATGGGGGGGGGGGGGTCCAGACCGGGACAGGGTTAATGGGAGGTAGGGTCCAGGACAGTGAAAACAGGGGGGGTCCAGGCCGGAACAGGGTTAACGGGGGGGGGTCCAGACCGGGACAGGATTAATGGGAGGTAGGGTCCAGGACAGCATAAACAGGGGGGGTCCAGGCCGGAACGGGGTTAATGGGGGAGGGGGAGTCCAGGCCAGGCCAGGGTTAACGGGGGGGGGGGTCCAGGCTGGCACGGAGTTAACGGTGGGGGTGGGGGGTCCCAGGCCCGGATGGGGTTAATGGGGGGGAGGGTCCAGGCCTGGACGGGGTTAACGGGAGAGGGGGGGTCCCAGGCCCGGATGGGGTTAATGGGGGGGTCCAGGTCAGGATGGGGTTAATGGGGGAAGGGGGATCCAGGCCTGGACGGGGTTAACGGGGGGGGGGGTCCCAGGCCCGGATGGGGTTAACGGGGAGGTCCAGGCCAGGATGAGGTTAATGGGGGAGGGGGTCTCAGGCCAGGATGGGATTAACGGGGGAGGGGTGGTCCAGGCCCAGACGAAGTTAACGGGGTGGTCCCAGGCCAGGACGGAGTTAACGGGAGAGGTCCCAGGCCAGGACGGGGTTAATGGGGGGGGGGGGTCCAGGTCAGGATGGGGTTAACAGGGGAGGGGGGGGTCCAGGCCGGGATGGGGTTTAAGGGGGGGGGGATTCCCAGGCCAGGACAGGGTTAATGGTGGGGGAGGGGTCCAGGTCAGGATGGGGTTAATGGGGGGGGTCCAGGTCAGGACGGGGTTAACGGGGGAGGGGGGGTCCAGGCCGGGACGGGGTTAAATGGGGGGGGGTTCCCAGGCCAGGACAGGGTTAATGGCGGGGGCAGGGCGGCCCAATTGTGACACAATGGGGGGAGGGGCACTTTTGCTACTGGCTCCGCCCCCCGGGGCGGGGTTAACCCCTTGCACCCCCCCCCGCTCCCCCCACCTCGAGGACCCACCTCTGGCCACGCTCTCCAGGAATCCGGCCAATCACGCGGCGCCCCTCCTCTGGCTGCCAATCATCGTCCCCATCCGTCCTCTAGGGCAGCCTGGAGGAGACCAATGGGGAGCCAGAGGGTCACTGCGGGGCGGGGCCGAGGGGCGGGCGAGCCCGTGGGAATCAGGGGAGGAGCAAGACGCAACCAATGAGCTGAGGCCGCCGGGATGCCGCGGTGGGGGCGCTTCGGGGGGGCAAACCAGGAGGACCAGCAGGGGGCGCTGTGGGGCAGGGCTGACGGGCAGCGGAGCCCCATGGGGTGGGAATGGGGGGGCAGCGGGGGGCCCATGGGGCCCCATGGGGTGGGGCTGAGGAGCGGTGGGGGGGCTATGGGGTGGGACAGAGGGGCAGTGGGGCCCCATGGGGTGGGACTGCAGGGCAGCGGGGGGCAGGGGGGTGGGACAGAGGGGCAGTGGGGCCCCATGGGGTGGGACTGCAGGGCAGCGGGGGGGTGGGACAGAGGGGCAGTGGGGCCCCATGAGGTGGGACTGCAGGGCAGCGGGGGGGTGGGACAGAGGGGCAGTGGGGCCCCATGGGGTGGGACTGCAGGGCAGCGGGGGGGTGGGACAGAGGGGCAGTGGGGCCCCATGGGGTGGGACTGCAGGGCAGCGGGGGGGGTGGGACAGAGGGGCAGTGGGGCCCCATGGGGTGGGACTGCAGGGCAGCGGGGGGGTGGGACAGAGGGGCAGTGGGGCCCCATGGGGTGGGACTGCAGGGCAGCAGGGGGTGGGGGGGTGGGACAGAGGGGCAGTGGGGCCCCATGGGGTGGGACTGCAGGGCAGCGGGGGGGTGGGACAGAGGGGCAGTGGGGCCCCATGGGGTGGGACTGCAGGGCAGCGGGGGGGTGGGACAGAGGGGCAGTGGGGCCCCATGGGGTGGGACTGCAGGGCAGCGGGGGGGTGGGACAGAGGGGCAGTGGGGCCCCATGGGGTGGGACTGCAGGGCAGCAGGGGGGGTGGGACAGAGGGGCAGTGGGGCCCCATGGGGTGGGACTGCAGGGCAGCGGGGGGGTGGGACAGAGGGGCAGTGGGGCCCCATGGGGTGGGACTGCAGGGCAGCGGGGGGGTGGGACAGAGGGGCAGTGGGGCCCCATGGGGTGGGACTGCAGGGCAGCGGGGGGGTGGGACAGAGGGGCAGTGGGGCCCCATGGGGTGGGACTGCAGGGCAGCGGGGGGGTGGGACAGAGGGGCAGTGGGGCCCCATGGGGCGGGACTGAGGAGCAGCCGGGGGGTGGGACCGAGGGGCAGTGGGGCCCCCATGGGGCAGGGCTGAGGAGCAGTGATGGGGCTGTGGGGTGGGACCAAGGGGCAGCGGGAGCCCGTGGGGTGGGGCTGAGGAGCAGTGGGGGGCCGTGAGGTGGGACCAAGGGGCAGCAGGGGGCCGTTGGGCAGGGCTAAGGCGCAGCGGGGGGCCGTGGGGCAGGGCTGGGGGGGCGGGACCGAGGAGCAGTGGGGCCCATGGGACGGGACCGAGGGGCAGCGGGGGGCTGGGGGGGGCGGGACCGAGGAGCAGTGGGGCCCCATGGACGGGGCTGAGCAATGGGGCCCCATGGGGCAGGACTGAGAAGCAGTGGGGGGCAGTGGGGCCCCGTGGGGCGGGCACAGGAGATGTCACAGGGCGACGCACACAGCGAAGGACCCACACACGGTGCAGCAGGTGGGGGGGGGAGTGAGCCGCAGCCGCCGGCTCTGCCCCTCCCCGGGCTCCGTGACTCACCCCGGCCCTGTCACGCCAGACGGATGCTGCCCAGACGACACCCCCACCCCCCCGCCCCCAGCTCCCCCCCCCGGGACCGGAGCGGGGCAGGAGGGCGGTGGGTGACAGACATGGGGCACGTTGGCGGGGGGGTGCCCCCGCTCTGGGCCCCAGAGGGGAGGTGACGCACATGGCACGGGGGGCGGAGCGGAGCTAAAAGCGGCTGCGGCCGCGGGAGCTAAGTTTGGGACCGGGGCAGGAAGCGGGCGGGGCAGACGTACGCTCCCAAGGGAGATCCTGGCGGGACGGCTGCTGCCTGGCACACGCCAGTGACATGCGACACCCATGGCACCCGGGCACACCAACCACACTCGGACGCGCCACCCGCATGTGGATAGAGCGTGCATCCGTGGCACGCAGCCCTGCCTGCCACGCGTGGACATGCCAACAACACGGACATGCCAGGGACATGCCAACCAGTGACAAGGACATGTAGACACACCAATGACACGTGTGCCGGAGCCACGCCACGTACTTGAGGCCCCCAGACTCTGCCACCTATTCACGCCCCGTGCACGCTCACTTTCACACGCGTGCGTGAGCTCCTTGGGCATGGGAGCACACTTGTGCGCTGCATGTTTACACACGTGATCGCTCCATGCCCAGCTGTGCACACATGCTCTGTACTTTCACACGTGCCTTCCTCTCCCCCTATGCCCCCACCCCCTGTTGCCGTCATGGGCCATCCCGCGCTGTGAGAATTTTGGGGCTGGCCCATGATGTGTGTGCGAGCAGAGAGGAAGCGTGCAGGGGATCGTGTGGCACGCCACCCGTGTAGACACACTTGCACACACACACACCAGCAGGGGACAGTGCTGGAAAAACACACACACACACGCCAACGGGGGTCAGCGCTGCATGGACATGGACACACACACACATACTCCTGTGTGAACACACACACATAGACACGCAAACCCCAACAGGAGACAGCACTGGACATACACACACTCACGCAAATCAGCTGAGGCAGCACTGCATGAACACACACACACCAGGAGGGGGCAGCACTGCGCGCGCGCGCACACACACACACACACACACACACACACACACACACGCATACACGGGGCAGCGCTGCGTGAACACCCCCACACCAGCAGGGGGCAGCACTGCGTGAACACCCCCACACCCACACACACCCCCCAGCAGGGGGCGGTGCTGTGTGAACACCCCCACACACCAGCAGGGGGCAGCGCTGCGTGAACTCCCCCACACCAGCCGGGGGCAGCGCTGCATGCACTCACACACACCAGCAGAAGGCAGCGCTGCGTGCACACACACACACACACACACACACACACACACACACGCATACACACACACCAGCAGGGGGCAGCGCTGTGTGAACACCCCCACACCAGCAGGGGGCAGCGCTGCGTGCATGCACACACACCAGCAGGAGGCGGTGCTGCCTGCACACACACACACACACACACACACACACACACACCAGCAGGGGGCAGCACTGTGTGCACGCACACACACACACCACCAGGGGGCGGTGCTGCGTGCACGCACACAGACAAGCAGGGGGCAGCACTGCATGCACTCACACACAGCAGCAGGGGGCAGCGCTGCATGCATGCACACACACCAGCAGGGGGCAGCGCTGCGTGAACACCCCCACACCAGCAAGGGGCAGCGCTGCATGCACACACACACACACACACACACACCCCAGCAGGGGGCAGTGCTGCGTGCACTCACACACACCAGCAGGGGGCAGCGCTGCATGCACACACACACACACACACACACCAGCAGGGGGCAGCGCTGCGTGCACTCACACACACCAGCAGGGGGCAGCACTATGTGAACACCCCCACACCAGCAGGGGGCAGCGCTGCATGTACACACACACACACACACACACACACACACACACACCAGCAGGGGGCAGCGCTGCGTGCACTCACACACACCAGCAGGGGGCAGCGCTGCGTGCACTCACACACACCAGCAGGGGGCAGTGCTGCGTGAACACCCCACACCAGCAGGGGGCAGCGCTGCATGCACTCACACACACCAGCAGGGGGCAGCGCTGTGCGAACACCCCCACACCAGCAGGGGGCAGCGCTGCATGCACTCACACACACCAGCAGGGGGCAGCGCTGCATGCACACACACACACACACACACACACACACACCAGCAGGGGGCAGCGCTGCGTGCACTCACACACACCAGCAGGGGGCAGTGCTGCGTGAACACCCCACACCAGCAGGGGGCAGCGCTGCGTGCACGCACACACACCAGCAGGGGGCAGCGCTGCGTGAACACCCCCACACCAGCAGGGGGCAGCGCTACGTGAACACCCCCACACCAGCAGGGGGCAGCGCTGCGTGCATGCACACACACCAGCAGGGGGCAGCGCTATGTGAACACCCCACACCAGCAGGGGGCAGCGCTGCATGCACTCACACACACCAGCAGGGGGCAGCGCTGCATGCACACACACACACACCAGCAGGGGGCAGCGCTATGTGAACACCCCCACCCCAGCAGGGGGCAGCGCTGCGTGAACACCCCCACACCAGCAGGGGGCAGCGCTGCGTGCACGCACACACACCAGCAGGGGGCAGCGCTGCGTGAACACCCCCACACCAGCAGGGGGCAGCGCTGCGTGCACGCACACACACCAGCAGGGGGCAGCGCTGCGTGAACACCCCCACACCAGCAGGGGGCAGCGCTGCGTGAACACCCCCACACCAGCAGGGGGCGGCGCGCCCCCACCCCTGCGTTCTTGGGCATGGCACCAGTGACCAGCCGGGCTCCCCGTGAGCTCTGGCAGCGGCTCTGGGCGTGGGCGGGGTAAGCCCGGCCGCCTGGCCCCTCCCTGCTGCGCCTGACGGAGGGAATCTCCGTCCCGCCCACGCTGGCCGGGAAGCCAAACGGTGCCTGCTGGCGGCTGCCAGGCCCCCCTGAGTCATGGGGCCGGCTTGGCACCCCTTAGAGATGGCAGTGCCCACCCCGCCCCCTTGCCAGGTGCCGGGGGAGTTCCCGGCGGTGGGCGCTGGGAAATGACCTCTTCCTTCCCCTCACGGCTACGTTCTCCGAAGCGGCCCCGGGGTTCCTGTCTGGGTTCTGCCTTTACTAGAAAAGGGAAGCAGCAGCCCTGACTCACACGGGCCGGGCGGGAGGGGGGTGATACACTGACGTGCGAGAGCGCACACAAGTGAGTGTGCGAGGGCAGATGCTTGTGAGAGGGGAATGTGCAACCGGGCAGCGGAGGCCAAGCACGCAGGCCATGAGCGCGCCAAAGTGAAACATGCATGCAAACCTGTGGCCAACAACCCGGGCCGTGCAAATGGGTGTGCCACAGTGACTGTGCATGTGAGAGTGTGCAGGTGTGCAAAAGTGACCCTGCATGTGAGGACATCTGCACGGGTATGGCGGCGCAGCTGAGAGCATGCATGTGCAAATGGGCGTGCACAAGTGACGGTGCATGTCAGTGTGTCTTGGCAAGTGTGTGAGACCAGGTGAAGGGTGCAGAAGTCAGCATTTGGGTGTGCAGGTGCACCTGAGGGGCACCGGTAGGCGTGAGTGACCGAGCGCGTGTGTGACCTGTGCACGTGGGCGTGAAAGGGCATGAGCAGAGCCATGCACAAGCCAGTGGGGCCGCACATCTGGCCGAGTGTCCGGGTGCGGGCGTGCAAGCGTGCTCAGCCTTGCGCGTGTCGGCAAGAGTGCACGTGGCCGAGTGTGAGTGAAGGGGGCGTGAATGGGGGCAAAGGTGTGTGCCGTGCAAGGGGAAATGGGGCACTACTAGGAGGACACCCCAAGGGGCTGAGGGGGTGGGGGAGTAGGGACAGGCAGCACTAGGGGGAGGGGCCTGAATTGGCTCCGCCTCCTTCTATGAGTCAGAGCTGGGGGAGTTCTGGGGTGGGGGGTTCCCTCCCCGTGCGATCAGTCCGCAGCTTGGAGCATAGGGGGGCGGGTTACACAAGGAGCCCTTCACACGCATGGAGCCAGACACGCGTGCGTGCACCGAAAGGAACGCCCACAGCTGGGTGCACGCCCCCCTCCCCGACCAGCCCCTCCCCGTGCATCGTCATGAGCCCCCCAGTCCAAACATGCCCCCCACATATGCTCCGAGCTGCCCCCCTGCACTCAGCCCCACTCCCCCGTGCATCCCCTCGCACGGCTGCTGTGAATCCGGCTGCGTGACATTAGTGAAAGCCAAGCCCGGCCCACTAGGGGCGGTGCCCTAGATCCAGCCCGGGGGTGGGGGGATCCACCCCGTCGGGGCCTGAGAAACCCCCGGGGAACGGGGGGAAGATTCCCTGACGACAAGCGGCGGGGAACCCCCACCCCCTCGGGGGTCAGAGTCACGTCAGCGCTGAGTCAGCGCCGCCCTGAAACCCACGTGTGTACGGAGCAACAGCCATATCACAACCGTTCCCCCACCCCCACAGACCTGCACACCCCCAGCGTTACACAACCGGCGTCACGGCGATAGAGACACACGCACCCGGCATCGCACAAGGTCACACACACGCCGCGTCCCACGGTAACCAGGAAGCACAAAGGGACAAACAGCACTGCACAATGTCACACAGCGACAGTGTCACTCGATGACCTAGAGACACACAGGGTTACAGACACACAGGCACGCCACCCACACCCGCACAGAATCACTGTCACACACACGGACGGGCCCCTGACACGGTGACACACAGACCCAGTGACACAGAAAGGCATAGACACAGCATTTCACACACACACACTGGCAGACCCACACGCACCGTGACCGCCACACACAAACCTTGTCTCACACAGACACACACACAGAGTGAGCCATACACAGGCAGAGCCATATGCATGGGGCAAAGTGACACATGGGCAGACCACCACACAGCGACACAGATACACACAAACACCGTGACACATACACAGTGACACACAAACATGGGCAGACTCCCCCCCAGTCAGACATATACAATGACACACACACACACAATCACTATCATACACAAGGGCTGACCCGCACACATGGGCAGACCCCCAACACAGTCTCTCTCTCTCTCTCACACACACACACACACACACACACACACACACACACACACACACACACAGTGATACACAATCACTGTCACCCACACGGGCAGATGCGTGCACCCAGTGACACACAGACACAAACACAATGACTGTCACGCACACGAGCAGACCCGCAACACACAGTGACACATACGGGTAGACCTGCGCACTCACAGAGTGACACACACAGTGACACACAATCACAGTCACAAACATGGGCAGACACACACACACACGGGCAGGCCTCCCACCATGACACACACACACAGTGACACACAATCACGATCACAAACATGGGCAGACCCACACACACACACACACGGGCAGACCTCCCACCATGACACACACACACACAGTGACACACAATCACGATCACAAACATGGGCAGACCCACACACACACACACACGGGCAGACCTCCCACCATGACACACACACACACAGTGACACACATGGGCTGACCCCCCCCCACAGTGACCCCTCCTACACACAGAGTGACACACACACCCAGCATGGAGGGGGCCCAGCAGTCGGGAAGTCCCCGGCCCCCCAAGGGTTAACAGGTCTGGGATTCCCTCCTTCACATGGGGGGGGGGCGGGGACATGGCAGATTTCCAGCCCCCCCTTGTCTGTAACGCCCCCAGCTAGCGTGCTGGGTACAACCGCCTTGTAACGGCTACCAACAAAACACCACACAGGCAGCCCTGCGCCCCACGCACCCGCTGGGGGACACACAAGGACAGGGCAGAGAGAGACACACACATTTGAGACACACAAACGCACCGGCAAGAGAAAACACACACACCTTCCCCACACTAAAAGAGAGACACTGTCTCGCTGGACACAAAAATCACACGCTAGAGACACACAAACTCACAACACACAGGCGTCCCACGCGAGTCGAAGAGCAACACAAGCATACACAACGCACCGGAGAGAGACAAAAATCACAGCCCGGCACTCGGAGGCCACACAGGCGCACAGCATCTCCCTCCCCCAAACACACTTCTGAGAAACACACACACACTGAACTTCGAGACACACACACAATCACACCGTCCTTTGAGCCAAACACACACACACACACACAGAGAGGCCTTCGAGACACACACAATCACACAGTCCTTCACACACACACAAAATCATGCTGTACTTCAAGACACACACACACACACACCGTCCTTTGAGACACACACACACACTCACTCCCTACACACAATCACACCCCTCAAAGTCAGAGGCCCAGGAGGCCTGGGGGGGGTCCTGTCACCCGCACTCGACTCACACCCGGCACCCCCACGAGGGAGACACCGTCGCACACACCGGCAGTGGCGCGTGGGGAGGATTGCCGGCCCGGCCTTACCTCCTGGTCTCTGTGGGGCAGGCGCCCGGGGCCCCCCTCCAGCCAGCGGGGGTGGGTGGGTCACAAGCCCCTTCCGGGTGTGGGGGGGGTCGGCACGGACAGGCGGACGGACAGGCGGACGGACAGGCGGACTGACAGGCGGACGGACAGGCGCTCGTGTGCTGCACTCGCTGCCTGCCGGCTCCCGACTGGCTCCGGCGCCCGCCCGGCTCCTCCTCCTGCCCCCCCCGCCCGGGTTCCCCCCCCCCCCGCCCGCCAGCCGCACTGTGGGGGGGGCCCGGCCGTGGGTTCCGGACACCGTGACTCAGCTGCGCCCGCCCCCCCCCGTTTAAAGGGCCGGGTGACATCATCCCCCTTCCCCGCCCCCCCTCTTCCTCCGCCCCCCACCCCCAGCCCTGCCCCACACGGCTCCCACCCAAAGCCCCTCCCCTGGCAACCCTGGCCCACCCCCCCGGCCCTGCCCCACACGGCTCCCACCCAACCCAGCCTGTCCCCTGGGAACCCTGCCCCACATGGCTCCCACCCAACCCAGCCTGTCCCTGGGAACCCTGCCCCACACGGCTCCCACCCAACCCAGCCCCTCCCCTGGCAACCCTGGCCCACCCCCCCGGCCCTGCCCCACACGGCTCCCACCCAACCCAGCTCGTCCCTGGGAACCCTGGCCCACCCCCCGGCCCTGCCCCACACAGCTCCCACCCAACCCAGCCTGTCCCCTGGGAACCCTGCCCCACACGGCTCCCACCCAACCCAGCCTGTCCCCTAGGAACCCTGGCCCACCCCCCGGCCCTGCCCCACACGGCTCCCACCCAACCAGCCTGTCCCTGGGAACCCTGGCCCACCCCCCGGCCCTGCCCCACACGGCTCCCACCCAACCCAGCCCGTCCCTGGGAACCCTGGCCCACCCCCCGGCCCTGCCCCACACGGCTCCCACCCAAAGTCCCTCCCCTGGGAACCCTGGCCCACCCCCTGGCCCTGCCCCACACGGCTCCCACCCAACCCAGCCTGTCCCTGGGAACCCTGGCCCACCCCCCGGCCCTGCCCCACACGGCCCCCACCCAAAGTCCCTCCCCTGGGAACCCTGGCCCACCCCCCGGCCCTGCCCCACACGGCTCCCACCCAATCCAGCCTGTCCCTGGGAACCCTGGCCAGCCCCCCGGCCCTGCCCCACACGGCTCCCACCCAACCCAGCCCGTCCCTGGGAACCCTGGCCCACCCCCTGGCCCTGCCCCACACAGCTCCCACCCAACCCAGCCTGTCCCCTGGGAACCCTGCCCCACACGGCTCCCACCCAATCCAGTCCGTTCCCTGGGAATCCTGCCCCCCCACCCTCGCCTCCCTGCTTCTTCCCCTAGAGAAACAGGCCACACATACCACACCAGGAGAGCCACACAGAGACACAACAACACACAATATCACACACACACAACAGGGAGACACTACACACACACACACACACACACACAGTATCACCAATACACACACTAGGGAGACCCACACACAGAGAGAGCCGCACACAGTGAGACACAACCACACACCAAATATCACTGACAACACACACAAGAAACACAATCCCACACATGCACAATCACTCACACAGGAGACACAACCACACACCCAATATCACAGACACACACATGCCAGGAGACCCACACACACAGAGCCACACATTGAGACACAACCACACACATGCCAGAGGAACACCCACACCCCCAGAACCACAGAGTGACACACAACTCTCCCCCACAATATCACAGACACAGGAGACACAACCACACACCCACAATATGACAGACACACATGCCGGGAGACCCACACACATGGAGCCACAGCCACACACCCAATATCACAGACAACACACACAAGAAACACAATCCCACACATGCACAATCACTCACACAGGAGACACACACACACTCGAGACACGACCCCAGGGAGAATATCACACACACAGGAGGCACAACCACACACCCAATCACACACACAGGGGCAACACACTAGCACAAACACCACCACACACCAACGGCAAAGGTTTCGCCCTGGGCCCGTCACTGGGCACCTCCCGGGTCCCATCCAGCGTCATCGGGAAATCGGGGAGCCCCCGTACCCGGATTCTGGCCTTTTCCATGGTCCAGGCTCTGCTGGGGACAGGGCTGGTTTTGGGGGGCACTGGGGGGGCAGTGGAGTCAAAGCCCCATAGCCCCTCCCTCAGCCCCCCAGGGCAGTGTGGGACATCAGCACCGCCACCGTCCCTTTAAGCCTGCCAGGGGAGAGCGCCCCCTGCTGAGCACCCCCCTCCCCGCTCCCTGCCCCACAGCGCCCCCTATTCCCGCCCTGGGGCCAGCCCACTGCCAGGGGAGAGCGCCCCCTGCTGAGCCCCCGCCCCGCTCCCTGCCCCACAGCGCCCCCTAGTGCCGCCCTGGGGCCAGCCCCCTGCCAGGGGAGAGCGCCCCCTGCTGAGCCCCCCCCGCCCCGCTCCCTGCCCCACAGCGCCCCCTAGCGCCGCCCTGGGGCCAGCCCCCTGCCAGGGGAGAGCGCCCCCTGCTGAGCCCCCCCCCCCGCCCCGCTCCCTGCCCCACAGCGCCCCCTAGTCCCGCCCTGGGGCCAGCCCACTGCCAGGGGAGAGCGCCCCCTGCTGAGCCCCCTGCCCCACAGCGCCCCCTAGTGCCGCCCTGGGGCCAGCCCCCTGACAGGGGAGAGCGCCCCCTGCTGAGCCCCCGCCCCGCTCCCTGCCCCACAGCGCCCCCTAGTGCCGCCCTGGGGCCAGCCCCCTGACAGGGGAGAGCGCCCCCTGCTGAGACCCCTGCCCCACTTCCTGCCCCACAGCGCCCCCTAGTGCTGCCCTGGGGCATAAAACAACTGGACTGAGCTACTCACTCAAATGGTGGCAAACAATGGGTTAATATTGCTGCGGGAGTGAGGGGCCCCGGAGGAGCTGAGGGGGGGCAGGGCGGGGCTAGTAGGGGCTGCGGGTCGGGAGTGAGGGGCACCGGCGGAGCTGGGGGGGGTGGGGCTGTGGGTCGGGGGGTGTTGGGGAGGCTGCGGGTCGGGAGTGAGGGGCACCAGTGGAGCTGGGGGGGGCAGGGCTGGGCTAGCAGGGGCTGCGGGTCGGGAGTGAGGGGCACCAGTGGAGCTGGGGGGGGCAGGGCTGGGCTAGCAGGGGCTGCGGGTCGGGAGTGAGGGGCACTGGCAGAGCTGGGGGGGGCTGGGGGGAGACGGGGCTGTGGGTCAGGAGTGGGGGGCACCGGCAGAGCTGTGGGGGGCTGGGGGGGGACGGGGCTGTGGGTCAGGAGTGGGGGGCCCCGGCCGAGCGCATGGCTGGATGCAGCGTGGGGTTAACTCTGGAGCGGATCCTTTTAAGGTCATGGTGGCTTGAGAGGGCGGGGGGGGGCCTGCGGTCGCTGGGGGCGGGGGGGGGCGTGGGAGCGTGATTCATTTGTTCTCCCCATTCTGATTACGCAGAGGAACCTCCCGCCCCCCCACGCCCCCCCCCACGCCGCTCCAGCTGCCCGGCTCCGTGCCAGGCGGCTGCTGGGGAGGCAGGAGGGCGACAGGGAAAGGATCAGCTGAGGGAGCCCGGATTGTGCGTCGCGTTGGTGCCTGGCGTGCGACCGCACAACCGACGTGTGCACGGGCAGCTGGGTCACTAGAGCGTGTCCCGAGCCGTGCCCGGGGGTCTCCGGGCGCGACAGAGACAGAGGTGTTTTGTGTGTGCGTGCGAGGGAGCGAGAGAGTTCACGAGGGCGTGCGCTCGTGCGAAGGGGCGGCAGCGCGCACGGGGCTGTACGGGGTCCCTGTAAACGTGTCCTTGGCAGCAACCAGGCAGCGGGCGGCACGGGCACCACATCGGTCACTGGGCACGTGCCCGTATGGCCGCACACCTGCCCCTGAGCGAGCGTCCGTGTCAGCGCTTCCACGAGTGTGTCCGTGCGAGGGCGTCTGTGCTGGGAGTGCGCATCCGTGCGTGGGCCGTGCTGCCTGTTAGCAGCCACCGGTCCTTGCAGCATGCAGGGAAAGACGCTGGCCGGCAGCGCAGGCCGGGCGCAGGGGATGTGGGGCATGTCCTGCCATGGGGCAGCCGAGGTGATGGGGGAAGGGGGCAGCCTGGAGCACTGCAGAGATGCAGCCACCTCTAGGGCAGGGCAGCCAGTTACCCAGGGACCCCTCGCCCGGCGCTGAGATGCAGCCACCTCTGGGGCGGGGCGGCTGGTTACCCAGGGACCCCTCATCCGGCCCTGAGATGCGCCCACCTCTGGGGCAGGGCGGCCAGTTACCTAGGGACCCCTTGCCCAGCCCTGAGATGCGCCCACCTCTGGGGCAGGGCGGCCAGTTACCCAGGGACCCCTCATCCGGCCCTGAGATGCGCCCACCTCTGAGGCGGGGCGGCCAGTTACCCAGGGACCCCTCGCCCGGCGCTGAGATGCAGCCACCTCTGGGGTGGGGCGGCTGGTTACCCAAGGACCCCTCACCCGGCGCTGAGATGCAGCCACCTCTGGGGCGGGGCGGCTGGTTACCCAGGGACCCCTCACCCGGCGCTGAGATGCAGCCACCTCTGGGGCGGGGCGGCTGGTTACCCAGGGACCCCTCACCCGGCGCTGAGATGCGCCCACCTCTGGGGCGAGGTGGCTGGTTACCCAGGGACCCCTCACCCGGCGCTGAGATGCAGCCACCTCTGGGGCGGGGCAGCTGGTTACCCAGGGACCCCTCACCCGGCGCTGAGATGCGCCCATCTCTGGGGTGCGCCGTGGGGGTAGTGAACAGCCGCACAGTTGCAGCTGGGGGACGGGCTGGGAGTGGGGGGCTGGGGCTTCCCCATGGGGCAGTCCCCACGCTCCTACCTTTGCGTTTTCCACCCCCCAGGGGCCGAGCTGGCGACGACAGGAGGGTTTGGGGAGGAAGCAATTGCGTCCCCCCCGGCCCCAACGGCTACACCCAGGGGTTGCCCAAGGCAGGACGGGCTGACGCAACGGGTAGGAGCTTGTGCGTAGGGGGCAGGGCCGGGCACGGGACAGGAAGGGAGGGCGCGGCGGGGCATGGAGGATGGGGGGGCCAGGCTGGGACAGCCCCCCGGGGGGGGGTCAGCAGGGTGCCAGGGGGCCCACTCCGACCCACGGCCCCAGGCACGGCGCCTTGTAAGGATTCAAACGGATAAGAGACAAGACATGATGCCTCCCACAGCACGGTGCCCCCCCCAGAGCCCCCATGTCACAGTGTCCCCCCGACCCCCCCACATCACAGTGCCCCCCCACATTCCTCCAACAGCACGGTGCCCCCCTGAACACCACAAAGCACGGTGCCCCCCCCACAGCACGGTGCCCCCCAGAGCCCTCCAACAGCATGGTGCCCCCCTGAACACCCCACAGCACGGTGCCCCCCCACAGCACGGTGCCCCCCAGAGCCCTCCAACAGCATGGTGCCCCCCTGAACACCCCACAGCACGGTGCCCCCCCACAGCACGGTGCCCCCCAGAGCCCTTCAACAGCATGGTGCCCCCCTGAACCCCCCACAGCACGGTGCCCCCCCACAGCACGGTGCCGTCAGAGCCCGCCAAGGCACGGTGCCCCCCCAGAGCCCCACAAAGCACAGTGCCCCCCATTGCCCCCCAGAATGCCCCCCCGAGCCCTCCCACGGCACGGTGCCCCCCCAGAGTCCTCCCATGGCACAGTGCCCCCCCAGAACCCCTCAAAGCACGGTGCCCCCGAGCCCCCCCATGGCACGGTGCCCCCCTCAGAGCCCTCCCACAGCACGGTGGCCCCCTCAGAGCCCCCCAAGGAAAGGTGCCCCCTGAGAGCCCTCCCATGGCACGGTGCCCCCCTAGAGCCCCCCATTGAGTGCCGGGCTCCCCCTCCCCACAACATCCCATCCTGAGGACGGAGGGGAAGATCTATGGGGCAGCCGGGTGATATAGGGCATCAGTCACTCACCACAGTGGGAGAAGCCTCGTCTCTGCTCTCTCATTGGCTGGGCCCCGCCCCGGGCACATACGGGAACCAGACCAGTAGGTGGGGCTGCGGGGGGGGGGGGGCTACGCCCCAGCCATACTGGAGGGGGGCACTGGTCCTGTGGGAGGGGAGACAGATGGTTAGAGAGGGGACCCGGGCGAAGGCCTCGGAGTTACCCCGTCCCCCACCCCAGGGCAACTCCCATCCGCGGGGGCATGGTGGGAACCCAGGAGTCCGGGACAAGCCACGAGACGAGATCCCCTCCGCACCCTGTCGGACTATCACAGGGTGGGGTGCAAGGGATCCCCGTACACACAGGCACCCTGCGCTCTTCCCCAGAGGTGGGCGCATCTCGGCACCGGGCGAGGGGTCCCTGTGTCACCGGCCGCCCCGACCCAGAGGTGGCTGCATCTCAGCGCCGGGTGAGGGGTCCCTGGGTAACCAGCCACCCCACCCCAGAGGTGGCTGCATCTCAGCGCCGGGTGAGGGGTCCCTGGGTAACTGGCCGCCCCGCCTCGCCCTAGAGGTGCGCGCATCTCAGGGCCAGGCGAGGGGTCCCCGGGTAACCAGCCCAACTCCCTCCATCCTGGCTGATGCCCCTCACTCCCGACCTGCAGCCCCGTGTTGCGTTTTGCTGCCCGAGGCCGGTACCTCGGCTCACTGCCGGAGGGCGGCTCGTCGGCTCCCAGCAGCACCGGGATCTGGCAGAGATCAGCTCCCTGACCCCCCCCCCCAGCCTGTGCCCCACAAGTCCAGCTTATCGGGGCAGCAAGCCGGGGGCGGGGGCCTGCTCCGGGCGGCACACCCAGATAGCGGCAGGGCCGGGCGGGCCGCAGCCGAGAGAGACGCCCCCACGTTCACCGCTGCCGAAAGCCCCCCCTGACTGCCAGCATTCGCCCTCAAGTGACCCCCCTGACTGCCAGCATTTGCCCCCAAGTGACCCTCCTAACTGCCAGCATTCGTCCCCAAGTGACCCCCGAGTGCCAGGATTTGCCCCCAAGTGACCCCCCTGACTGCCAGCATTTGCCCCCAAGTGACCCTCCTAACTGCCAGCATTCGTCCCCAAGTGACCCCCGAGTGCCAGGATTTGCCCTCAAGTGACCCCCCCGACTGCCAGCATTCATCCCCAAGTCACCCCCCTGAGTGCCAGCATTCCCCGAAGTGACCCCCCCCGTGCCAGCATTCGCCCCCAAGTGACCCCCCAGTGCCAGCATTCGCCCCCGAGTGTGAGCATTTGCCCCCAAGTGACCCCCCAGTGCCAGCATTCGCCCCCCGAGTGTGAGCATTTGCCCCCAAGTGACCCCCCCGACTGCCAGCATTCACCCCCACTGTGGCCCCCCCCAAGGCCACCATTCATCCCCTGCCCGGCTAGGGGTGGGCGTCCTGGCTGGCCTTTGCCAGCTGCTGGCACAGAGCCGCTGTGTGTGGCGTCGGGGGGGGGGGAATCCCTGCCCCAAGGGATAATGAGCCAGTGTGTGCAGACAATGGGGGGGGGAGCCATGCCCCTCCAGCTGGGACAAGGGGCCCTTCAGAGTCAGGACATGGGTGGGGGGGGAGCTCCAGCTGGAAGGTGCCAGCCCCCCCCCCCCCCCACGTGCCCCATGCACTGCGGGTCAGCACCCTGCACACCCATGGCGGAGGCAGAAGGGGATGGTCTGGCAAAGTGCCCAACGGCCCAGAATCCATCTAAACCCCACTCCCCTCCCAGTGCCAGGGAGAGAACCCAGGAGTCCTGGCTCCCAGCCCCCCTGCCCTAACCACCAGCCCCCACTGCCCTCCCAGAGCTGAGGAGGGAACCCAGGAGTCCTGGCTCCCAGCCCCCCTGCTCTAACCCACCAGCCCCCACTGCCCTCCCAGAGCTGAGGAGGGAACCCAGGCATCCGGGCTCCCAGCCCCGCCCCCAGTACCTGCAGTTCTAGCTGGAGGCTCCACCTCCCCACCAGCTGCTGCCCTGTCTGATGATGCAAGACCCAGTAACCTGGGGCAGGTGATGATGTAACGGCTCCGGGGGGCTGGGGGGGCAGCTGGGCCTGGAGCCCTGGGACCCCAGAATTGAATCCGCCAGAGCCCAGGCCTGATGCAGGCACAGGGAGCGGAGCAGAGGGGCACCTGCAGGGCTGGGGGGCAGGGGCTGCGGGTCGGGAGTGAGGGGCACCGGCAGGGCTGGGGGGTCAGGGCTGGGGGCAGAGGCTGTGGGTCGGGAGTGAGGGGCACCGGCAGAGAAGGGGGGGCAGAGGCTGCGGGTCGGGAGTGAGGGGCACCAGCAGGGCTGGGGGGTCAGGGCTGGGGGCAGAGGCTGTGGGTCGGGAGTGAGGGGCACCGGCAGAGAAGGGGGGGCAGAGGCTGCGGGTCGGGAGTGAGGGGCACTGGCAGGGATGGGGGGGCAGGGGCTGCGGGTCGGGAGTGAGGGGCACCGGCAGAGAAGAGGGAGCAGAGGCTGCGGGTCGGGAGTTAGGGGCACTGGCACGGCTGGGGGGGGCACGAGCTGCGGGTCGGGAGTGAGGGGCACTGACAGGGCTGGGGGCCAGGGGCTGCGGGTCGGAAGTGAGGGGCACTGGCAGGGCTGGAGGGGCAGGGGCTGCAGGTCGGGAGTGAGGGGCACTGGCAGGGCTGGGGGGGGCAGGGGCTGCGAGTCGGAAGTGAGGGGCACTGGCAGGGCTGGGGGGGCAGGGGCTGCGGGTCGGGAGTGAGGGGCACCAGCAGGGCTGGGGGGTCAGGGCTGGGGGCAGGGGCTGCGGGTCAGAAGTGAGGGGCACTGGCAGGGCTGGGGGGGCAGGGGCTGCGGGTCGGGAGTGAGGGGCACCAGCAGGGCTGGGGGGTCAGGGCTGGGGGCAGGGGCTGTGGGTTGGGAGTGAGGGGCACCGGCAGGGCTGGGGGGCCAGGGCTGGGGGCAGGGGCTGCAGGTCGGGAGTGAGGGGCACCGGCAGGGCTGGGGGGGCAGGGCTGGGGGCAGGGGCTGCGGGTCGGGAGTGAGGGGCACCGGCAGGGCTGGGGGCAGGGGCTGCAGGTCGGGAGTGAGGGGCACCGGCAGGGCTGGGGGCAGGGGCTGCGGGTCGGGAGTGAGGGGCACCGGCAGGGCTGGGGGGGCAGGGCTGGGGGCAGGGGCTGCGGGTCGGGAGTGAGGGGCACCGGCAGGGCTGGGGGCAGGGGCTGCAGGTCGGGAGTGAGGGGCACCGGCAGGGCTGGGGGCAGGGGCTGCGGGTCAGGAGTGAGGGGCACCGGCAGAGCTGCGGGGGGGGCACAGCTGGGCTAGCAGGGGCTGCAGGTCAGGAGTGAGGGGCACTGGCAGGGCGGGGGGGCAGGGCTGAGGGGGCAGGGCTGGGGGCAGGGGCTGCGGGTCGGGAGTGAGGGGCACTGGCAGGGCTGGAGGGGGCACAGCTGGGCTAGCAGGGGCTGCGGGTCGGGAGTGAGGGGCACTGGCAGGGCGGGGGGGGCACGGCTGGGCTAGCAGGGGCTGCGGGTCGGGAGTGAGGGGCACTGGCAGGGCGGGGGGGGGCACGGCTGGGCTAGCAGGGGCTGCGGGTCGGGAGTGAGGGGCACCGGCAGGGCTGGGGGGGCACGGCTGGGCTAGCAGGGGCTGCGGGTCGGGAGTGAGGGGCACTGGCAGGGCGGGGGGGGCAGGGCTGTGGGCAGGGGCTGTGGGTCAGGAGTGAGGGGCACTGGCAGGGCGGGGGGGGCAGGGCTGTGGGTAGGGGCTGTGGGTCGGGAGTGAGGGGCACTGGCAGGGCGGGGGGGCAGGGCTGGGCTAGCAGGGGCTGCGGGTTGGGAGTGAGGGGCACCGGCAGAGCTGGGGGGTGCTGGGCTGGGCTAGCAGGGGGCTGCAGGTCGGGAGTGAGGGGCACCGGCAGAGCTGGGGGTGCAGGGCTGGGCTAGCAGGGGCTGCAGGTCGGGAGTGAGGGGCACCGGCAGAGCTGGGGGGGGCAGGGCTGGGCTGGCAGGGGCTGCAGGTCGGGAGAGAGGGGCACCGGCAGAGCTGGGGGGGGCAGGGCTGGGCTGGCAGGGGCTGCAGGTTGGGAGTGAGGGGCACCGGCAGGCCGGGGGGGGGACACGCCTTTAAAGAGCTCTGGGGGGGGGCAGTTAAAGGGCTGGCCCAGCTGGGAGCTGGCAGGCTGCCAAGGCCTGGGGATCTCTGGGAAGATCCAGGGGCTGGGAGTTCCCAGCTCCGCCCCATCAGGGTGTGGGGAGATTCCCGCCCCCCATGCCAGGCCTGGCCTCTGCTTCCCACGGGGAGGCCCCACCCCCCACCCCCCTGCGGGGTGCGAAGGTCGGGGGGAAGGGCCCGGTGCCCTTTGCCCAGGCAGGCTGGGTGGGGTGAGCCGGAGATCTGGGCCCAGCCAGCTCTGGGCACTGGGGTGGGGGCTGGGCAGGGAGCCAGGGCCCCGTCCCCACTGGGGGGCGCCAGCCCCCAGGCCCTGTGCCCGGCTGATGCCAGCTCGGTGCCCCCCCCCAAGCCGGAGTCCCACCCACGGGGCCCCTGCGTATGGTGAACCTGTGGGGTCAGGCCCTCGGGCTGCCAGCTTTGCAGCTGTTGGGGGTCAGAGGGGTGGGTTAGTATCTCCCCTCTCCCCGGGGATCTCTCTGCCCCCCCCCCAGCCCTGCCGGTGCCCCTCACTCCCGACCTGCAGCCCCTGCCAGCCCAGCCCTGCCGGTGCCCCTCACTCCCGACCCGCAGCCCCCTGCCAGCCCAGCTCTGCCCCCCCCAGCCCTGCCAGTGCCCCTCACTCCCGACCCACAGCCTCCTCCCCCCCAGCCCTGGGCGCACAGCTCTGCCTGGCTAGCGGGTGTGGGGGGAACAGACTGAGGCGTGTTCTCTCTGGGGGCCCATCGGCAGGGTCTGGCAGCTGTTTCCGGAGGGAGGGGGAGACGAGACACCTGATTGGTCTTTGCTGCCCCCCCCCCCACAGCCCCTCAGTGATCTGGTGGGCAGGAAGGAAGTCAGTGGTGTTTAACCAGCCCCCAGGGCTGGGGGTGGGGGGCTGAGAGGGGCCAAGCCTTGTCCTCCTACCTAGACCATCCTGAGGGCCTTGGGCCACATAACCCCACTCCCAAGTAGCTGGGATGAGGTGTGGGGGTGTCAGTGGGTAACGGAGCTGCTCCCACACCAGCCCCACACCCTGCCCCACCTTCTATACCCCACAGACCTGGCCCAGGAAAGAGAAATTCACATCTGGGGCTAGCTGGCAGGGGCTGCGGGTCGGGAGTGAGGGGCACCGGCAGAGCTGGGGGGCAGGGGCTGCGGGTCGGGAGTGAGGGGCACCGGCAGAGCTGGGGGGGCAGGCTGGGGTGGGCTGTATTCCCAGCTGTCCCCACTCACACAGGGGTACCTGGGAGTGGGCGTTGGGACGGTGCCGGGTGAGGTCGCCAGAGCCCTAGGCTGGCCCCAGGCTGCCCTAACCCTGGGGGCCTGAGGCCAGGGTGAGGGGCTTGCAGCCGGTTCTGTCCCAGGCCCAGCAGGTTGGGGAGTGAAGGCAACAGCTGCCTGCTCCCCACCCCCGTGCTTTAACCCACCAGCCCCCCCACGCACACACACAGCTGGGGAGAGAACCCAGGAGTCCTGGCTCCCAGCCCCCCTGCTCTAACCCACAAAGCCCCCACTCCCCTCCCAGAGCAGGGGAGAGAACCCAGGAGTCCTGGCTCCCAGCCCCCCCTGCTCTAACCCACCAGCCCCCACTCCCCTCCCAGAGCAGGGCAGAGAACCCAGGAGTCCTGGCTCCCAGCCCCCCTGCTCTAACCACTAGCCCTCACTCCCCTCCCACAGCAGGGGAGGGAACCCAGGGGGGTTCTGACTGCCCCACAATGGCTCCCCTCCTCCTCACCCCGCTGCATCCTGATGCCTCCAATTTCCTAAAGCCAAAGCCCTGGGAATGCTAAGCAGGAATCCTCCCTCTCCAGGTGTGTGTGTGGGGGGCGGGTGTCAATTCCGTGGTCCCCTGAGTGGGGCACCGGCCAATGGGGCACCGGCCAACGGACCTCCCCACATAGTCCCACTCCCCTAATGTGCGTCCCTGGGGCCGGGTGGGAGCCGGCGCCCCCTAGAGGGGACAGACCCCTGCCCCATTCCCTGCCCCCCGAGCCAGCCAGTCCCCGACCTGGGGCCCCCCCCATGATGCTGGGAGCTCTGGGGCGTCCCAGCGGGGGGGAGGGCAGGACACCCCACCTGCGCCCTCCGGCCTCCGAGGTAGACCCAGAACCGCAGAACCCAGCCGGGCCCACCTGCCCCACTCTGCACAGGGGAGCAGCCTGTTCCCATCCCACCCCCACCCAGATCCGCTCCTCCCCTGCCAGCCACTGGGGGGGTCCCAGTGCCCCCCCACTGCACAGCTCCCCTTAAAGCAGAACCCCCCATACTTCACAGCCCCCCCACTGCACAGCTCCCCTTAAAGCAGACCCCCACTTCACAGCTCCCCATAAAGCAGAACCCCCCATACTTCACAGCCCCCCCACTGCACAGCTCCCCTTAAAGCAGACCCCCCCACTTCACAGCCCCCCTTAAAGCAGAACCACCCCCCCCACAATCCCTCTGTATTTAGGGCTTTCAGTGGGGCTGACTGGAGACCCCCCCACCTGGGGTGTTATGAGGCAGCTGCCTGCTGGGTGGAGGCCCCTTTCTGGGACCCCAACTCCTAGCCAACCACCCCTGGCGGGTCCCCTACACCCCCCCGCACCAAGGCCTATCACCTGCCCCCAAACAGGGGCGATAGATCAGGGGCCCCCAAATACCCCTTCTAGATACACACACTCTGACCCCCCCACTCCCACCCCACAATCTGCCGTGTCCACTCGGGTTGGGTTTGGATCACCCCGGGCTCCGGGGTCCCTGGGGGGGACTCCCGATCTGCACTGGGGCCAAGGTCTGAATCAGCCCCGGGGTGACTCCAGCGGAGTGACTCCTGATTTACACCAACCCCGTGACTCCAGCGGAGTGACTCCGGATTTACACCAGCCCCCTGACTCCAGCGGAGTGACTCCTGATCTACACCGGGGGGGGGGGGGGACAGGTCCGGTGACTCCGGTGGAGTGACTCCGGATTTACACTGGGAGCAGAGCCCCATGACTTCAGCGGAGTGACTCCTAATTTACACCAGGAGATTCGGCTCAACTCCGGCGGAGTGACTCCCGATTTACACCGAGGAACGGGCCCAGTGCCTCCCGCGGAGTGACCGTGGATTTACACCGGAGTGGGGGGACGGGCCCGCTGACTCCTGATTTACACCTGGGGGGGGCGGGCCCAGTGACTCCGGCGGAGTGACTCCTGATTTACACCGGAGGGGGGGAACGGGCCCGCTGACTCCGCCGGAGTGACTCCGGATTTACACCGGGGGGTTGGACACGGGCCCGGTGACTCCGGCGGAGTGACTCCTGATTTACACCGGGGGGGGGGGACACGGCCCGCTGACTCCAGCGGAGTGACACTGGATTTACACCGGGGGGGGGGACACGGGCCCGGTGACTCCGGCGCAGTAACTCCTGATTTAAACCGCAGGGGGGGGGGGCACGTGCCCGGTGACTCCAGTGGAGTGACTCCGGATTTACACCGGGGGGGGAACACGGCCCGCTGACTCCGGCGGAGTGACTCCGGATTTACACCGGGGGGGGCGACACTGGCCCGGTGACTCCGGCGCAGTGACTCCTGATTTACACCGGAGTGGGGGGGGGGACACGGGCCCGGTGACTCCGGCGCAGTGACTCCGGATTTACACCGGGGGGGGGGGACACAGCCCGATGACTCCGGCGGAGTGACTCCGGATTTACACGGGGAGGGGGCACGGGCAGTGACTCCCCATTTCCAGCCGGATCCGGCTCCCTTTAAAGGTCCCGCGGGCCGAGCCGAGCCGGGCCGGGCCAGGCCTCCGGCTGCCCCAACAAAGCGGCGGCCCCGATCCCGGCCCCGAACCACCCCCGCGCCCCGCGGCCCGGCCCTACCTGCGGCTCCCGGGGGTCCCGGCGGGGGGGGGGGGGAATCCGGCCCGGCCCTGCCCCACGGCCCGGCCCCGCTGCCCGGCCAGCGAGCGCCGCTCCCGTCTCGCCGCTGCCGCTTTTCCCCCCCAGCCTCTCGCCACTCAAACAAAGAGCCGAGGCGGGTTGTGTCGGGAGCCCAGCCCCCACCCCCCGGCCGAGACAGCCCTCCCCCTCCCCTCCCCTCCCTGCCCCCCCTTTCCGGCCCAGCAGCCTCACTTCCAGCTTCCCGGCACCCCTCCCCCCGCCCGCCGGGACCCGCCGGGAGCGCCCCACGCGCGGACACCCTGCCGCGTGGGGGGGGGCCCTGCGGTGTGGGGAGAGACGGGGGAATAGCAGGGTGGAGGGAGGGGTGGGTGCGTGGAGGGGCAGGCGGGGGGGGTGCGTGGAGGGGTGGAGACGTAGGCGTGGGGGTGGAGGGAGGGGGGTGCATGAAGGGGCAGGCGTGGGGGAGAGACGGGTGGAATAGCAAAGTGGAGGGGGGGTGCATGGGGGAGCAGGTGTGGGGGTGCAGGGGGTGCACGGAGGGGCAAATATGGGGTGGAACGAGGGGTGGGTGCATGGAGGGGCAGGCGGAGGGCTGCATGGAGGGGTGGAGACATAGGCGTGGGGGTGGAGGGGCAGGCGTGGAGGTGGAGGGAGGGGGTGCATGGAGGAGCAGGTGTGGAGGAGAGACGGGGGAATAGCAAAGTGGAGGGGGGTGCATGGGGGAGCAGGTGTGGGGGGGTGGAGGGAAGAAGGTCCATGGAAGGGCAGGTGTGGGGGTGGAGCGGGGTGCATGGAGGGGCAAATATGGGATTGGACGAGGGGTGGGTGCATGGAGGGACAGGCGGGGGGGTGCATGGAGGGGTGGAGACATAGATGTGGGGGTGGAGGGAGGGGGTGCATGGAGGGGCAGGCGTAGGGGTGGAGGGAGGGGTGGGTGTGTGGAGGGGCAGGCAGGGGGGTACATGGAGGGGCAGGCATGGGGGGAGAGATGGGGGAATAGCAAAGTGGAGGTGGGTGCATGGGGGAGCAGGCATGGGGGTGGAGGGAGGGGGTGCATGGAGGGGCAGGTGTGGGAGAGAGACGGGGGAATAACAAGGTGGAGGGGGGTGCATGGGGGAGCAGTGTGGGGGTGGAGGGAGGGGTGGGAGTGTGGAGGGGCAGGCAAGGGGGGTGCGTGGAGGGGTGGAGACGTAGGCGTGGGGGTGGAGGGAGGGGGTGCATGGGGGAGCAGGTGTGGGGGTGGAGGGAGGGGGGTGCATGGAGGGGCCGGCGTGCGGGAGAGACGGGGGAATAGCAAGGTGGAGGAAGGTGCATGGGGGAGCAGGCGTAGGGGGTGGAGTGTGGAGGGGCAGGCGTGGGGGGCTACATGGAGGGGCAGGCGTGGGGGAGAGATGGGGGAATAGCAAAGTGGAGAGGGTGCATGGGGGAGCAGGTGTGGGGGTGGAGGGAGGGAAGTGCATGGAGGGGCAGGTGTGGGGGAGAGATGGGGGAATAGCAAGGTGGAGGGGGGTGCATGGGGGAGCAGGTGGGGGAGGAGAGAGGGAGGTGCATGGAAGGGCAGGTGTGGGGGTGCAGGGGGTGCATGGAGGGGCAGATATGGGGTGGAACGAGGGGTGGGTGCATGGAGGGGCAGGCACGCAGGTGGAGGGAGGGGGATGGATCAACGGTTGGCTGGGGGGGTGGCTGGTTAGATCAATTGTTGGACGGGTGGAGACGGGGATGGGTGGGTGGATGGATGGTAGGACGGACGGGGATGGGTGGGTGGATGGATGGTAGGATGGACGGGGACAGGGATGGGTGCGTGGATGGATGGATGGTTGGATGGGTAGAGACGGGGATGGATCGATGGTTGGATGAGTTGGGTGGGTGTGTGGATCGATGGTGGGGATGGGTGGGGAAGGAGATAGGTGGGAGGATGGATGGCTGGATGGTGGGGGAAAGGGTTTGGTTGAGGGATGGATGGTTGGATGGGAAGAGAAGGGGATGGATCGATGGTTGGATGAGTTGGGTGGGTGTGTGGATCGATGGTGGCCATGGGTGGGGAAGGAGATAGGTGGGAGGATGGATGGCTGGATGGTGGGAGAAAGGGTTCAGTTGGGGGACGGATGGTTGGACAGGAAGAGAAGGGGATGGATCATGGTGGGATGGGTGGGGACGGGGGTGGGTGAGTGGATCAATGGTTGGACGTGAGGGGACAGGGATGGGTTGGTGGATCCATGTTTGAATGGGGATGAGGGTGGATCAATGGTTGGACGGGTGGGGATGGGGTTCAGTGCCTGGATTGATGGATGGCAAGGGATGGGTGGGTGGATCAATGTGGGGATGGGTGGTTGGATGGGTGGGAATGAGGGTGGGTGGGTGGATCGATGGTGGGACGGGTGGGGATGGGGGGTGGATCGAAGGTTGGACAGGTGGGTATGGGGGTGGAGGGTGGACCAATGGTTGGATTGGTGGGGATAGGTGGGTGGATAGATGTTTGGACAGGTGGGGATGGGTGGCTGGCTGGATGGGGATGGGGATGGGGGTGGATGGATCGATAGTTGGATGGGTAGGGAATGAGATGGGGGGTGGATCAATGGTGGGACGGGTGGGGATGGGGATGGGTGGGTGGACTGAAGGTTGGACACGTGGGTACGGGGGTGGAGGGTGGATCAGTGGTTGGATCGGTGGGGATGGGTGGGTGGATCGATGGTTGGACGGGATAAGCTGGGGACGGGTAGTGGATCGATGGTTGGACGGGTGGGGATGGGGATGAGTGGATGGATCGATGGTTGGACGGGATGAGCTGCGGACCGGTAGAGGATCGATGGTTGGATGGGTGGGGACGGGGATGAGTGGATGGATCAATGGTTGGATGGGTCAGGACGGAGACGAGTGGGTGGATCGATGGTTGCACGGGTGGGATGGGGATGGTGGGTGATTCGATAGTTGGGATGGGTAGGAGAGGGGATGGTGGAGGTTGGACAGGATGAGATGGGGATGATAGGGTGGATCGATGGTTGGACGAGCAGGGATGGGGATGGGTGCGTGGATGGATGGTTGGATGGGAAGGGAAGGGGATGGGTGAGTGGATCGATGGTTGCACGGGTGGGATGGGGATGGTGGGTGAATCGATAGTTGGGATGGGTAGGAGAGGGGATGGTGGATGGCTGGACAGGATGAGATGGGGGATGATAGGGTGGATAGATGGTTGGGTGAGTAGGTGGATCAATGGTTGGATCAGTGGGGATGGGTGGTTGGATTGATGGTTGGATGGGATGAGATGGGGATGAGTGGTGGATCGATGGCTGGATTAGAAGGGAAGGGGAAGGGTGGATGAATCGATGTTTGGACCAGAGGAGACAGGGATGAGTTGTTGGATTGGAGGTTGGACGGGGGGATGGGTGGGTGGGTCGATGGTTGGACAGGTGGGGATAGGTGGGTGTCTCAATTGTACAAGCGATGGGGAAGGGGATTGGGGGTGGATGGGCGGGGACAGGGATGGGTGGTTGGATGGATGGGTATGAGGGTGGGTGGGTGGATCAGTGGTTGGACAGATGGGGATGGGGATGTGGGTGGATCGATAGTTGGACGGATGGGGATGGGGATGTGGGTGGATCAATGATTGGACGGATGGGGATGGGGGTGGGTTGGTGGATCAATGATTGGATGGATGGGTATGAGGGTGGGTGGGTGGATCAATGGTTGGACGGGTGGGGATGGGGATGTGGGTGGATCGATAGTTGGACGGACGGGGATGGGGATGTGGGTGGATCAATGATTGGACGAATGGGGATGGGGGTGGGTTGGTGGGTCGATGGTTGGACGGGTGGGGATGGGGGTGGGTTGGTGGGTCGATGGTTGGACGGATGGGGATGGGGGTGGATTGGTGGGTCGATGGTTGGACGGATGGGGATGGGGACAGGTTGGTGGATCGATGGTTGGACGGACAGGGATGGGGATGTGTGTGGATTGATGGTTAGACGGAGAGGGATGGCGGTGGGTTGGTGGGTCGATGGTTGGACGGACGGGGATGTGGAGGTGGGTGGATCGATGGTTGGACGGACGGGGATGGGGGTGGGTTGATGGTTGGACGAACGGGAATGGGGATGGGTGGGTGGATTGATGGTTGGACAGACGGGGATGGGGGTGGGTTGGTGGATCGATGGTTGGACGAACGGGGATGGGGATGGGTGGGTGGATCGATGGTTGGATGGATGGGGATGGGTTGGTGGATCGATGGTTGGACGGACGGGGATGGGGTGGGTTGGTGGATCAATGATTGGATGGATGGGGATGGGGGTGGGTTGGTGGATCGATGGTTGGACGGACGGGGATGGGGATGTGGGTGGATCGATGGTTCGACAGGTGGGGATGGGAGTGGGTGGATGGACTGATGGTTGGACGGATGGGGATGGGAGTGGGTGGATGGACTGATGGTTGGACGGATGGGGATGGGGGTGGGTTGGTGGGTCGATGGTTGGACGGGTGGGGATGGGGACGGGTGGGTGGATCGATGATTGGACAGGTGGGGATGGGGGTGGGTTGGTGGGTCGATGGTTGGACAGGTGGGGATGGGGGTGGGTTGGTGGGTCGATGGTTGGACGGACGGGGATGGGGGTGGGTTGGTGGGTCGATGGTTGGACAGGTGGGGATGGGGGTGGGTTGGTGGATTGATGGTTGGACGGACGGGGATGGGAGTGGGTTGGTGGGTCGATGGTTGGACAGGTGGGGATGGGGGTGGGTTGGTGGGTCGATGGTTGGACGGACGGGGATGGTGGTGGGTGGGTGGATCGATGGTTGGACGGACGGGGATGGGGGTGGGTTGGTGGATCGATGGTTGGACGGACGGGGATGGGGGTGGGTTGGTGTGTCGATGGTTGAACAGGTGAGGATGGGGGTGGGTTGGTGGGTCAATGGTTGGACGGACGGGGATGGGGGTGGGTTGGTGGGTCGATGGTTGGACGGACGGGGATGGTGGTGGGTGGGTGGATCGATGGTTGGACGTACGGGGATGGGGGTGGGTCGGTGGATCGATGGTTGGACGGATGGGGATGGGGTGGGTCGGTGGGTCGATGGTTGGACAGATGGGGATGGGGGGTGTTGGTGGGTCGATGGTTGGACGGACGGGGTTGGGCATGTGGGTGGATCGATGGTTGGACGGACGGGGATGGGGGTGGGTTGGTGGGTCGAATGTTGGACAGGTGGGGATGGGGGTGGGTTGGTGGGTCGATAGTTGGACGGACGGGGATGGGGGTGGGTTGGTGGGTCGATGGTTGGACGGACGGGGATGGGGTTGGGTTGGTGGATCGATGGTTGGACGGACGGGGATGGGGGTGGGTTGGTGGATCGATGGTTGGACGGACGGGGATGGGGGTGGGTTGGTGGGTCGATAGTTGGACGGACGGGGATGGGGGTGGGTTGGTGGGTCGATGGTTGGACGGACGGGGATGGGGTTGGGTTGGTGGGTCGATGGTTGGACAGACGGGGATGGGGGTGGGTTGGTGGATCGATGGTTGGACGGACGGGGATGGGGGTGGGTTGGTGGGTCGATGGTTGGACGGACGGGGATGGGGGTGGGTTGGTGGGTCGATGGTTGGATGGATGGGGATGGGGATATGGGTGGATCGACGGTTGGACGGATGGGGATGGGGGTGGGTTGGTGGGTCGATGGTTGGACAGACGGGGATGGTGGTGGGTGGATGGATTGATGGTTGGACGGATGGGGATGGGGGTGGGTTGGTGGGTCGATGGTTGGATGGACGGGGATGGGGGTGGGTTGGTGGGTCGATGGTTGGACGGACGGGGATGGGGGTGGGTTGGTGGATCGATGGTTGGACAGACGGGGATGGTGGTGGGTGGATGGATTGATGGTTGGACGGACGGGGATGGGGGTGGGTTGGTGGGTCGATGGTTGGATGGACGGGGATGGGGGTGGGTTGGTGGGTCGATGGTTGGACGGACGGGGATGGGGGTGGGTTGGTGGATCGATGGTTGGACGGACGGGGATGGGGGTGGGTTGGTGGGTCGATGGTTGGACAGGTGGGGATGGGGGTGGGTTGGTGGGTCGATGGTTGGACAGACGGGGATGGGGGTGGGTGGATGGATTGATGGTTGGACGGATGGGGATGGGGGTGGGTTGGTGGATCGATGGTTGGACGGACGGGGATGGGGATATGGGTGGATCGATGGTTGGACGGTGGGGAAAGGGGCAGGGATCGGGGGACTCAGCAAGGGACTCTGTGCTGATCGAGGCAGGGAAGTTACATGGAGGTGGAAGGACCTGGACAGTTGTGTGATGAACGCCTTGTGCAGAGGCTGGTGAGTATGTGCATCGCACGTGTGTATCTGTGTGGGGGCGCGTGTGCAAGGGTTGTGTGGCGGGCTGACTATGTTTCACGGCACAGAGGCAGCAAGTGTCCAGCAGGGGCGTATTCGTTAAGGTGTGCAGTGAGCACCGCATCTGACATTGTGCGTGCTTTGGCTTTGCGTTGGGTTGTGTAGAAAGTGTCGTGTGTATTTGATGTAGGTTCTAGCTCAAGTTGTGTAGCCTGTGCAGCCCATGTGTGTCTGGGGGTGGGGGTCTTTTGAGAGGTGTGTGGGGAGGGTGGAAGGTGGTGTAGGGGATGTGTAGTGGCTAGGGGTGTATTCTGCAAGGGTGCAGGTGTGTGGGCAGAAGGGTCACTGTTCTGTGGGTGGGTGTGAAGCAGAATTTGTGGTCTATGGGAAGAGTGGAGCAGGAGTGCATATGCAGAAGAGGTTTTATATTGTGTGTGTCACGTGCAGCGGGAAATGTGTGTGTGTGTGAATCAGGGTGTGTGTGTGTGTGCGCGTGCAAAAGGTTTTGGGTGGCAGCGTGTGCTTGTTCTCCTGCTGTGCGCCCAGCAGCAGGGTGTCTATTCTCCGGGTGCACACCTGGTGGCAGGGTGTGTGTGTTCCTCCGGTGTACGCCCGGCAGCAGGGTTTGCATGTTCTCCGGGTGTGTGCCCGGCGGCATGGTGTGTGTCTTGGGTGGCAGTGTGCGTCTGTTCTCTGGGTGTGCACCCGATGGCAGCGTGTGCCTGTTCTCCAGGTGTGCGCCTGATGGCAGGGTGTGTGTGTTCTCCTGGTGTACACCCAGCAGCAGGGTGTGTTGTCTCCTGGTGTGTTCCCAGCAGCAGGCTGTGCATATTCTCTGGGTGTGCACCTGGTGGCAGGGTGTGTGTGTTCCCCCGGTGTATGCCCGGCAGCAGGGTTTGCGTGTTCTCCGGGTGTGCACCTGGTGGCATGGTGTGTGTGTTTGGTGGCAGGGTGTGTCTGTTCTCTGGGTGTGCACCTGGCAGCAGGATATGCATGTTCTCCGGGTGTGCGCCCAGTGGCAAGGTGTGCCTGTTCTCTGGGTGTGCGCCTGGTGGCAGGGTGTGTGTGTTCTCCCGATGTACGTCCAGCAGCAGGGTTTGCGTGTTCTCCGAGTGTGCACCCGGTGGCATGGTGTGTGTGTTGGGCGGCAGGGTGTGACTGTTCTCCGGGTGTGCACCCGGCGGCAGGGTGTGCCTGTTCTCCGGGTGTGCGCCTGGTAGCAGGGTGTGTGTGTTCTCCCAGTGTACACCTGGCGGCAGGGTGTGTTGTCTCCTGGTGTGTTCCCGGTGGCAGGGTGTGCATAGTCTTTGGGTGTGTGCCCGTTGGCAGGGTGTGTGTGTTCCCCCGGTGTACGCCCGGCAGCAGGGTTTGCGTGTTCACCGGGTGTGCGTCTGGCGGCATGGTGTGCCTGTTCTCTGGGTGTGCGCCCGGCGGCAGGGTGTGCCTGTTCTCTGGGTGTGCGCCCGGCCGCAGGGTGTGCCTGTTCTCCGGGTGTGCGCCCGGCCGCAGGGTGTGTGTGTTCTCCCAGTGTACGCCCAGCGGCAGGGTGTGTTGTCTCCTGGTGTGTTCCCGGCGGCAGGGTGTGCATATTCTTTGGGTGTGTGCCCGGTGGCAGGGTGTGTGTGTTCCCCCGGTGTGCGCCAGGAGGCAGGGTGTGCCAGTTCTCCGGGTGTGCGCCCGGCGGCAGGGTGTTCCTGTTCTCCGGGTGTGCGCCTGGTAGCAGGTGTGTGTGTTCTCCCAGTGTACACCCGGCGGCAGGGTGTGTTGTCTCCTGGTGTGTTCCCAGTGGCAGGGTGTGCATATTATTTGGGTGTGTGCCTGGTGGCATGGTGTATGTGTTGGGTGGCAGTGTGTGCCTGTTCTCCGGGTGTGCGCCCGGCGGCAGGGCGTGCCTGTTCTCCGGGTGTGCGCCCGGCGGCAGGGCGTGCCTGTTCTCCGGGTGTGCGCCCGGCGGCAGGGCGTGCCTGTTCCCCGGGTGTGCGCCCGGCGGCAGGGCGTGCCTGTTCTCCGGGTGTGCGCCCGGCCGCAGGGTGTGCCTGTTCTCTGGGTGTGCGCCCGGCAGCAGGGTGTGCCTGTTCTCCGGGTGTGCGCCCGGCGGCAGGGTGTTGGTTATTCTGTCTGTGTAAACTAGGGGGACCAGACAGAAAACGTGAAAAATCAGGAGGGGAGTGGGGGGAATAGGAGCTTATATAAGACCCAAAAACTGGGACTGTCCCTATAAAATCGGGACATGTGGTCCCTCTAGTGTAAAGAGCAGGGTGTGTTGTGTGTGTCTAGGCTAAATGTGTGTGTGTTGGGGGGGCACAGCTCCCTCTCCCCTCCCAGATTCAGGACAATCCCCACCCCCATCCCCAGCTGGTATCACTCCAGGCCAACACAGCCCCACCCAAAGCCTGGCCCCAGGCCCAAGGAAAGGGGGCAAGAGAACGGGAATTAGCCCATTTGGCAGAAAGGAGGAGTGGGGGCTAGTGGTTAGAGCGGGGGGGGGCTGGGAGCCAGGACTCCTGGGTTCTATTAACCCCTCCCCCACAGCTGCCTGCCCTGGGGGGGGGCTTCCAACCCCCCTGAGCCCCTGGCTGCAGGCACGTCCGCAATGGCTGATCTCCCCCCCCCCCAGCCAATAGCAGCGAGCCCAGCCTCAGACAGCCAATGGGAGAGGAGCAATAACAGCAGCTGGGCTGGGAGGGTCTGAGAGTGACCCCGCCCCCTTCAGAGCCGCCCCGCCCCTTCCCTGCACGTGCAGGTCACAGCCCCAAGTGTGTGTGTGGGAGGGGGTTCAGTCACACAAGGGTGCCCCTCACTCCCGACCCGCAGCCCCTGCCAGCCCAGCCCTGCCCCCCCACCCAGCCCTGCCAGTGCCCCTCACTCCCGACCCGCAGCCCCTGCCAGCCCTGCCCCCCCAGCTCTGCCGGTGCCCCTCACTCCCGACCCGCAGCCCCTGCCAGCCCTGCCCCCCCAGCTCTGCCGGTGCCCCTCACTCCCGACCCGCAACCCTTGCCAGCCCTGCCCCCCCAGCTCTGCCGGTGCCCCTCACTCCCGACCCGCAACCCCTGCTAGCCCAGCCCTATCCCCCCAGCTCTGCCGGTGCCCCTCACTCCCGACCCGCAGCCCCTGCCAGCCCAGCCCTGCCCCCCCCAGCTCTGCCAGTGCCCCTCACTCCCGACCCGCAACCCTTGCCAGCCCTGCCCCCCCAGCTCTGCCGGTGCCCCTCACTCCCGACCCGCAACCCTTGCCAGCCCTGCCCCCCCCCAGCTCTGCCGGTGCCCCTCACTCCCAACCCGCAGCCCCTGCCAGCCCTGCCCCCCCAGCTCTGCCGGTGCCCCTCACTCCCGACCCACAGCCCTTGCCAGCCCAGCCCTGCCCCCCCCAGCTCTGCCAGTGACCCTCACTCCCGACCCGCAGCCCTTGCCAGCCCAGCCCTGCCCCCCCCAGCTCTGCCAGTGCCCCTCACTCCCGACCCGCAGCCCCTGCCAGCCCTGCCCCCCCAGCTCTGCCAGTGCCCCTCACTCCTGACCTGAAGCCCCTGCCAGCCCAGCCCTGCCCCCCCCCAGCTCTGCCGGTGCCCCTCACTCCCGACCCGCAGCCCCTGCTAGCCCAGCCCTGTCCCCCCAGCCCTGCCGGTGCCCCTCACTCCTGACCCGCAGCCCCTGCCAGCCCAGCCCTGCCCCCCAGCTCTGCTGGTGCCCCTCATTCCCAACCCGCAGCCCCTGCTAGCCCAGCCCTGCTCCCCACAGCTCAGCTGGTGCCCCTCACTCCCGACCCGCAGCCCTTGCCAGCCCATCCCTGCTCCCCACAGCTCTGCTGGTGCCCCTCACTCCCGACCCGCAGCCCCTGTGCCATCCCCAGAGGCGGGTTCAGTGGCTGGGCCCAGCTGCTGTCTGAGGATCATGTTCCCTCGGTGGCTGCCCCCCCCCGGCCCCCGTTTGGGGTTTGTCACCTGGGGAACCAACCGCCCGTCCTGTGTCTGCCACCTGCGCCCGTCATGCCTGGGGCAGGGGGTGGGGGCTTAGTCCTCAAATCCCCCCCCCGATCTCTGCCCCACAGCACAGCGCTCACCTGCTCCCCCTGCCCCACAGTTCCCCCAACAAAGCCCTCCCCCCCGCTCATTGCTCTGGGCCAAGGGTCTCTGCTGGCGGAGGGGGGCAGGGGGGGCTGTTACACAGGATGCAGCTGTAACTGGTGCAACCGCCAGGCAGGTGCTGGGGTGGGGGTGCTTTGGGTGTCAGTGTAGTGGGGGAGGGGTGCAGTGGGGGCTGAAGGGGGGAGAAGTGGGGGTTCTGCCGGTGAGGGGGGTGGGGGTGCAGAGTGGGAGAGGTGCAGTGGGGGGAGGGTATGGGGTGCAGAGGGGAAGGGTGGCGTGGGGGGTGCAGAGGGGGAAGGGTGCAGTGGAGGGAGGGTATGTGGTGCAGAGACGGGAGGGTGTGGGGGGTGCAGAGGGGAAGGGTGGCGTGGGGGGTGCAGAGGAGAAGGGGTGCAGTGGGGGGAGGGTATGGGGGTGCAGAGGAGGGAGGGAGGGGTTAGGGGATGCAGAGGGGATAGGTGCAGAGGAGGGAGGGTGTGGGGGATGCAGAGGGGGAGGGGTGGGCATGGGGGTGTAGGGGGGAGGAGCAGGGGTTCCATGGGGGTGGGGGTGCAGAGTGGAAGAGGTGCAGTGAGGGTACGGTATGGGGGTGCAGAGGAGGGGGGTGTAGGGGATGCAGAGGGGGAGGGGTGCAGTGGAGGGAGGGTGTGGGGGTGCAGAGAAGGGAGGAGGTAGGGGGTGCAGAGGGGGAGGGGTGCAGTGGGGGGAGGGTGTGGGGGTGCAGAGAAGGGAGGAGGTAGGGGGTGCAGAGGGGGAGGGGTGCAGTGGGGGGAGGGTATGGGGGTGCAGAGGAGGGAGGGTGTGGGGGTGCAGAGGAGGGAGGGGGGAGGGGATGCAGAGGGGGAGGGGTGGCATGGGGGGTGCAGTGGGGGGAGGGGCGGGGGTTCCGCCGGGGCGGGGGGGCAGGGACTCCGGCACGTTCTGGTTCCTTCCTGCTCAGCACTTGGCCGGGTGCCCAGCTGGGCGGCTATTTATATCCTGTCCCCATGTGCCCCTGCGCTGGCAGCCGCGGCGGGGTGGGGGCGGGGGCAGGGCCCCATGCGTGTGCAGAGCTGCGGGTGGGGGAGACACGCAGACACGTGCGTGTGTGTTTTGGACGTTAGCATGTGCAGGCGTGTGTGTGTGTCCCCCACCCCCTCTCTGTGGCTTGTGGAGCCTGTTCCAGCGTGTGGCGGAGCCAGAATAGCGCCTGGGAGAAGATTACCATGTGGCTGCCCTCGCCGGTACCGACATGGCCCCTGTATGTGTCCGTGTAGCCAACATGTGTCTTAGCGTGTCTGCGTAGCCATGGCTGGTGTATGTATTTGTGTGTCTTGGCATGTCCAGCCATGTTTGGTCATTCAGGAATCAGTGCAAGCGTGTCCTGCATGGTGAGGTATGTGTCAGCACGTCCGAGTTGGTCTGTACATGCCGTGGTAGCGTGTTTGGTGTGTGCATTGGCATGGCCAGGGCATGTTGCAGCGTGTCCAGGTGTGTGGCTGTACATGGCATGTTAGCATGTTCTGTGTGTGTGTGTTGACATGGCCGGGACATGTGGCGGCATCTCCAGGCAGGTGGCTGTACGTGCCATGTTAGCGTGTTTGGTGTGTGTTGGCATGGCCGGGACATGTTGCAGCGTGTCCAGGCATGTGGATGTACGTTCCATGTTAGCATTTTTGGTGCGTGTTGGCATAGCTGAGGCACATCGTAGTATGTCCAGGCATGTGGCTATACATGGCGCATAGTGTTTGGTGTATGGGTTGGCATGGCCAGGGCGTGTTGCAGCATGTCCAGGCATGTGGCTGTACATGGTGTGTTAACATGTTCTCTGTGTGTGCATTGGCATGACCAGGGCGTGTCACAGCGTGTCCAGGCATGTGACTGTACATGGCATGTTAGTGTGTCCTCTGTGTGTATTGGGATGATCGGGGCCTGTCACTGCATGTCCATGTGTGTGGCTGTACATGGCATGTTAGTGTGTTCTCTGTATGTGTTGGCATGACCGGGGCATGACACAAAGTGTCCAGGGTGTGGCTGTACATGGTGTGTTAGCATGTTCTCTATATGTGTTGGCATGACCAGGGCATGTCACACACAGAGTGTCCAGGCTTGTGGCCGTACATGGCATGTTAGCGTGTTCTGTGTTGGCATGACCAGAGTGTCACAGCGTGTCCAGGCATGTGGCTATACATGGCATGTTAGCATGTTCTGTGTTGGCATGAATGTGGCGTGTCTCAGCATGTCCAGGCGTGTGGCTGTCTTGCCACCCCAGATCCTGACCCCCCACGTGTGTCTCCAAGCAGCTGTTTCCCAGCTCCCCCCCCATCGCTGAGCAACAAGGCCGAGCCGGGCCCCCATTGGCTGACAGGGCGATGACATCAGCAGCCCAGGCATAGTTAATAGGGCGGCCCTGGAGCCAGGTCAACCTTCCTGCCTCTGTTACCATAGCAACAGGGAAAGCGCTGGGCTCCATCACCCCCCCCCAACCGGGCCAAAAGGTCCACCCAGCCCTGCCCCCCCAGCCCCCATTTCTGGGGGGAGCCCACGGCTGGGCTAGCAGGGGCTGCGGGTCGGGAGTGAGGGGCACTGGCACAGCTGGGGGGCAGGGCTGGGCTAGCAGGGGCTGCGGGTCGGGAGTGAGGGGCACAGGCAGAGCTGGGGGGCAGGGCTGGGCTAGCAGGGGCTGCGGGTCGGGAGTGAGGGGCACAGGCAGAGCTGGGGGGCAGGGCTGGAGGGCAGAGCTGGGGGGCAGGGCTGGGCTAGCAGGGGCTGCGGGTCGGGAGTGAGGGGCACCGGCAGAGCTGGGGGGGGGCAGGGCTGGGCTAGCAGGGGCTGCGGGTCGGGAGTGAGGGGCACCGGCAGAGCTGGGGGGCAGGGCTGGGCTAGCAGGGGCACCGGCAGGGCTGGAGGGCAGAGCTGGGGGCCAGGGCTGGGCTAGCAGGGGCACCAGCAGGGCTGGAGGGCAGAGCTGGGGGGCAGGGCTGGGCTGGCAGGGGCTGCGGGTTGGGAGTGAGGGGCACCGGCAGAGCTGGGGGGCAGGGCTGGGCTAGCAGGGGCACCAGCAGGGCTGGAGGGCAGAGCTGGGGGGCAGAGCTGGGCTAGCAGGGGCACAGGCAGGGCTGGAGGGCAGAGCTGGGGGGCAGGGCTGGGCTAGCAGGGGCACCAGCAGGGCTGGAGGGCAGGGCTGGGCTAGCAGGGGCTGTGGGTCGGGAGTGAGGGGCACCAGCAGGGCTGGGGGGGCAGGGGGCTGCGGGTCAGGAGTGAGGGGCACCGGCAGAGCTGGGGGGCAGGGCTGGGCTAGCAGGGGCTGCGGGTCGGGAGTGAGGGGCACCGGCAGAGCTGGGGGGCAGGGCTGGGCTAGCAGGGGCTGCGGGTCGGGAGTGAGGGGCACAGGCAGAGCTGGGGGGCAGGGCTGGAGGGCAGAGCTGGGGGGCAGGGCTGGGCTAGCAGGGGCTGCGGGTCGGGAGTGAGGGGCACCGGCAGAGCTGGGGGGGGCAGGGCTGGGCTAGCAGGGGCACCAGCAGGGCTGGAGGGCAGAGCTGGGGGGCAGAGCTGGGCTAGCAGGGGCACAGGCAGGGCTGGGGGGCAGGGCTGGGCTAGCAGGGGCACCGGCAGGGCTGGAGGGCAGAGCTGGGGGGCAGGGCTGGGCTAGCAGGGGCTGCGGGTCGGGAGTGAGGGGTACCGGCAGAGCTGGGGGGCAGGGCTGGGCTAGCAGGGGCACCGACAGGGCTGGAGGTCAGAGCTGGGGGGCAGAGCTGGGCTAGCAGGGGCTGCAGGTCAGGAGTGAGGGGTACCGGCAGAGCTGGGGGCCAGGGCTGGGCTAGCAGGGGCACCGGCAGGGCTGGAGGGCAGAGCTGGGGGCCAGGGCTGGGCTAGCAGGGGCACAGGCAGAGCTGGGGGGCAGGGCTGGAAGGCAGAGCTGGGGGGCAGGGCTGGGCTAGCAGGGGCACAGGCAGAGCTGGGGGGCAGGGCTGGAGGGCAGAGCTGGGGGGCAGGGCCAGGCCAGCAGGGGCTGCGGGTCGGGAGTGAGGGGCACCAGCAGGGCTAAGGGGGCAGGGGGCTGCGGGTCAGGAGTGAGGGGCACGGGCAGGGCTGGAGGGCAGAGCTGGGGGGCAGGGCTGGGCTAGCAGGGGCACAGGCAGAGCTGGGGGGCAGGGCTGGAGGGCAGAGCTGGGGGGCAGGCCCAGGCCAGCAGGGGCTGCGGGTCGGGAGTGAGGGGCACCAGCAGGGCTAGGGGGGCAGGGGGCTGCGGGTCAGGAGTGAGGGGCACGGGCAGGGCTGGAGGGCAGAGCTGGGGGGCAGGGCTGGGCTAGCAGGGGCACAGGCAGAGCTGGGGGGCAGGGATGGGGGGCAGGGCTGGAGGGCAGAGCTGGGGGGCAGGGCCAGGCCAGCAGGGGCTGGGGGAGGAACCCCGCGCCTACGGCAGGCCTATGGCAGGCCTCTGCGGGGGCGGGTGGGGGCAGAGATCAGCGAGTCCCAGGCTCCCAGTTACTGATTAACTCCAGCCTAGGAGCTGTGCGGGAGGGGAGGGGCCTGCGACCAACCCTATAATAACAACCCTTCACCGCAGGCTCCGCCGGCCAAACAGGATCCTTCCCGCCACGCTCCAGAGAAGGGAAACCGAGGCAGAGAGGTCCAGGGACTCACCCTCATATAACACCCAGACCCTGCCCCCCCATATCGTACCCATCCCGGCCTCTGTGCCAGGGCAGGCGGGTCTTAGCAGAGTGCTGGGAGCCAGGACACCTGGGTTCTCTCCTCGGCTCTGGGAGGGGAGTGGGGGCTGGTGGTTAGAGCGGGGGGGCTGGGAGCCAGGACTCCTGGGTTCTCTCCCCGGCTCTGGGAGGCGAGTGGGGCACAATGGGGCCTGACCCTGGCTGGCAGGGTCTGAATTTGCTCCCCTAGCATTGAACTGCCCAAAGAACGAAAACCAGCTCCCCCCTCCCACACCTGCACGCCCCCCCCCGCCTGTTCTGCCTTTTCAAGCAGCATTTAATTTCTGCCCCACACATGGGGGGCAGGGATACTCCTACTCCCCCCCAGATCAGGTTACTGCTCCCCACCCCCATGCCAGCTGGGCGCACCTGTCCTCACAGCCCACCAGCAGATGGGCCCTCCCTAGGGGCGATCGGGCTCCAGCCGCGACGGGGGGGGGGGAGCGGCTCCGGTGTGAGGGGATGGACGGGACTGCGGGAACCAGGCTGAGGAGCAGGACTCCTGGGTTCTCTCCCCAGCTCGGGGGATGGGGCTAGTGGGTTAGAGATGGGGGGCTGGGAGCCAGGACTCCTGGGTTCTGTCCCTGGCTTGTGGGGGTTTGGAGCTGGTGGGTTAGAGCAGGGGAGAGCGGTGGGGGGTTGGGAGCCAAGATACCTGGGGTCCTTCACCAATGACTACGGGTGTGTTCCTGCCTCTGTGTGCCTCAGTTTCCCCCCACCCACCAGTCTCTGTTTATATCGATTTCAAGCTCTTTGGCACAAGGGCTGTGTGAATCTTGGCAGCGCCCAGCACGATGGGGCCACAATCTCGGTTGTGGGGGTCTGGGCAGCGCCCGGTTGACGGGGCCCCCCCAGCCTGGCTCTTGCCAGGGCGGGTTAAGCACCGGCTCCTGGAGTCACCTGCCAGGCCCCCCGGCTGGGAGAATGGGCAATTGAGCCCGGCAGGGTAACATTGCCTGAGTCTGCAGAGAGCCTGAGCCTCTTGCTGGGGGAGGGGGGAGCTGCCCTGTGCCTGTCAATGGGGTGTTAACTCCAGGCCTCAGAGCGCTGCATGACCCGAGGGGACTGCCCTCCAGGGGGGAGGGGGAGGGAGACACCAGGCCCCATGGACCCCCTGGTGAAACCCATTCAGATGGGGGTGGGGTTATGACAGTGGGTGGGGCCACAAGGCACCGCCCCCGCGATGGGGATCCCCGGGGTCACATGCAGGGGCCAAATGGAATGGGCAGATGGGCCAGACCAGAGACAGGGACGGGGGACGCAGGATGCCTGGATTCCAGTCCCAGTGCTGGGAGCGTTACAGCCCAGCTGTGTGACTCAGTTTCCCCTCCTGCCTTTGTCTAATTGGACTGGAAGGGGTTTGGGGCAGGGGTCTCTGAGCCACCCCTCACCTCCGGGCAGCGCAGGGCAGGACGGGGAGGGTGGCATGACGCAGACGTAGCTAGCAGTAATTAGGGGGCCTCGTTGGTTTTCCTGGGCTCTGTGTGACCCGGGCACCGGGAGATCCCCTAGCCGGAGCACCGCAGGGGAAATGGGGCAAGGCCGCAGCCCTGGCTACCTCCCCCGGGCCTGGCTAGCCCCTGCCCCCCGTCCTTTGGCACACCCATCACCCCGGCTCCAGGGGGTGCAGAGCGGGGGAGGGACGCCTGAGGAAGAGGGTGGGGGGCAGGGGGCGCTGGCCCAGTGTTCGGGGTTTGGAGCCAGCCAGGAGGCCTGTCTGGAAGGCGCGTTACCGGCCTCCATCCAGAGGGAGATTCTCTGGCCTGGGGGAGTCAGCAGGTCAGCTCTCAGCCCCCCCACTCTAACCTCTATCTCCCACTCCCCCTGCCCGCGAGACGGGGAGAGAACCCAGGAGTCCTGGTGCCCAGCCCCCCTGCTCTGGCCCACCAGCCCCCACTCCCCTCCCAGAGCCGGGGAGAGAACCCAGGAGTCCTGGCTCCCAGCCCCCCTGCTCTAACCCACCAGCCCCCACTCCCTTCCCAGAGCCGGGGAGAGAACCCAGGAGTCCTGGCTCCCAGCCCCCCTGCTCTAACCCACCAGCCCCCACTCCCGTCCCAGAGCCACAGAGAGAACCCAGGAGTCCTGGCTCCCAGCCCCCCTGCTCTGGCCCACCAGCCCCCACTCCCCTCCCAGAGCCGGGGAGAGAACCCAGGAGTCCTGGCTCCCAGCCCCCCCTGCTCTAACCACCAGGCCCCACTCCCCTCCCAGAGCCGGGGAGAGAACCCAGGAGTCCTGGCTCCCAGCCCCCCCGCTCTAACCACCAGGCCCCACTCCCCCCCAGAGCCGGGTGTGGCACTGGGTGTTTAAGGAAAGTGAATTGAAGACATGGCAGGAATCTCTGGGCCAGGAGCCCAAGTTCTCTGCACTAGATGTCACAGCTCAGCAGGACGCAGGCTGGGGGGGGGGGGGGGGGGGGGGGGGCAGGCAGGGGCTGGCCGGTCAGGAAGGGGCGTTCGCCTGCGGCTCGGGCTGGCAGAGCTTCGTGTGGTCACCTGTCGCCCTCTGGTGGGCAAATGTCAGAACAGCTCCCACCGGCCCCAGGGCGGGGACTGGCTGGCTCAGGGGGGCAGGGAATGGGGCAGGGGCCTGTCCCCTCTAGGGGGCGCCGGCTCCCACCCGGCCCCAGGGCGGGGACTGGCTGGCTCAGGGGGGCAGGGAATGGGGCAGGGGCCTGTCCCCTCTAGGGGGCGCCGGCTCCCACCCGGCCCCAGGGCGGGGACTGGCTGGCTCAGGGGGGTGGGAATGGGGCAGGGGCCTGTCCCCTCTAGGGGGCGCCAGCTCCCACCCGGCCCCAGGGCAGGGACTGGCTGGCTCAGGGGGGGGGGGAATGGGGCAGGGGCCTGTCCCCTCTAGGGGGCGCCAGCTCCCACCCGGCCCCAGGGCAGGGACTGGCTGGCTCAGGGGGGCAGGGAATGGGGCAGGGGCCTGTCCCCTCTGGGGGGCGCCGGCTCCCACCCGGCCCCAGGGCAGGGACTGACTGGCTCAGGGGGCAGGGAATGGGGCAGGGGCCTGTCCCCTCTCGGGGGCGCCGGCTCCCACCCGGCCCCAGGGCGGGGACTGGCTGGCTCAGGGGGGCAGGGAATGGGGCAGGGGCCTGTCCCCTCTAGGGGGCGCCGGCTCCCACCCGGCCCCAGGGCGGGGACTGGCTGGCTCAGGGGGGCAGGGAATGGGGCAGGGGCCTGTCCCCTCTAGGGGGCGCCGGCTCCCACCCGGCCCCAGGGCAGGGACTGGCTGGCTCAGGGAATGGGGCAGGGGCCTGTCCCCTCTAGGGGGCGCCAGCTCCCACCCGGCCCCAGGGCAGGGACTGGCTGGCTCAGGGGGCAGGGAATGGGGCAGGGGCCTGTCCCCTCTAGGGGGCGCCGGCTCCCACCCGGCCCCAGGGCGGGGACTGGCTGGCTCAGGGGGGTGGGGAATGGGGCAGGGGCCTGTCCCCTCTAGGGGGCGCCGGCTCCCACCCGGCCCCAGGGCAGGGACTGGCTGGCTCAGGGGGGCAGGGAATGGGGCAGGGGCCTGTCCCCTCTAGGGGGCGCCGGCTCCCACCCGGCCCCAGGGCGGGGACTGGCTGGCTCAGGGGGGTGGGAATGGGGCAGGGGCCTGTCCCCTCTAGGGGGCGCCAGCTCCCACCCGGCCCCAGGGCAGGGACTGGCTGGCTCAGGGGGGGGGGGGAATGGGGCAGGGGCCTGTCCCCTCTAGGGGGCGCCAGCTCCCACCCGGCCCCAGGGCAGGGACTGGCTGGCTCAGGGGGGCAGGGAATGGGGCAGGGGCCTGTCCCCTCTGGGGGGCGCCGGCTCCCACCCGGCCCCAGGGCAGGGACTGACTGGCTCAGGGGGCAGGGAAATGGGGCAGGGGCCTGTCCCCTCTCGGGGGCGCCGGCTCCCACCCGGCCCCAGGGCGGGGACTGGCTGGCTCAGGGGGGCAGGGAATGGGGCAGGGGCCTGTCCCCTCTAGGGGGCGCCGGCTCCCACCCGGCCCCAGGGCGGGGACTGGCTGGCTCAGGGGGGCAGGGAATGGGGCAGGGGCCTGTCCCCTCTAGGGGGCGCCGGCTCCCACCCGGCCCCAGGGCAGGGACTGGCTGGCTCAGGGAATGGGGCAGGGGCCTGTCCCCTCTAGGGGGCGCCAGCTCCCACCCGGCCCCAGGGCAGGGACTGGCTGGCTCAGGGGGCAGGGAATGGGGCAGGGGCCTGTCCCCTCTAGGGGGCGCCGGCTCCCACCCGGCCCCAGGGCGGGGACTGGCTGGCTCAGGGGGGTGGGGAATGGGGCAGGGGCCTGTCCCCTCTAGGGGGCGCCGGCTCCCACCCGGCACCAGGATTCACGGCTCTGCCGGCGCTAGATTTTTGACCAATCAAGGGAAGGTGTGAGGCCCCGCCCCCCAGCTCCCTGACGCCCGGTTGGCTGAACTGAGGAGATTGAGGTCCGGCTGCCCAATCAGAAATTGCTGTAAATCTCACAGCTCTGCCGGGCGCGGGGTCGGGTTCCAGGTGTTCCTGTGGGCGGGGCCAGAGCCAGGGGGCGGGGCGTGCGGGGTGGATGCCAGGTGTGGGTGGGTACTTGGGGGGGGGGATATCTGGGCTACATCCAGGCGGGGGCTCTGGGCTGGACTGGGGGGGGGATCTAGGCTCCCTGCACCCCCCCCCCGCCGGCTCTGCCTGCCCCCTCCGCTCCCCCCCCCGCCGATGTGACGCACCGAAAGTTACATCCACCCCCCCCCCCATCCCGTTACCTGCGCCCGGGTCCCTCCGCCGGCAGCCGGGCCCGGGAGGGGGGGCGCCCCCCATCTCCCTCCGCCGCCCCTTGATTGACAGCCGGGCGGCCCCGCAGCCCGCGCCCCCCCATCCCCGGGCTGCTGGGGGCGGGGGCGGGGCCGCGCCGGGCCGTGGCGCAGTTCGGGCCCCGGCTCAGGCTGCTGCTTCCTCCGGAGCCAAACCGGAGTCAAACCGCCCCGCCCCCTTCGCCCTCCCCGCCGGAGGGGGAGTCACGGCGGCTCTACCCCTCCCCCCACCCGTGTGTCTAGGGGGGTGTCACAGCGTCTTTACCCCCCTGGGTATGTGGGGGGGGTCACATCATCTGTACCCCCCGTGTTAGCGCCCCTACCCCCCCGCGTGTGTGGGGGGGGGTCACAGTCTTTACCCCGCAGCTGTGTGTGTGTGTGTGGTTACACTGTCTGTACACCCCGCGGTGTGTGTTAGCGCCTCTACCCCCCCTCCCCCCGCGTGTGTGTGGGGGGGTCACAGTCTTTACCCCCCTGCTGTGTGTGTGTGTGTGTGGTTACATTGTCTGTACACCCCAGGGCGTGTGTTAGCGCCTCTACCCCCCCCCCGCGTGTGGGGTGGTCACAGTCTTTACCCCCCAGCTGTGTGTGTGTGTGTGTGGTTACACTGTACACCCCAGGGTGTGTGTTAGCGCCTCTACCCCCCGTGTGTGTGTGGGGTGGTCACAGTCTTTACCCCCCAGCTGTGTGTGTGTGTGTGTGTGTGTGGTTACACTGTCTGTACACCCCAGGGTGTGTATTAGCGCCTCTACCCCCCCCCGCGTGTGTGGGGGGGTCACAGTCTTTACCCCCCAGCTGTGTGTGTGTGTGTGGTTACACTGTCTGTACACCCCAGGGTGTGTGTTAGCGCCTCTAGCCCCCGTGTGTGTGCTGGGGGGTCACAGTATCTCTACACTCCCGTGTGTGTAGGGGGCTTTCATAGCACCTCTACCCGCCCGGTGTGTGTGGGGTTTCACTGTCTGTACACCCCGGTGTGTGTGTGTTAGCGCTTCTACCCCCCAACCCCGTGTGTGTGTGGGGGGGTTACAGCATCTCTACACTTCCGTATGTGTAGGGGGGAACGGGTCACAGCATCTCTAGATCCCCATGTAGGGGGGGTTTATAGCGCCTCTACCTGCCCCATGTGTGTGTGTGTGTGGGGTCACAGCATCTTTACCCCCTAGCTGTGTGTGTGTGTGGGGGGGGTCACACCGTCTCTACACCCGTGTGTATCAGCACCTCTACTCCCCCCATGAGTGTGGGTCACACCATCTCTACACCCCCATGTGTGTGGGGTCATAGCATCTTTACCCCCCAGCTGTGTGTGGGGGGTGTCACACCGTCTCTACACCCGTGTTTATCAGCACCTCTACTCCCCCCATGTGTGTGGGTCACACCATCTCTACACCCCCATGTGTGTGGGGTCATAGCATCTTTACCCCCCAGCTGTGTGTGGGGGGTGTCACACCGTCTCTACACCCGTGTTTATCAGCACCTCTACTCCCCCCATGTGTGTGGGTCACACCATTTCTACACCCCCATGTGTGTGGGGTCATAGCATCTTTACCCCCCAGCTGTGTGTGGGGGGTGTCACACCGTCTCTACACCCGTGTGTATCAGCACCTCTACTCCCCCCATGTGTGTGGGTCACACCATCTCTACACCCCCATGTGTGTGTGGTCATAGCATCTTTACCCCCCAGCTGTGTGTGTGGGGGGGTCACACTGTCTCTACACCTGTGTGTATCAGCGCCTCTACCCCCCCGTGTGTGTGGGGTCACACTGTCTCTACCCCCCGGTGTGACCCCCCCATGTATGTGGGGAGGGGTCACAGCATCTCTACCTCCCCGTGTGTGTCAGTGCCTCTATCCCTCTGTGGGGGGGGGGGGGGGGGGCGGGTCACACCGTCGCTACACCCACGTGTGTAGGGGGTGTCATAGTGCCTATACTCCCTCATGTGTGTGTGGGGTGCCACACCATCTCTAAACACCTCCCCCGTGGGTAATACGGTGTCATAGCACCTCTACTCCCTCGTGTGCATGTGTGTGGGGGGTGTCACACCGTCTCTAACCCCCCCATGTGTAGTGGGGTATCATAGTGCCTATACCCCCCCCCATGTATGTGGGGGTCACAGCAACTCTAGCCCCCTGGTGTCCCGCAGCGCCTCCTGCTGGGGAGACTCATCTCACCTGTTTCCCCCCCCCCAAACGCTGTGGGCTGGGACCCCCTGTGCAGTGAGTGTGTTTACACGCGCACCCCAGCCACACGCCTGGTGGGAACGCGCCTGGGCAAGGACCTGCCCCCCCCCGCCTGGGCTGCGGCTGGGGGGGCCAGGGCGCTGACATGGGGGGGTTCAGGGTGGTGGGGGAATCTCACCCTCCCTAGCATGGCAGAACCCTCCCCCCCCCGTCCCGCTCCGGCCTGGCTCTGCCGGTGGGTCCCACGGCCGCTAGCCCAGGGCACTATGGGGCAGCAGCTCCCCCAGCGGCAACTGGTGGGATTGCTCCGGGCCTCGGTTTCCCCACGGGATGAGCAGCCGTTCCGGTGGGGGCAGAGCTGGGTTCGAGTCTGGACCCGGGAGAAGCAGGGAAACTGAGGCACGGGGTCCAGACCCAAATTGCAGCTGCTGGATCAGACCATGGGCCTGTCCGACCCCATCTCTCCCCCCAGAGCAAACCAATGCCCCCCCCAGCGTGCACGCCCCCTGCGGGCAGCCCCCGCCCCAGCCCCCGCTGGGGGGTCGCACACAGGCCCCACGGCGTGCAGCGAAGGGTGGGTTTATTGCGGGGGGCTCAGCTGTCCAGGCTCATGAGCAGGGCGGTGCCCCGTTTGATCCAGTGGTCGGGGGGGGCGGCGCCGGCCCGCAGCTCCACCCCGATGACGAAGGAGGGGCGCCCGGCGGAGCCCGCCCGGTTCGGGTAGTAATAGCAGGGGCAGGCGTAGGTCCCTGCGAGAGAGGGGGGGGTCAGGGGGTGGAGCCAGGCTGCCCCCCCGGAACCCTCAGCCCGGTGCCCCCCCACCCCCGGACCTGCAGCCCCATCCGTGCCCCCACCCGGAGACCTCTCCCCCATCAGCCCACCCCCTAGACCCTCCCCCCCCACGGGCAGTGCCCCCCACCCACCTTAGCGCCCCCACCCCCGGACCTGCACCCCCATCCGTGCCCCCACCCGGAGACCTCTCCCCCATCAGCCCACCCCCTAGACCCTCCACCCCCACGGGCAGTGCCACCCACCCACCCCCAGACCCTCCCCCGTCACCCTGCGCCCCCAGACCCGCCCCTCACGGGCAGCGCCTCCTACCTCCCTCAGCGCCCCCACCCCCAGACCCTCTCCCAACAGCCCTGCACCCCCAAACCTGCCCCCACCCCCAGACCCTCCTCCGCCACCCCTGCGCCCCCAGACCCGCTCCCCATGGGCAGCGTCCCCTACCTCCCTCAGCGCCCCCACCCCCAGACCCTCCCCCGTCACCCTGCGCCCCCAGACCCGCCCCCACCCCAGACCCTCCCCATCACCCCTGAGCCCCCAGACCCGCCCGCGCCCCCCACCTTTGCTGCTCTTCTTCCTGCTCTCGGCGGGTCTGAAGTGCACCGTGGGCAGGGGGCAGACGAGCTGCATCGGCTCCGCTTCCACCAGACACGAGTTCTTCTTGTCCCAGCCCGCGCCCTCCAGGTACAGCCCCCGGACCCACACGCCGTCCTGTGGGGCAGAGAGCGTCACCCCCGGGTACAGCCCCCGGACCCACACGCCGTCCTGTGGGGCAGAGAGTGTCACCCCCGGGTACAGACCCCGGACCCACACGCCGTCCTGTGGGGCAGAGAGCGTCACCCCCGGGTACAGCCCCCGGACCCGCACGCCGTCCCGCGGGGCGGAGAGCGTCACCCCCGGGTACAGCCCCCAGAGCCGCGCGCCGTCCTGCGGGGCGGAGAGCGTCACCCCCGGGTACAGCCCCCAGACCCACACACCGTCCCGCGGGGCGGAGAGCGTCAGCCCCGGGTACGGCCCCCGGACCCGCACGCCATCCCGCGGGGCGGAGAGCGTCACCCCCAGGTACAGCCCCCAGACCCACACACCGTCCTGCGGGGCGGAGAGCATCAGCCCCGGGTACGGCCCCCGGAGCCGCGCGCCGTCCCTCGGGGCGGAGAGCGTCACCCCCGGGTACGGCCCCCGGACCCGCACGCCGTCCCGCGGGGCGGAGAGCGTCACCACCAGGTACAGCCCGCGGACCCGCACGCCGTCCCGTGGGGCGGAGAGCGTCACCCCCCGGTACAGCCCGCGGACCCGCACGCCGTCCTGTGGGGCAGAGAGCGTCACCCCCAGACCCACACGCCGTCCTGTGGGGCAGAGAGCGTCACCCCCAGACCCGCACGCCGTCCCGCGGGGCGGAGAGCGTCACCCCCGGGTACGGCCCCCGGACCCGCACGCCGTCCTGCGGGGCGGAGAGCGTCACCCCCAGGTACAGCCCCCGGAGCCACACGCCGTCCTGCGGGGCCAAGAGCGTCACCCCGTCCTGCCCTCCAGGTACAGCCCCCGGACCCACACGCCGTCCCGCGGGGCGGAGGGCGTCACCCCCAGGTACAGCCCCCGGAGCCGCACGCCGTCCCGTGGGGCGGAGAGCGTCACCCCCAGGTACAGCCCCCGGACCCACACGCCGTCCTGTGGGGCAGAGAGCGTCACCCCCAGGAACAGCCCCCGGACCTACACGCCGTCCTGTGGGGCCGAGAGCGTCATCCCAGGTACAGCCCCCCCAGTGCCATCCCGGGGGGACCCCACCCATCCCCATGGGCTCTGGCCCCAGCCACGCACCTTGGGCGGATACACCAGGTTGTTGTCATCCACCGTGGAGACGATGAACTCCCAGGACAGGGTGTCCACCGAGATCTGGGGGGGGCAGTGAGAGTGGGTGGGATGGACCCGCCCCCCCATCCTAGGAGTCCCCCCGCCCCCCAGCAGGGCTGGGAACTGCCCCAGGTGCCTCCAGACTCTCTTCAAGGAGCCAGGGAGAGAACCCAGGAGTCCTGGCTCCCAGCCCCCCCTGCTCTGACCCACCAGCCCCACTCCCCTCCCAGAGCCAGGGAGAGAACCCAGGAGTCCTGGCTCCCAGCCCCCCCTGCTCTAACCCACCAGCCCCCACTCCCCTCCCAGCGCCGGGGAGAGAACCCAGGAGTCCTGGCTGCCAGCCCCCCTGCTCTAACCCACCAGCCCCCACTCCCCTCCCAGCGCCGGGGAGAGAACCCAGGAGTCCTGGCTCCCAGCCCCCCTGCTCTAACCCACCAGCCCCCACTCCCCTCCCAGCGCCAGGGAGAGAACCCAGGCGTCCGGGAGCCCTACCCCCCAGCGGTACCCACGTTGTTCTGGCGGGCGGCTGCCTGCAGCACGGCCGTCAGGAAGCCGGTGGGGAAGGTGAACCCCGAGAGCCAGAAGAGCACGGGGGGATGCGCCGTCTCGGCCCAGCGGGCAAACTGCTCCACCCGCTGGCCCAGGTCCCGGGTCCAGGCAGCCAGCGGCTTCTGCGAGGGGTAGGCCTGTGGGGGGCAGAGCACAGGGGCTGGGAGGGGGGCAGGCACACGGCACAGCTCAGCATCGCTCGCCCCCCAGCGCTTGGAGACTTTCACACCCAGGGAAACTGAGGCACCAATCTTGGGGAAGTCCTGCAGAGGGGCCCCTCAGACTAGGGCGTGGCGTGGTAAGGGGGGGGTGCTCCTCCAAGCCACGCGGGCAGCAGTTGAAGATCTGATGGGGGGGGGACCTTCCCAATCGACCCACCCGTGGCCCCAAAGCCAGACACCGTGGGGGGCAGCACGGGGGAGTCCCTGGGCCCCCAGGAAGGGCGGGGGGCACTCCCATGGGGCAGTGATTCCAGCTCTCCCCCCGGCGGCCGGGGGCGCCCTTACCCTCTCCCACATGGGGGGCACGCGGGCGTCGAAGATGCAGTTGAAGATCTCTTCCAAGGTGGTGGACATGACGACCAGCCCCTGGATGCCCCTCTCCAGCTCCACCAGCGAGGACCTAGGGGGAGGGCCCAGCTCAGGCGGGGTCCCCCTCGGCCAGCCCCACACGCTGCCCCCAACGCCGGGCCGAGGTCGGGGACGGGGAGGCTCCTCGCTCCGCACCAGGATCCCAGGTTTGGTTCTAGGCCCCATCGGGCCCGGGCAAAGCCTGGGGGCCAGAGCGGCCTGGTTCTCTGACTGCCAGGAGGGCTGGGCAGGGGCCTGCTGTAGTCTGGGCACTGCCCAGACCCCCGGCCGAGATTGGGGCCCGTCGCGCCAGGCGCTGCCCAGACCCCCCGGCCGAGATTGGGGCCCCGTCACGCCAGGCGCTGCCCAGACCCCCCGGCCGAGATTGGGGCCCGTCGCGCCAGGCGCTGCCCAGACCCCCCGGCCGAGATTGGGGCCCCGTCGCGCCAGGCGCTGCCCAGACCCCCCGGCCGAGATTGGGGCCCCGTCGCGCCAGGCGCTGCCCAGACCCCCCGGCCGAGATTGGGGCCCCGTCACGCCAGGCGCTGGCCAGACCCCCGGCCGAGATTGGGGCCCCGTCACGCCAGGCGCTGCCCAGACCCCCGGCCGAGATTGGGGCCCCGTCGCGCCAGGAGCTGGCCAGACCCCCGGCCGAGATTGGGGCCCCGTCACGCCAGGAGCTGGCCAGACCCCCGGCCGAGATTGGGGCCCCGTCGCGCCAGGCGCTGCCCAGACCCCCTGGCCGAGATTGTGGACCCGTTGCGCCAGGCGCAGCCCAGACCCCCCGGCCGAGATTGGGGCCCGTCGCGCCAGGCGCTGCCCAGACCCCCCCCCCGGACTGAGATCAGGGCCCCATCCTGCCGCACTGCACAGCCCCACGGAAAGGCAGTCCCTGGGGTGGGGTAACAGCTAAGCCAGACCGGGCCCGTCCCCCCACACCAGCCGAGGTTGAGCCCCGTGCCCCCCAGGCCCGGCGGTGGTGGCGCTGACCTGATGACCTGCAGCAGGGCGTTGTAGCGCTGGATCTCCTGCAGCAGCACCACGTTGAGGGGCGAAGGGTCGTCGGCCAGCACCTTCTGGGTGCCCCTGTAGTCCAGATCCTGCGGGATCTTGCTCAGCACATCGGCCGACAGCTCCAGGACCTGCCGGGCGAGGGGTGCGTGAGCCGGGGCCTGGGGGAGGTCGCCTGGGATGGAGCCCCCTCGCCCCAGAACCGCGGGTGGGCGGGTGGGGACCGTGGAGGTGTTCCCGCGGGATTGAGCCCCCTCGCCCCAGAACCACGAGCGGCTCCCTGAGTCTGCAGGCAGCCTGGAGAGTCGCTGGCGATGCCCGATTGGGAGCAGACCCCCCAGGCCCAGCTGGCAGCACCCAGGAGCCTCCCCTCTAGAGCGCAGGTGGCACCGCAGCCCGGGGTACCTTGTCCTCGCGGCTCTGCCCGGCGGCCCCGCTGGGCGTGATCTGGGGCTGCAGGGACAGCAGGGTCTCGAAGAGGGTCCTGGCCTCGGTGATCTGGGAGGCCACGTCGGCGTTGGGGTGCTGGCCGAAGGCCTCGGGCAGGTCCATGCCGGGCAGCATGCTGATGAACTCCCGGTAGGAGGCCAGGTTCCCGTCCTTGGGGATGTAGTAGGTGTCGAGCACCGACAGCCTGGGGGCACAGGGGGAGTCAGGGCTCGTGACTGCTCGGCCCCAGCCCTGCTCACCCAGCCCCCCAGCCCCCCCTCCTCATACCCCCCACGGGCTATTTCTGCCTGCACAGGGCGAGCCATCCTCACAGGAGACCCCCGAGGAGAGGAGCAGGCAGGGGAGCACCTCAGCTCAAAGCGCCACGGTTACTGCCCTCTGCCTCCTTTGAGCCGGGTCCCTCGGGTGCCCCTCTGCAGTGGCGCCCCACAACCCCCCCCCCAGCGATTTCAGCGTCCCTGCTTTACCCAGAGGGAAGCGGATTTCTTTGGGGGCTGTACCCCATTGGGAGCTGGGGGTCTGGGTGCTGAGCAGTTTTGGGTTGAAGCCTGCAGTTTTGGGGGCGCGCTGCAGCAGGCTGGCGTGTCTGGCTCAGCAGGGCAGGGTGCTGGAGACCCAGGCTGGCAGGGAAACCGGGCTCAGGGGTAATTCCAGCACGTCGGGTGACAGACCCAACGGGGTCCCTGGGACCGAACCCGTCACAGCCAGGACCCAGAGGTAGCCGGGAAGGACCAGGGGGAGCCGGAGCACATAAAGCCCAGAAAGACCCTCAGACGGAGGGAAAAGCCAGAGCCAACCGAAGCGACCCCGACCCCGGCACGTGAACGAGGCTGGGGGCAGGCGGAAGCGGGGACGCCAGGCAGGAACCGAGGGCGGATCGCCGGCGCAGCCCAACCGGCACCGACCCTCCTCGCCGGGGGGGGGCAGACGCTGAGCGGGCCCCGCTCCAGCCCCCCTACTTGTAGAAGGGCGCGGCCAGGCTCTGCTCGCAGAAGTAGTCGTTGATGTAGGTGGTGAGCAGGCGCCGGTCCCAGCTGTCCGTCACGTGGCCCCCGTAGTTGATGCCTGCGATCAGGTACTTGAGGGCGTCCCAGGGCGTCTCCTCGTACTCGTCCAGGTAGAGGCTCAGCAGGTTCTCCGACACCTGGAGGGCGCAGACGGCACCACGCCAATGGCACAGGGCCCGGGGGCCGCTATTGTCGGGTTCAGCAGAGCGCCTCGCAGGGAGCCCCGGGGCCTTCTGGGGGCCCTGGGGCGTGAGCTGCCTGGCTCTGTGGGGGGTTGTTATGGCAGGGTCTTGTGAGGGGAGGGGGTTGTTACTGTAGGTTCCCGGAGGAGTGTGTGGGCTGGTTTCTTACAGTAGGGGCTCACGCAGAGCCTGATAGGGGACACCCAGGGGTTTGTCATTGTAGGGTCTGATAGGGGACACCCAGGGGTTTGTCATTGTAGGGTCTGATAGGGGACACCCGGGGGTTTGTCATTGTAGGGTGTGATAGAGGAACACCCGGGGGTTTGTCATTGTAGGGTCTGATAGGAGAACACCCAGGGGTTTGTCATTGTAGGGTCTGATAGGGGACACCCGGGGGTTTGTCATTGTAGGGTGTGATAGAGGAACACCCGGGGGTTTGTCATTGTAGGGTCTGATAGGAGAACACCCGGGGGTTTGTCATTGTAGGGTGTGATAGAGGAACACCCGGGGGGCTGTCATTGTAGGGTCTGATGGGGAACACTCGGGGATTTGTCATTGTAGGGTCTGATAGGAGAACACCCGGGGGGCTGTCATTGTAGGGTCTGATAGGAGAACACTCGGGGATTTGTCATTGTAGGGTCCGACAAGGTGAAAACCCAGGGGTTTGTCATTGTAGGGTCTGATAGGAGAACACCCGGGGGTTTGTCATTGTAGGATGTGATAGAGGAACACTCGGGGGGTTGTCATTGTAGGGTCTGATGGGGAACACTCGGGGATTTGTCATTGTAGGGTCCGACAAGGTGAAAACCCAGGGGTTTGTCATTGTAGGGTCTGATAGGGGACACCCGGGGGGTTGTCATTGTAGGGTCTGATAGGAGAACACCCGAGGGTTTGTCATTGTAGGATCGGACCGGGGAACACCCAGGGGGTTGTCATTGTAGGGTCTGATAGGAGAACACCCGGGGGTTTGTCATTGTAGGGTCTGATAGGAGAAGACCCGGGGGTTTGTCATTGTAGGGTCCGACAAGGTGAAAACCTGGGGGTTTGTCATTGTAGGGTCTGACAGGGGAACACCCGGGGGTTTGTCATTGTAGGGTCTGATAGGGGACACCCGGGGGGGTGTCGTAGGGTCTGATAGGAGAACACCTGGGGGTTTGTCATTGTAGGGTGTGATAGAGGAACACCCGGGGGGTTGTCATTGTAGGGTCTGATAGGAGAACACCCAGGGGTTTGTCATTGTAGGGTCCGACAAGGTGAAAACCCAGGGGTTTGTCATTGTAGGGTCTGATAGGAGAACACCCGGGGGGTTGTCATTGTAGGGTCTGATGGGGAACACTCGGGGGTTTGTCATTGTAGGGTCTGATAGGAGAACACCCGGGGGTTTGTCATTGTAGGGTCTGATAGGAGAACACCCGGGGGTTTGTCATTGTAGGGTCTGATAGGGGACACCCGGGGGTTTGTCATTGTAGGGTCTGATAGGAGAACACCCGGGGGTTTGTCATTGTAGGGTCTGATAGGGGACACCCCGGGGTTTGTCATTGTAGGGTCTGATAGGAGAACACCCAGGGGTTTGTCATTGTAGGGTCTGATAGGGGACACCCGGGGGTTTGTCATTGTAGGGTCTGATAGGAGAACACCCGGGGATTTGTCATTGTAGGGTCTGATAGGGGACACCCAGGGGTTTGTCATTGTAGGGTCTGATAGGAGAACACCCGGGGGTTTGTCATTGTAGGGTCTGATAGGAGAACACCCGGGGGTTTGTCATTGTAGGGTCTGATAGGGGACACCCGGGGGTTTGTCATTGTAGGGTCTGATAGGAGAACACCCGGGGGTTTGTCATTGTAGGGTCTGATAGGGGACACCCGGGGGTTTGTCATTGTAGGGTCTGATAGGAGAACACCCAGGGGTTTGTCATTGTAGGGTCTGATAGGGGACACCCGGGGGTTTGTCATTGTAGGGTCTGATAGGAGAACACCCGGGGATTTGTCATTGTAGGGTCTGATAGGGGACACCCGGGGGTTTGTCACTGTAGGGTCTGATAGGGGACACCCGGGGGTTTGTCATTGTAGGGTCTGATAGGAGAACACCCAGGGGTTTGTCATTGTAGGGTCTGATAGGGGACACCCGGGGGTTTGTCATTGTAGGGTCTGATAGGAGAACACCCGGGGATTTGTCATTGTAGGGTCTGATAGGGGACACCCGGGGGTTTGTCATTGTAGGGTCTGATAGGAGAACACCCAGGGGTTTGTCATTGTAGGGTCTGATAGGGGACACCCGGGGGTTTGTCATTGTAGGGTCTGATAGGGGACACCCGGGGGTTTGTCATTGTAGGGTCTGATAGGGGACACCCGGGGGTTTGTCATTGTAGGGTCCGACAAGGTGAAAACCTGGGGGTTTGTCATTGTAGGGTCTGATGGGGGGTTGTTACCGTTGGCTCTGGGGTGGCAGGGGGTGGTTACTGTTGGCTCCGGGGGTTGTTACCGTGGGCTCTGGGAGTGCTGGGGGGTTGTTACCGTTGGCTCTGGAGGTGGCAGGGGGTGGTTACCGTTGGCTCCAGGGGTTGTTACCGTTGGCTCTGGGAGTGCTGGGGGGTTGTTACCGTTGGCTCTGGGAGTGCTGGGGGGTTGTTACCGTTGGCTCTGGAGGTGGCAGGGAGTTGTTACCGTTGGCTCCGGGGGTGGCAGGGAGTTGTTACCGTTGGCTCCTGGGGTGCCGGGGGGTGGTTACCGTCGGCTCGGGGGCGGTTACCGTAGGATCTGGCCGCAGCGGCCCCCCTCTCCCCGGCGCCCCGCCCACCTCGAAGTCGGAGTCGTTGAAGCCGTACACCACGTTCCAGCCGAGCTGCAGGAATTTCTTGCGCTCCAGCAGGACGCTGTGGAAGAAGCAGAGGGCGAACAGCAGCTTCTTGTACTTGGCCGGCTTGGTGCAGCGCCCGAACTGCGGCTCCGTCACCAGCTGGTACAGCCGCTTCATGTTGGCCTTGAGACCCTGCCAGGGAGAGGGAGAGGGAGGGGGGCTCAGCGCGGGCCCCAGGCTGCCCCCGCCCGGCCGGGGCGCGGGGCGCGGCGCTGGCACAGGGGCGCCCCTCTCACCGTGGGCGGCTCCGTGGTCATCTTGACGCCGGCCTGCAGGATGGAGATGGGGAAGTCGGGATGGGGGCTGGAGCTGAGCCAGAGGCGGAACGCCGGGTGCGGCTCCTCCACCTGCAGCTGCTCCACCAGCTTGTCCAGCTGCGGCATCCAGGACAGCGAGAGGTGGCAGTTGGCCAGGAACACCCAGTTCCCTGTCGGCGAGCACAGGGGAGAGACGAGTGGGCCTCCCGGACGCCAGGGTTCGTGCCGGCCGGGCCCAGCCCCTCCCTGGATCCCATCCATGGGTCCCCCGGCCGGCCGGGCCCAACCCCTCCCCAGATCCGACCCATGGATCCCAGCCATGGGTCCCCCAGCCGGCCAGGCCCAACCCCTCCCCAGATCCCACCCCCGGATCCCCGGCTGGCTGGGCCCAGCCCCTTCTCGGATCCCCCCGCCAGCTGGCTGGGCCCAGAGCCTCTTCAGATCCCACCCCAGTGATCTCTGGCCGGCCAGGCCCAGAGCCTCCCTTGAACGCACCCGTGGGTCCCCTGACCAGCCGGGCCCAGAGCCTCCCTGGATCCCACTCGTGGGTCCCCCGACCAGCCGGGCCCAGCCCCTCCCCAGATCCCACCCCCGGATCCCTGGCTGGCTGGGCCCAGCCCCTCCTCGGATCCCCCCGCCAGCTGGCTGGGCCCAGCCCCTTCTCGGATCCCCCCGCCAGCTGGCTGGGCCCAGAGCCTTCCCAGATCCCACCCCAGTGATCTCTGGCCGGCCAGGCCCAGAGCCTCCCTTGAACCCACCCCTGGGTCCCCCGACCAGCCAGGCCCAGCCCCTCCCCGGATCGCACCCCCAGCTGTACTGGAGATATGGCCTCCCGTGGGGCAGGGTCCTCCTGGGTCAGGAACAGACCCTGGCGGGTTGATCTTTCTCTGGGCTCTAGCTTGGATGCACTCGCTGGCCCCCACCCGTGCCTGCTGCCCCTCGGCCCCAGCCCCGGGAGCATGGAGCCGCGTGGCATTAGGGGCCAGCGAATGACACAGACCATCAGGGCCTGACAGAGCCTCGGGCAGGGGGTCCCCCAGTTCGTCACCTTCAGCAGTGACCCCTGGCATTGGGCCGGGCCCCCAGCGCCAGCCCTGCCGTGGGAGGCGGGGGTAGTGAGTGTGGGCGACGGGGGATTTGTGGCAGCAGAGGCTCCTGGGGCCTGGCACCCCATTCACCCAGAGGGGCGCTGCCCGCCCGTAATGCCAGGGTGAGGCGAGGATCCCCGGGCGCTGCTGGCAGTAGAGGGGCAATGGCACACTCACCGTCCCGGACCCCCTCCTGGATCATACGGGTGGCGATGGGGGCCTGGCCCTGGCCCAGCGACAGGGCGTGGAAGCGCTGGGCCATGCCCGACTGCTCGGCCAGCTGCAGCAGCGAGGAGGTGGGGTCCACGCCGGGGGACAGCACGAAGATCAGGGGGGTCCGGGGCGTGGAGTCCTCCACCACCTGCCGCGGGGGGAGGGAAGCTGTATGCTCGGGGGCGGGGGGCAGGGATCCTGGCTGCCCCGTGTGCTGGGGAGGTTGTGGGGGGGGAGGGTGGCAGGGCAGGAGGCCGGTTTGGGGGGGTACAGAGGCCCATCTACCTCAGTATCCCACCTCCTTGGATCAGCCCCATGGGCCCATCTACCCTGGCGTCCCGCCTCCCTGCCCCCTCGATCTGCCCCACGGGCCTGTCTGCCCATGTCCCACCTCCTCCCTGCTCCCCGGGACCAGCCCCACAGGCCCATCTACCCCAGCGTCCCGTGTCCTCCCTGCCCCCTGGATCAGCCCCTTGGGTCCATGCAGCCTGGGATCCTGCCTCCAGCTGTTGCCTCTCTGAGGAACTGCCGGGGCCCGTTGTGCCATGGTGCGGGTGGGTCAGGGGGCCCCTCGGGGAGCCGGGGGGTTCACTGCCCCGACCCCAGCACCCAGGGAAAGGCATCCAGTGGCGGGGAGTTCCGCAGGCTCCCCCACCCACTCACCGACTTCATGTTGAGCACGGGCGGCTCGATGAACTGGGAGCCCAGGTTGGAGACGATGAAGAACGTGACGCAGAAGGCGACGCGGTCCGGCCGCAGCGACCGCACCACCAGCATCCGCTGCATCTGGTTGCAGGAGTTCTCCCACTCGCCTGCAGGGGGCGGCACGGCGACGGGAGGCCGACGGTGGGTCGCTGGCGGGGCAGCCCCGTGCTCAAGGGTCTGCCCAGGGCAGCAGGCTGCTGGGGGGGCCCCGAGGAGTCGAAAGGGCCAGGAGGCAGTGGGGAGAGAGCTGTGGCGCCCCCCTACCCTCCCCCCACACACTGCCACCTGGCATCATTGCTGGGCATAGGCACCATGCAGAGCGCCAGCAGCACCGGGAGAGGAGACCACCTGGTTTCCCTGTCGCTGGCCTGGGCATAGCTGGCCAGAGCCGGGGAGAGAACCCAGGAGTCCTGGCTCCCAGCCCCGCCTGCTCTAACCCCCCAGCCCCCAGCCCCAGGGAGAGAACCCAGGCGTCCGGGCTCCCGTGCCGCTCTGAC